>NC_063231.1:10574288-10888519 GCF_020740725.1 Corvus hawaiiensis
TGGCTGGAGAAATTAATTTCTTCGTATGTGTTGTCTCTGATATTAATGTCTGCTGCTCTTTGCCCATCATTTGCAGGGTGATACATACTTGAACCCTTTTACTTGTCCCTCTCAAGTCTCTTTCCATGTACAAGCACAGAGGGAAATAACATCATGCTGAACTAGCACAGCAAAAGTTTGCAGTGCTGCAGTATTTGCTTCACAAGATACAGGATCCAAGGTAATGGAGATGATCACAACAGGATATGTTAATAAAACTGAAATTCTTCAGCATATTTATTCCTGGCCTAGCTCTAGTCCTACTCAACAGCAGCTAATTTTTGTTCACCCACACAAGTATAGTTGGGGCAGTACTATGTGTATTGAAGAACAAGGTCTTACATTTGAGTTAATTCAGAAAATTCAGAATTCAGTGGAGAATTAGAAGTATCTTAATGGTGTTCTGGTGACAGCATGCTCTGTCCACCTGAGTAGCAAGGAAAGTCATAGTTCCCAAAGATGTACCCTATGTCAGAAACCGTGCCATCTCAGTAGGCAGTGCCATAAACATGCTCCTGCAATGCCACCATCTCACCAGGAATGGGAAGTTCTATTTCTTTCAAAAGGAGGTGATAATTTAGAGACAGTTTAATTAATAGCTTGAGAGGACTTCAGCCTCGTGTCTTGTAGGAAACATTCAGCTCTCTGATGAACTCCAGGACTGATTAAACTCCAACAACCTGTAACTAGAGGTACTTCATTATGAAATGAGCTTTAACCAATGATGGTTTCAATATCAGAACAAAGCAGCAGCATAATTAAACAGCTGGAATGAAAAGCTGAATTCACGGGTCAGATTTATCTTATTCAACACTGTGTGATTGACAGATGCTAAAGTCATCATCCATTCCCTATAAGCTTCAACAGACCAGGAAGACTAAAGGTATGGGCAGGCAGCATATATATCCATTCACTCTAAGCATGATAGAGGGAAAAGGCAGTACTCTGAGTTTTTCTAACTACCACATAATTGCATTGCAAACTACTAGAAAAATTTTCAATATAAAAAGACATTTGAATGTCGTAGTTGTTTTGGTGGACTGTCATTAGTCCTTGCAAATCTGGTCATCTTGGTCTAACAAATCCCAGCTGACAGTTCCTAGTGACATCTCACAGTATGTTTTCTGTTCCAGAAGAAGTCCCTTGCTGACATTAAATTCTATATGCTGTAAAAATAAAAATGAACGTGTTAAAATATTTATTTTTTAATTTGACAGGTGTCTTCTACCTTCACTTAAATAAGAATATACAAAAGAGACAATTCTTTAGCTGATATGTTAGTACTCTGTTGTAAAACACCTCATTCATTGGAAGAAAGAGCTACAGGCCAACTGAAAAATGTTGTCAGCTTTTGACATTTTGACTAAAAACCAACAACTATAAAGGAAGAGAATCTAGATGAAAAATGTAGGTGATTTACATATCTTGCTTGAAAATGTATTGATAAAATCATTCCAAAACAGCATGGTGCCATGAATGACTTGGATGTATGTCAGAAGTTTGGCAGATGATACAACCAATGATATTAGCACAGTGTTGCATAAGTCTTCCAAGAGAAGATTTGTATATTAGCAGAAGCTTTGTAGGAACTTAATCAGTATTGTCAGTAGTGTCTTGAACTAGGAAAACACACAAAGACAATAGGAGCACAGGTAAGAAACACTGAAGAGTAATTTAGCTGAAAAAGTTGAACTAAGGCATATGAAAACAATAACCTGAAAAACTTTTAGGTAATCTTTGACAAAGTACTGGTGTGTTGGTTTTAGTTTGGTTTTTTTTCCAACCTCAGCTCCTCGTTCATGGGCTAAGAATTTCAGGAAGTAATCTCAATGAATAATATCAAGGCAAACAGACTAAACATTACATTCAAGTTTCAAGGCAAAATGGGAAAACAAAAGTAATTTGGACTATGTTTATAGAGGTCAAAGATGGAGATAAATATGAGAAGAACATCACAGAAAATCAATGGATATCCAAGGTGTTTGTGTCATTGAAATTATCAATACTGATAGCACTTCTTTAATTTCCTGCAGAGGAATCAGAGAATCAATTAAAGAATGGCTTCAGTTGGAAAGGGCCTGAAAGAGCTGTGGGCAGAGACACCTTCCACTATCCCAGGTTGCTCCAAGCCCTGTCCAACCTGGCCTTTGGCATTTAAAGGGATGGGGCAGCCCCAGATTCTCTGGGCAACCTGTGCCAGGGCCTCTCCACCCTCACAGGGAAGAATTTCTCTCTAATACCTAATATAAAACTCTTCTCTTTCAGTTTAAATCCATTACCCCTTGTCCTACAACTTGGCATGGTGAAATCAAAGGACGTTTTTAAGCAGCCTATTCTCAAGTGTCCTTCTGTAGGAAGCCAAAATTGAAAAGACTCATGTCCAGACTGTTGTTCAGACTCTTGCCCTCTCACAAGAGCGTACCCTGATGAATCTGAGGTATTCATCCTTTGTGGCAGCTTTATCTTCTTTCACAAAGCTGAGTTTTCTCCCACTGACGATTAATTCAATTTACTGGCATGTTGGCCTATAAGCTTCTTGAAAGAATCCAAAGTCCTCAATTCTATTAGTTGTCTGCTGCAAGTTCACAGACATTAGTAAAGTACGCTGGAGAAAAGTCTGTTTCATGCTGCCTTTCCTAGCACCCTGCCTTGTGCCAGGGAACGTTTGCAGACAGGGGAAGCCAATCACTTGTACTGATAAATCATTAGCACATTTCTTGTCAAGCTTTTGACCTGTGCCAGCAAAACATCTCCTAAACAGATTTGAAGGCATAACTGGACAGCTGGCATTTTCTGGGACCCTTCCCAATACAGTCTGCATCCAGTCTCACCATTCTTGATACAGAAATAGTTTACTTCTACAAGCATAAACAGTTCTCTGCCAATTGGCCTAAGTTCCTGGACATGTTTAATTTACTAGTGTAGCTGGAGTGTTACTCTGGAAAGATTTGGAGGAGAAACAGTGGTATCAGTCCTTGGGAAAGGAAGGGCCTGCTGGAAGAAGCAACAATATCTTGTTGAAAAAAAGGAATTAAAATTGATTGTTCCTCTATTAACTTTCTGCCAATGCTTCCATCTCTTCTGGGCTGGACTCCACTGCAGCTGAATGCAAAACACAGCAGAGTCAAAAGAGAAGAGGCAGAATGAGGGTGGACTCCAGCTACAGGCTGTCCTGCACAGTAGCAAGGAGGGGGCAAGGATCTGCAGTGCTGACATTCCCGTGGAAGAGGGAGGATTTTATTGTGCTGAAAATAGATCCTTCTCGAGATGGAGACAGGGCAGCTGCCTCACTCTCTGCCAACCCTTAACCATGGCTTCCCTTCCCCCGTGTTCTGGAACTGGCTGTGAATTCAGGAGCAAGAATCACAGCAAGGCAGCAGAGTCAAGTGAGAAAGTGGAGGCATCTCAAGATTACTAGTTTGTATCCCATTAGGAAACCATCCTGAAGCCCCCATCCATGTTTTTTTCTTGGTACCATTCAGCTCTCAAACTAGAAACTTGACTTTAGTGTGAGGATGAGGAGACAGTGATGGAAATAACTCATGATATGAAATACCTTGCTAAACATCTCCAGGCTCTGTTTTCATAGCATATCTTTTAGGTGTCTCATTTGGAAGCTGAGAATGAGCTGGGCAAATGGGTGGTTGCGACCTTTAAGAATTGTCTAAACTGTCTCAACCGTTCAATCAGCAGCTAATTAGTAGCTGGCTGGCAGTTGTTAACGAGAACAATACCGCTGTGGTTCATGAGACCCTTATTTTTCAAAATCTCCATCAAAGCCCTGTGAGTGAGTCACAGATTGCACCTTTGGCAAATTTGCCAATAACGTTAAGGGATTCGAGTGACAGAGATTTAATCCGTCTGCAACTTTGAACAAATAGGGCTTGTCAGGTAAAGCTTATTGCAGTTAACTGAGTTTTTCTCCTTCCTAAGGCCAGTTTTGGTGATTCAGACTGTTCTCAGCCTTTGCAAATGCAATCTTTTGTGCACTTCCAGCGACATATAATTCCCAGCTCATTCAGATTTTCTTCCTGTTGCCCTTGCATTCAGATTTCTTCTGCTTGTAGCTGTGGTAGCAATCCTGTGCCTCAGTGAAAGTGGAGAGTCCCGGTTTTTAACGTGCCAGTGACAATCTTACCTATCTAATGGAAGTTGGAGCCAGGTGATAAGAAAACAGACTCCACAGATAGCCATGCCCAGCCGTGTTCTTGAGCTACTGTAGTCCCAGCTAGGCAAGGCAGGGATGATTCATGGTGTCAGGCAAGCCCAAAGCCTTTCTCAGCTGGGAATTCAAGCTCTAACAAGTAGAGAGCAAAAACCTGTCTTTATATATTTCACTATTTCCTATATGTGTTCATAAAATGAAGCCTTTAAAGAGAGCCACAGTATCAGTATCGGTTGTCGCTCAAAGCCAGCAAAGATCTCTAATTAAAGAAGCTAATAGGAAGTCCCAGGGTGAAAGAGCAACACGAGGTATGATGTCACTTTTTTAATTGGCAGAGTTCTTGCAATAACTCTTCTGAGAAATAGGGAGCACCACAAGCCTTGTGGGAGAAGCCTGTACTACTCATGAAATCCCTTGCATCTAAAGCGAGTCACAGGTGTACCAAGTTAGCTGTGACTGCTGGGCAATCTGCATTAAAACATGAAAATCTGAATTGTTTGTTGCTGTATTGACAACAGAGATGGTAACTTAATAGTTGATCCACATGGGCTGTGTAACACTGCAGTAAATAAAACAACCCCTGTTAGTTCAGAGGTAAGATGAGAGCACAGCAGCAAAGAGTGACTGAAAATAAGAGCTGAGAGCATTAGCAAAAATCATGTGTGCTGTGGGTTTCCCAAACAAGCACAGTGATGTGGAGTGCACCAGTTGTGGTACTTTGGAAACTGTTAGGGAGAACACAGGTGGCTCTGTATAAAGTTCTGGTGGCACCTCTGCTGAAATACTCTGTGCTATCCCAGCATTACACGTTCAGAAATTACTGACCCAAGGGAAAAAGGGGAATTTGCGAGAGAGACCACAGTTTAGCAAATAAGCTCCCGTGAGGGAGGAGCTTGGAAGAGTTCAACTGAAAGCTCTTGGGCCTTGGCCAGAACCCAAGGGGCACTAGTGAGCCACCCACTTGCTTTTAGGTGGGACAGATCCTTACAAATCCATCCTATAGCATGTTGCCTCCCCAGGCTCTGTCTCACGCACTTTGCAAACTTGACTTGCCAAATTTGAAACCCACATCAGCCTGGAGCCAGTATCACTGGGCACAGTATCAGCTGCTTTGCCCAGATAAGAAGAGGCCCCAGCTGGCCCTGGCTCCAGCAGCTTTCCATGCACTCCATGAACACACAGAGTGCTTTGCCTGCCAGGTGTGTGCTCTGCCCAGAGCCACAAGCAGTGGCTGTGCTCAGCCTGCTGCCTGTGCAAACAGAGGGCTGTCCTGGCTCCAGAGCAGCAGCACCTGGGCTCCAAGCTCTCCATGGCCTCCTGGCGAGGAGGACATCCCTGCCTGTCTGCTGCCTGTTGGCTTGTTGTGACAGACATGTCAGGACCCAGTGGCCAGCCCAGAGCACTGTCCTGGCAGTGGCTCAGCCTCGATGGGGTCTGAGGCTGAAAAGCGCAGGAATGATGAGACAGGCAGATGGGCTGAGGCTTTCCCTGAACACTACCCCATTCCTCAGGTGCCCCTGGCTCAGGCACATCCCAATCCTGCTGTCTTTGTTCAGTGTGGGATCGGGAGCCTGCACCTGGTTCTGCCCCCGTGCATTTGTCGGGCAGATTTTTGAATGAATGGAAATCTTCAGTAGCCACTCATTGGTGGTGATGAGCTGTGCGGATTAATTACAAGTGTTTTGAGGAATATGTGACACTAAGTTGTCCCCAAAGGATGGTTCTTCTCATAGGGGAAGCACTCTTTGGGCCATGAACGTTCTCTCCTCTATTTTCTGCCACACATGAACCGTAACCTTTTCAGATTTATGATGTGGACATCTGCACTGTATTGGCCTGAACAATTCTGTCAGCGATACATCCCTAAGGATCCCAGACCAGTTATTTTTGTGGATGGTGGTATCATTGCTCCTTGGAGTTGGGTTTCAGAAACAGGGAGATTGTTTTTCACTGACATCTTAAAATTTGAGGGGGAGATTAGAATTCTCCAGGGAGTAAGTGTGGCATTTGACTCTGTCAGCTGCACAGAGTATATAATCTGTTCCTATAATAAGAACATCAGGATTTATACAATTCAGGACATCATAAATTATGCTAAAATATGGGGGGTCCTCTGAATTCAGGAAACTGAAATGTGAATTCATGGAGAAATGAAAGTACACTCACATTTGCCCACACACTGTTTATGTTACTCTCATATTTTCTTTTTGTGTCAACCCAGCTTGAACTCTTCTTGGGAAGAAACCTCTGCATGAATGCACAGAAGGGGTGAAAACCTTCCTAGGCTGTTGTGCTGAAAAACTTCCTGGAAAGAGATATTTCCAATGCTGGTCTTCCACGGAGGTGAGAGGACACCTTTTCTCTTTTGGCAGGAGGAATGAGGTGATAGAAATGTCCCCCTTGTCTGGTTTCCATAGAAGTTCACTTGGAGAGACATCTCCTGCGTGGCATCACAGTTCCTTAGGGAATGTTTTGTGGACATCACAGGTACCCTAAGAAATCTCTGCATGAGCTCCTCTGTGCTACCCCCCACTGCCCTCCCCCCATCTTCAGTATCAAAAATTGTAGCAGGCACTAATGCAGCAAAGTTGACAGGGAATTTCCTGAATTTTCCTGTGGAAGATTTCACACAGCAATGTGCTCTGTGCTTAGATGTGTCGTGCCCTCCCTCGATTGCAGCACAACCGAGTATTTCCCAGAACTTCTGGGAAAAGGAGCTAGTGAGTGGGGGTCAGCCTCTTCTGCTGTCATCCGAGTCCCACAGGGAGGGGTGGGAAAGCCTGGAACCTGCCCACCACAGTCAGCATGGCTTGGTCAGCCCTAGGTCAGAACAGCATGGTCATCTCCCGAGGGACAGGGACAGAAGGAAGGGAAAACTAGGCCAGAGAGGAATCTTAGATGGGGTCCCGTGCAGTGCAGCTGAAGTAACTCACCCTCTCCAAACTGCGAAAGCATCACTGACCCTGTGTCAATCTGACAGTTTCCCCCCTCAGAGAAAATTTCTGGTCCCCTGGCATGACCCAACAACCACCTGGTGTGGTTCTCCCCAAAGCTGTAGGGAAACAGGGCTGCTGCTGATGGCTTGCATTCAGCTCAGGGAAAGGTGCTGGGCTTCACACAGTTCTTGCCAGAGCAGCAGTTCCCTCATGTCCTCAGCTGAGATGTCCATGTGGCAGTCCCAAGAGAGCAGTCCTGGCAAAAGGCTTGTTAACATGCCCAGGAAACAATCCACACATGCAATGGCTTCTTGGATTGTCTGGGAAGAGCCTATGGCATGGCATCTACTGGACAGTGGATTATCTGCATAACAAGGAAGTTTGGATTTTGTTTTATGCAGAGCATTCAGGGCTCTTCTGATGCAGGCCAACAAAGTGGCATGTGCAGGAAGAATGTGATTCCCCTCCTAGTGTCAACAGTACAATGTGGCATGAATGAACCCTTTCCTGGCATGGTACTGTATAACCTCCAGTGAGCAGCTCATCCAGAAGAGAAGCCAGATGCGTGCCAGAGAGCACAGGAGCACTAATCTCCTGCTAATAACATAGACAAAGAGAAGTAAAAAAAAAAAGTAATGATGTGATGTAATACACTGATGAACAGTAATCCTGGAAAGAGGCCATCCCATCAGTCATTTTAGAGGAACAGATGTAAAGTCACAACAGTCAGTGCAATTTTCCCACCCCTTGTTATAAATTCAGTATTTACAAGGCACATGGTTCTCCTACAAACAATTCTCCCCCTAAAGGTGATAAATATTTGACATGTCATGAAGGCTTTTGTTAAACGAATTCTGTGATTTACTGATTGCTATTCATGAGTGGGCATTTTGGTATATCATTTGTCTAAGGCTATAGTTTGTGCTCTACACATCTGTCTGGATAGAGAAACTTGATAAATACCCCTGTCATTCATTTGCTATTCATGACAAAGCCAAAACTTCTTGAGCAGAAGAACATTGGAACTCCTGGAAGTCCACCTGGCACCAAAAAGAAGGTTGAGCCTTATATTAAAAGCAAAACTGCTGTCACTTGGAAACGAGAATGATAGGAACAGAAAAACACCCAGCCTGTAACAATCAACCTAACTTACAGTCAATTTTGTCATGTCATCAGGTCACAAATTATTGCCAATGAAAACCAAAAGAGGGATGGAAAAAAATTTATTATATGGTGACCAGAATTTTATGGCATCTTCCAGGTCTTAATTTCTATAAAATTTATTTGTTTACTGCTAAAATTCGCAAAAGATGGATATATAGGTGTTTGAGGATCAGAAATGTACCTCTAATACTCAAAATGAATTAGAAATAGACTCTTTGCATTCATTCATTTTGCTCCTAATATTTTCCTTCAGCTTTTTTTTCCTCCTTGTTTCATTTTCTCCTCAGTGGAGTTATATAAATAAATCCATCTTGTATCAGTTTCATCTCCCTAGACTATCTTTTTCAATCAGTCACCAAGTGTGACCCATCCTCATTCAAGCCAATCTTTTCAAGTCTCATCATAAAGGAGTTCATCCATTCTCATGAACATTTCAATAGTTCTGATGGGGTGGAATAAGAGAGACAGGGAGAGAGAGATGTGCAGTATGAACCAGGAGGCAGGAGAAACCAAAAGGCAGTAGAGAGGTGAGTAAAGGGAAAGCTGTTTTCGAGCAGGGGGAGAAAGCATTTACTGCTCAGTAGTAACTCTAATGACCACCTCGCCCAGAGAGAAGTATTTCTTTCTTCCCAAATCAATCCTTTCAGTACCTGACAGTAACTGACTGAAGTGTTTTCCGACCCACCCAAGACTCACAGTGTTTCTGCATAGGATATGCCACTTCAGGGGTCAGGCTGGCCTCATGAGAAGGACCATGATCTCACTGCTCTATGCTTCACAGTTCCTTGCATGAAGGTCACACTCAGTCTGCATTTACAAGAGTCACCTGCTTGTAAAACAGCTCACCCTGCAGTGCCCAGTGAGCACGTACTCTCCCAGGAGTGTCCTAAATACTTTCTGTTCTCCCAGTCCCCACCAGTACCTCTCCTTTCCCTTCCTTTGTTGTTTCCATCCAGGTTTCTTGGCACTCCTGCTCACAGGGACTTGGGGTGTGAGAAGGCACCAGACACAGCCCGCCTGCCCCTCCCGCCGTGGGAAAGCAGAGGTTTGGCAAATGGATCTATTTCCCATGGCATCCATTCAGTGCCTAAAGAGACAGTACTGGGCAATGGGCATGAAACTGGGTGGAAAAACACAGAATATACCCAAATCTGGTAGATCTTTTCTTCAGACATTTCCCAGAGATTCAGCTTTGCTCTTTCTTTTGAAATTATACATTTGCCTTTAAAGATTGCAAACCTCTACTTATCACTGCTTAAATAATATTTCTTCATAGTTCCTCTTTATTTTGAAAGAGCCCCAGCACCACGTGCAAATGGTGAACATTCCCCACAGTGAAAAAAACTGCCACTATCAACCCTTAAATTACATCTCACAAGTCAGATGCTGTTTCTTCTTGGGCGTTAGATTATTCAGGGTAAAGCAGTTTCACTAGTTAGTCTTAAAGAAATAAAGTTGCTCAAGAAAAAGTTTCTGTGGAACAGGGGTGTGTTCATCCATCTTTGGTGACAGGAAAGGGAATGGAGCTCTTATGCTCTAAGAAATACTTGTCACCCTTTCACATCAAGATTATTATGGACTTGGAAGTCTATGCAATAAAAACAAGGTATCAGATGCATCTATTTTAAGCTTTCTCTCAGAGGTGTGCATTTATTCCTATTATGGATCCATGTTTTTCCCAAGATCAGTTACCTTTACATCAGCACTTACCAGCTGACAGGCAGCCTGACTCCAGGAATAGTGTCTCACTGCAAAATGATGCCTGTCCTCCATGTATGGCAACAAATCACAAAGTGAGGAGAAATTAATTTTCCATTTCACCTCTATTAATATTCCATTTTGATCCTGATAATCCTCTGTAAGTTACAGGGTGTGTAGTGAAGTTCTGCACAGTGCAATGTGTGGGAATTTTGTGTTGCCCAAATGTACCATTTATAATTGAAAAGCCAACGGATATTTTTAATTTTAAATATTTGCAGAATTTTTCCTATTGAAAAAATTCCACAATATCAGTAGTTTGTGCAAAGCACTGTAAGACAATAACTTATTAAGAAAGAAAGAAAGAAAGAAAAACAGTTGATATAAAATACATTGTGATTGCTTTTAAATACATATATATCATCCATTCCATATTTTTGGTGACATCATCCAAAGCAAAGAGAATGGATTACTGCTAATTATAAAGTCTATTTGCCCTTCAGCAAATAGACATAGACTTCAACCTTTTTCTACACTTCAAATGCAATTTTTTAGAGAATTCACAGGAGCAGGTTGTAAATTAAAGTATTCACATTCTGTCCTTCCTTTTACTGTGTTGTGAAAGACTGTGGGATGGCTCCAATCACTTTCAGTCCCTCTGGTGGACCCCAGACTGATATCTAGGTACCAAGTATTTTCACTAGCGCCCAATAACCCTTTACTGGGTTGAACTTGTTGTTTCTATGACCTTACGCTAAACAAAACGATATAAAGTCATGGAGTCATAGAATTATGGGGCTCAGGGGATCAGCTGATCCAAACATCTTGCTCAAAGCAAGATCACCTAGAACAAGATGTTCAGCTGGGTTTGGAATATCTCCAAGGATAGATACTACTCAATCTCTCTGAGTAACCCTTTGTAGAGTTTGAACACCCTCACAATCTAAAATATTTATGCTTATGTTTAAGAGGAATTTCTTACATTTAGATTTGTGTCCATTGCCTCTTGTCCTGTCACTGCATAGCATTGAGAAGAGTCTGGCTTTGTCTTCTAAAACCCCGCTGCCCATCAAATATTTACACAAACTGACATCATCTCCTTGAGACCTCTTTGTTTCGGGGCCAAACAATCCCTGTTAACTCTGCCTCTCTCCATAGTCAGATGCCCCAGTTCCTTAAACAACCTTGTCATCCCTCACTGGCATTGCTCAAGGATTTCCATCCCTTTTTTTGTACTGTGGAGCCTAGAACTGGACACAGCACTCGAGGCATTGCTCATCAGGGCTGTGTAGAGGAGGAAGAGTGCTCCACCTCCTCCAAACACTTTTCATTGTGAAGCCCAGGATGCTGTTGGCCTTGTGTCTACCAGGCCTTTTTCTGCTTTCCAGCCAGTCATCCCCAAAGCTGTGCTGGTACATGGGGTTATTGCTCCCCAAGTATGGAATTGTCCATTTTCATTTACTGAACTTATGTCAGCCTGTTTCTCCGACTTGTCAAGATCCCTCTGAATAACAGCACAACTATGTGGTATATCAGCCACACCTCCCAGTTCTGTATCATCACATATTTGCTGAGGGTACACTCTGTTCCAGCATCTAGAATGCTAATGAAGATGTTAAAAGAATGTGGGCATTTTTTTTGACCACTGGAACAAAACACTGGTTTTCTGTTAAACTTTTTTTCCCAACAAGAGAGTGAAAACATGAAGAACTTTAGTACAAATCACCTGTGAGGGACCACAAAAGTGCTACAAACTGTTGTTTCAGAAATTTTAAACTGTCAGATGCTGAGTTCAGGAAGGCAAAATGATATGTCAGCTTTTGCTCTTATGGCAGGGACTGCATACCCTGCATTGCACAATTCATGGTTTTCCTGCAGAAAGACTAATAGAAACAATTAAAAGTGGATTTTCATCTGAAGGGATTAAGACTCAATCTGACACCTTGGGGGGGTATTCTAGGTTGCAGGAAGGAGAGCCTCCTCATTCCTTATTTGACAACCACTGATATCCTTACAGAATACTGTCCTCAAGAGAGGGTACTTGAGAACCAACTCCCAGGCTCACACAAGCTGTATCCTTTATCTTTTTGCTACAATTATAAATTGCTGGCTATCCTGACTGGAAAGATATTCAAGAATAGCACTGCAGTTCAGGGTAGGGGACCCCTTCCCTGGAAGCATCCAACAGACCAGCATACAAATCACAGCCCATCACTCTCTGTCTGCTTGAGTAAGTATTTAAACTGTTCTTCAAAATTCCATGGAGCTAGGTTATTTCAACATTGTAACAAAAAGATATTTTTAGGCTTTTTGTTGTTGTTGTTGTTGAGTCCAGCATGGTGAAAACAATTCTGTAATGATCAATACACCAAAAGAGTAACCATAAACCAGCTGGTTTCCCGGCACAGCAGTCCTTACCCCTGTGCAAGGTCCCCCATTGATGTATACAGTGGGACAAACCTTTGTCCATTCTGTGGCAATGGGAATTGTTGCAACTCTCAGCAACAATCCAGAGGAAAACATCAAGTCCCTGCCATGTTTTCCTGTACACAGTTCTTCCTTTGGCCATGAGATTCTCTGCCACAGCTGAGAGTCCCAGCCTGTTTCCTTGTACACACAGTGCTACATTACAGTATGTAGCAGTGTGCTACTAAATATTTTTCCTACTTTTTGCATAATCATAGGAGATAAGAATTAAAATGATCCCTGTAGATCAAATAGTTAGGAAATGAAAGACCAGAAGAAGACCCTGGAGAGAAGGAGTAATACAATCTGATACATTTAAAGTGTAGTCATCAGAGTGCAGGGGAGAAGGACTTCCTGCAAACACTGACCCTTAACAGCACAGTTCATGCTCTGTAGCAAGAGTTCATGCTGGATCAGCAGCAGTCCATTAGTCATGACATGTTAGTAAATCACTTAAGAAATTCAACACCATATTTGACAGGAGCAGGTGCATCACACGAATGTCTCTAGACTTTGGCAAATCTTCAGGAATGTGTAATTTCATTCCCCAAGAAGCAAAACAAAGCTGAGCATTTTCAGATTGTCCAGTAGCTTAGTTCTTCTTTAACAAGTTTCTTTTAACAAATTTACCTCTATAGTTACACAATTAGCCACGCTAATAATTTCAGTGTTGGATTGTGAACACAACCAATGGAACAAAGCAGCTGGCAAAGTACCAAAGCCATCATCATCTGACAAGCCTTCATTTCAGTCTTGAATACAGAAGTGAGACATAAACCTACGTAATGTGTTCTTATGCCACATAGGGACACATCCAATCAAGAAACCACTGGGAACCGAAAGATTTTAGGCACAAGATGACACGCTTATCAAGGAGAGATTATTCTCTGTCATCACCAGGTCCTTACTCAGCACGGATACTGATTTACAAAGGGCATAGAAACAAAAGCTGAGGGAAGACAAAACAAAAAGGGCTGAGGACAATCATGAAGAGTCTGAACATAGAGTTCAGCAGAAAAAAACCATGTGGACCTGTAAAAGCCTCCTGTGAAAGAGCAAGTGTGTATGGAGCAAAGCCAAAGGACTGTGTGCAGGGCGACAGTGGGAGTCAGAGCTCTCAGAGAACAGGCCTGAAGAGAGGACAGCCTGCAGGAACACTTTTCCGATGTGGGATTTAATCCTGATTTTACCTGCCACTTCTTCTGGGCTAGACATAACTGCTTTCAGTTTAGCCTTGTTTTGGAGGAGAGGGTGGCTGAGCCGTTCAGAAATGTGCCCTTTCCACAGTATGACAGATTGCTGAAGATGCCAGGAAGCAGCTGGATGCCACAGGAGCTCAAACAGAAGTCTTTGCACCTACCTTAAACACTGTCCATTGGTGGGAAGGTAATTGGCCTTGCATTTCTCTGTTGATTTAGCTCCGTGGACAGAATCTCTCATGCTATTCCCTCAGACAGGCAGCCAGTGACCCATTTGGCTTATGTTGATAAGGCAAGTCATCTGAGAATGAA
Organism: Corvus hawaiiensis; assembly: GCF_020740725.1. Taxonomy (NCBI): domain Eukaryota; kingdom Metazoa; phylum Chordata; class Aves; order Passeriformes; family Corvidae; genus Corvus; species Corvus hawaiiensis. Next base: position 10,588,268 of record NC_063231.1, read on the forward strand.
CAGTAATACTGTAGTGAGAATACATATACACTGTCCCTCCTGGTGCCTCCAAAAACCTCTGATGGAAATTTTGCTGTGCATTCAGTAATTATATTTTTGGCTATCGTTTCTTCAGTTTTTAGTTCCTTAAAATAATTTTTGGAACTTATTAAACTATTGCCCCCTCTTTGTCCATACTTTGTGTACTGAAGCAGAATGAAATGGTGTTCAACAGACCAAATAATTTTAAAGCCATTAGCTCTTCTGAGAAACCACCCTTCAAAGTTAATGAGCTGAGGACTTGGCAAATTACAGGGTTCCAAAATTCCTCTCTGGAGGCACCTGGAAGAAGTTAGGGAATGGATTGTCTTTGAGCTTCCAATATACAAAATTCAAATTTCTATCATTATCACAACCTCCTTGCACAGTCAAAGGAGAGAAAGCCTGAGACAAGTATCTAGGGCCAAATGATCTGCCACATTTTTTAGCCCATTCTCTTAATAAATTGAAAACAGCCCATTAGCGAGTCATTACAGGACCAATAAATCAGGTATTAATAGAAATTATTCTTTAAAGAATAATTTTCTTCATAGACTATTCAAACCAACACACACAAAAAAAGAGGGAAAAAGCTCAGATTTCAGTACATTGGTTCAAAAGTTACTTTTACAGCATATCATCACCTGTGTTTGACATCTCATATTTAGTTTCACCTCCTTAATAGGAATTACCTAATGAGATAATGGATCTGAGAAGAAATGACAGATGAACTGCTATTTTACTACACTCTGCTTCTTTGACTGTCTCATTTGACATCTGAAAAGGAAAGTCCTTCAACCCAGTTTCCTGTTCTCTGAGCAATATTTTATTTTTTCTTGGCAGTTAGCCAAAAAACCTAATGCTAGAGGAGACAATACTTCATTGTTTCCATAGGAGGCAACTTCAGATCCACATAGGAAATGCTGCTCCAGCCAATTGCTATATATTATCAAGCTTCCCACTTCTGACTCTTTGAGAAGGTATGAAAAAATGTTTGAGAATGTCTAGAACAAGACAAAGTGCTTGAGAATTTAATTGTGTTTTTTCTTGAGTTGTTTCTGTAACTCAGATTACCATTGAATAGAAAATAGCTCTTCTTGACTACATTTGTATCTTTTATAAGCCAAATGCTCTTTAGATGTCTTCTCCATCTGCACTGATACCTGTGGGAACGGTTTCTAAACATGTCTGAATTTGGCTTAGTAACTCAGACTTTATTCAACAAGACTTAGGACACTTTGCCTTCCTGAATCCTATTTAGTTTGAAAGATTCTTCTTCTTTCTTCTTTGACTGATGTACTTTCCAACAAGCTTCCTACCTGTCAACACTGATTGGTTAATTAGTGGGTTTAAAATAGATGAGAATTGGTAGGATTTGTGATTTACAAGCCAGCAGACTGGGAGCTTTCCAAACATGCTTGTCATTCACTAGGTACCTGAGACACTGCCAAAATATCTTCAGTAGTTGTTATTGCATGCCTTCCAGTCCAGCTAAGACCAGATAAAAGGTTAGATTTGTAATAAGAAAACAAACCTAGAAGAGTGGCATAGGAACACTGAACCAGCAGGAAGTCTTAACCTCTTCTTTTATAAACCTCAACATTGCAAAAAAAGGGAAATGTTAACCACCTACATTCTATTAAATACAACCCTGATTGCCTCCTCTGTAGCTCCAGCTAAACTTCTTATTGCTTCATTAAGGGCCAGCTGTAACTTTTCTTAGATGTCCTGTGCTGGGTGATTTGTTCACTCAGAAGCAGTCTCAGTCTGGGGAGATGTGCCTTTCTGCTCCCTAAATCTTTTGGGATCTAGGTTAGACAGAATGTTAGCTAAAAACCTCTTCAGTTTCCAGGATGTGTGGTCAAATGTATGGTGCAGGAATGCCTAGTGGTTACAGCACATGCTGAAACAGTGAACTATCTGAACAGTGAACTGTGGGTGCTCATTAGTCAGTCACCATAAAATAACATACTATGACAATGCTCTAATCATTGGGATATAGCCCACTTCATGTAGAAAATTATTCCATTTTCAGGATTTGTGGATCAGAAGAGCAACAGACAAGAGAATATGGTCAGCAGACCTGAGTTTGCAGTCAGCAGAACTGGGTCACTTTCCTGATAAGATGAAATGTAGCAAGATACTGAGAAGGAGACCTGAACCCTGAGGGTGCTCAGCAAATATTCAGCTGTAGTACATAGAGAAAAAAAGCCTTCTGATGGAAAAATTGTGGAAGAGTCAATACTGACACTGATGAATGTTAACATGGCAGGGCGCATGGAAAGATTTGAAATGTTCATATATATTCCATCTTTTTGAAATAAGTTAGCTAAATTGCCTGATTTTGTGATTCTGTCAACTGGTAAGTAGTTCTAGTTCAGGTCATATAAACCAATCACTGCCAGTCCATGTAGCTGAAAGCCTTCAGCTCAGCTCACACAGCAAACAAAATTTTTGGAATAAATCCAGAATAGCAAAATCTATAGTTGAAATAAACAAGATAAAGCCAGAAAAGTACCAGTCAAGTCATTACATATGGAATCAGAAGTAACTGAAGACATGGGGAAACCACTTAAAGATCATCACAGGAGATCTGAATCTTTGAAGGAAGAATTGCAGGCCATTACTCCCATTGATTTCTTCAAAGGACAGGAAGAATAGCTCTACACTAATTTTTGAAGCAAGCTCAAGGACCATAAATCTATGCCTTCGATTGTCATATAAAGTAGTTAGTCTACTTGTAAAGAGATATTCCTAAAACATCCATTCTATCCTCCTGCAGAATGACCAAGATTCCACATGGAAGCCAACTAAATGTCAGGATGCTTTGTCAGTAAAGGGTTCAGGAGCCCATGTCTTTGCATAGAGAGAAGGGCAGATCTGAAAGCCAGATACACTCTCAGAAACCTTGTGTAATAGGCACTACAATAAAGAAAAGTTTTAAATCCCTTCAACTATGGCTCTAGCAGTACTGAAGTCAGAGCAGTCCTTTTGGAGGAAGAGAGTAGGCAGTTACTGAAGGGGAAATATATTATTCTTCCCCAACAGTCAATCCAACAAGCTGCCCTGTAGCTCAGAAGACAGACAGTGGGTATGAGGTTGATCCCTTTGTTCAATCACCAGTGCGTCTCTGCTACAGAAAGTTTCAGATTAGCCACATGATCAAAAGATGTAAGGTCAGAGACATCCACAAATCTCACTGGGAGTTTATGGGAAGACAGTCTTAAGTCTCACGTGGGTGAAGTCATTACATGTGTTCAAATGTTATTTAATGACTTAAAATTCACTGATGGTCTGGTAGTACATCATGTGCCCAAAACCTGGAAGTTTCAAAGAAGTGTTATATGATAAAAATACATAAATATTACAAAGATGTTCATGCAGTAATTTCAACAGAATATTTGAAGGTTTGAGACATGAATGGAGAGGTTGAAATAGACAGTAACGTTGCCTATGATATTGAAAATCCGCAGAGTTAGGTCACTCAGCTTTTATGGACATGTTAACACCTAGTTGTGGGAGGGGTAGACGGAGTAGACAGTAAGGAGATAGTACAGGCTATCGACATTGCTAGATCCATGTACTGACAGTTCAGGAGAAATCACCATAAATTAGTAATTTGAGGAAGAATTACATAGGAAGAGAAACAATGTTTTGCAAAGAATGGGAACACAGTTGTTTCCCGACAGATGAATTGATCAGAAGTTAAAGGTATTCTAATGGGAAACAACAAACAGACATGTAAGTTGAGATGATTTTGAGAGGAGCTCTGTAAAGAATGCTGGAACTCGAGATCACATCTACCTATTTCATGCTTCCCCATTAATTATGGTATCTTAGAAAAGTGGGATACTAAGGTTTTGAGCAAACTGCAGAAACTGCACAAGGTGGCTCTGCCCAATCAACATCTCATACAAAAACCAGACTCATTTACCACTCCGGGTAGAACAAAATACTTCTCTATGTAGTGTTTAGGTTTATTGACAAATGACATTAAAAAAACCCCGAAACAACAAGAAACACACAAAAAAATTATCTTTGTGTAATCTGCAACTTGCAAATAATGCCATTAGCTCTGCTATCAGAATTGGGACAGCATGCTTGGAAAGATTAATATGGCCTGGAAACCTTCAGTGTATGTATGATACGATGCAGGGAACATAGCCTCATTCTGCTATTCCCTTGGTAAAAGGAGATCTTCTAGGAATGTTGGCAGATGATTAGCAGAAATGTTAGAATACTAATCCTTCAGAGCAAATCTTCTCACTGCTACACTTTGACTAACATGTTGCTGTGAACAGGACCTGGAGGTGGTAAGGACACGCTTTTTTATTAGATTTGGTAAATACCAGTTCAGAATAAATTAATTATAGTGAGTACCTTCTATATCCTCCATAGAACTTGCTTGTTAAATATAGAACTTAACATGCTGCCCTACCTTAATTGTCCTCTAAGAATCTGTTTGAATGTCCCTGATAAAGACTTGGTGTACTCGGGAGCGCAGAGAAGGAATTTTGAAATGATTTGTTGAGATAACCCCGTAATTACCACTACTAATGGGACTTGCTGAGTCATTCTCTAGGAAGAAAGGCACTTGGGACCAATAATTTGTCTGCTCATGTAAAAGGCAATGACTGGGACTAAATGTAAATCTCCCAAGAATATTATTGATGAAGATTAGCTTGTGCTACAGTTCATGGAAGCAGAGTAGCAGAGATGCCCATCCTCTTTCCTAACCTTGCACTTGCCTTCAAGAACTAATATCTGTAATGTCTTGTGTGCTTATCATTTAGCCTTACTGCATTAAAAGGGAAGCAAACATTCCATGTGTCCACACAGAGAATGTGGAAAATGAACTTTCATACACATGAAGTCTTCTCTTTCCAGCAGTACGATAGACTGCTTTCACACATAGTCTAAAGCAACTTAGAGAGGTGCTGAAACAGCCAACTGAGGGTAGAAAGGTGGGTAAATCTGCAACCTGTGATTGAAAAAGGATGGTACTGAAGGTGCAGGCAAGGTGAGCAATGCACACGTCTCCTATTTCCACAGCAATTAGTAGGTAACACTTAGGTGACATGCAGAATGTAATTTCCTTCACATGTCTAAGCAGCTGAGTGACTCCAGTTACAGAACAGCTCAGTGAAGTAAAAAGGCTTAGAAGTATTTGAGTAAAGTGCAGAAAGCAGAGGGACAACAGGTGGTAAAAAGAGTCAGAGAAGGACAGAGAGGTGTATTGAAGGGAAGTTACAGTTGCTAGCTTGACATTACTGTTAGGATGCAAATGACACAGAAAAAGGAGTCTGGGGGCAGGTTCCCTTAGCTGACCCTTGTCTGTCACAGGGTTGGAGAGGTGCCCAGAGCAGATGAGGCCCTGCACACTGAGCAGTGGCTGCTTCTGTCACCTCAGGGTCTTTTCTTCCAGCATTGATGACCCAAACATTTTCAGATGTTCTTTGGCCCATCCCACCTGTCTTTGTTGTGTTTCAGTGGGGAGCACATGAAACTGGGTTTCATGTGCTGGATTTTTCCCCCTCTGCTGTGATTTGCTCCTAACATGTGTGCCAGGCAGTTTCAGCAGGTTTAAAGCACCCAGGTTTCAGCGAGATCTTGCTGCTGGTCTGCAGGGCCCAGAGCAGGGTCCCCTCGATGGCTCCAGGCTGCCATCCCCTGGCACTGGGTGCCTGGAGCAGAGGGTCTGGTCAGCTGCTGCCTCGGGACCTTCCTGTGACTGACAGGAGCCTGATGGGGCCTGAAGCTGAGAATAAAGCTGATGGAGCCTTGCCCTGACATCAACAGCCTAAATGGTGAGGCAAAAGGCACAGACACAGCCCAACTGACATCTCTGTGCCCTACACCAGCACTGACCTTGAGGCATCTATCTGTGCTTTCTTCATGTGTCACCAATGCCTGAGACACATGTAAGTGTAGACAGTGGGCCTCATTGCACCCATGGTCTGTTCAGGGTCTCTTCACCCGGGGGGGAGCAGACAGGCAGTTTCCTTACAATCCCTGCCAGTGCTTACCCCTTGTCTCGACTTCCTCAAAGCTGGTGGGTGCTCACCTTCCTGCCCACTCCCCAACATTGCCTTAGGCTTCCATCCTGAAGCTGATCTCTCTGATGGGTCTTGCCTTGTTTGTACCATTTCATATACTTCCACGTATACATCCCAAGATTTTAGGTCCACCTGCCGGGGTCAAACCTGTATGGCTAGCTCCTGAGATGGGGAAGGCATTTTATGTACATTTCCAATAAATGGTGCATCTTCTTACAGAAGAGCAGTTTGCCCTTTTCCTTCTATGCAAGGTTATCTTAGAAACCTTATCTTCCTAAGTCCCTGCATGTAATTGGTCTTCCTTGACCTTGTTTCTTCTTATTTTCTCTTCTGCTACCACTGCTGAGAAATGAGCTGGTATTTTCACACAGTTATGCAGAACACATGGCAGACCTCCCTCCTGACGGGTGATTGTCAGCCCAGAGTCCATTTCTTCACAAATGACACTGCATTTTGTTTCCCTATCTGTACAGTTTCGTGATTTAACAGTATTGAATTTGATGCACTATTTCATGGCACTGTTTGCTGAGTGTCATGGAAGTCTACTACATGTCTAACATATCAATTCTTGTCCTTAGAGCCTGAAATATCATAATTTCATTGAAAGCGTGTTCTTCCTGTGGAACACCACTCTGACTTACTTTATCAGTAGCTTTAACAACACAGGCAACAGCACTAATAACTTTCCTCTTTTACTCTGTGTCTTTCAGGATTACATAGGTGAGTAAGAAGATTTCTTTGATCACTGGCTAAAGTGTTATAGAAGGCTAATCATTTGGAAATTACATGACAAAAAGCTGTACTATCACAAAGCTACAAAAAGGTTTTATAAGGCAAAACTGTGTCCAAAGACTAATGGTGATAAAGACCTCACCCAACAACAACAAAAAAATGAAAACTACTGCTCATGATGTGAATGCAAATGAATCTACTCTTTATTCCCTATGTATTGAGATGGTTGCAAATATCAAATATGGAAGAGAGTGACAGAGGAGTCACATTTTGTGCTGCCCTCAGGTCACTTTGCTGCCTAATGACATCCTCACTCTTCCTCTTCTATCTTCTTATGAATCTCCCGGCTCTTCACTCGGAGCTTGTTGACCTGTGACTCTGCAATGTCAGCCCGCTCCTCGGCTTCCTCCAGCTCGTGCTGGATCTTGCGGAACTTGGACAGGTTGACATTGGACAGCTCCTCCTGTGTGGGGAGAGGGAGTCAGGGGTGAGGAGTTCAGGGCAGAGGTTTTGCTCCTGCTGCACCTCAGCCTTATGGGGCTGCAAATCTCCATCCCCTTTCTACCACTGCTCACACATCAGCCTCACACAGAGCTCCTCATCCTCCCCTTTTCAGGACCCTACTGGGACAAGCTTCACCAGGACTGTGTCACACATGAGGAGCAATTTCTCACCCCTTGGATTTGTCATTTCTTTACTTATTCTCCCACTACTTCCTGCACAATTGCCTGTGTGAGTTACAGGGTTGGGAAGACCCTGAAGCCTTCTGCTGCTGATTATTGGCACAGATTCAGGAACTTGCCAGTCAGTGGGTGTGGCCCCACCTTTGTTTACTCTGGCCTCCTGTGTGAAACAGGCTGCAGAACTTCCCTTAATGAATGTCCCTGACTGAAGGGTGCCCAGAGCTCACCAAGGCCTCGTGACACGATACCAAAACACTGTGGCCAAGGCTGTTGTGTCTCGGCAGTTTCTTTCATGCCCTCTCCTGGTATTCAGCCTCATTCAATGTGTGTCCTGCCCCAATGGAATGTGGCCTTTGCCCATTCTCCAAGCAATACTTACAGCCTCCTCAGCTTGTCTCTTGTAGGATTTCACTTTCATTTGCAGCTTGTCCACCAGATCCTGCAGCCTGAGGACATTCTTCCTGTCTTCCTCAGACTAAAGTAGTTGGCAAAGAGGAAAGAGAGTCAATTCTTGGTGCTACGTCACACAGGATTAACAATTGCCCTTGGCGATGGTGTGTGCAAAATGTGGCTTGCTGTGAGCAAACCCTGTCAGAGCAGGAGACCTCCTGCCTTACCTGGTAGGTCAGTTCCTTCACCCTCCGCTCGTACTTGCGCACACCCTTCACGGCTTCAGCGCTGCGCTTCTGCTCAGCATCAACCTCCCCTTCCAGCTCCCGCACCTGCAAGGACAAGCCCATCCCTGCAGCTTCCCTGGCAATGTCTCTCCAAGGACAGCCTCACTCACCCACAACCCCAGCCCTACACACCCTGGCCTCCAGCTTCTGGATCTGCTTCTTCCCTCCCTTCAGTGCCAGCTGCTCGGCCTCTTCCAGACGGTGCTGCAGGTCCTTCACCGTCTGGTCCAGGTTCTTCTTCATCCTCTCCAGGTGGGCACTGGTGTCCTGCTCCTTCTTCAGCTCTTCTGCCATCATGGCCGCCTGATCAGAGCAAAGGGGCAAAGCCATTTTGGGGCTGCAGATATTTGGGGGACAGGACATTCACCATCAGCAATGCCAGGAATGTCCAACTCACATCCGTGATGGCCTTCTTGGCCTTCTCCTCAGCATTGCGGGCTTCCTGGATGGTATCCTCCATTTCACTCTGGATCTGGGAAATGTCTGTTTCCAGCTTCTTCTTGGTGTTGATCAAGCTGGTGTTCTGTGCAACAGGAAAGACAGGATTGCTACTGTCAGACCAAATGCTTCCACATCAAGGCCTGAAAGTGTGGGTAGGGTTTAGGAAGGTCTTTAATGCAAGAGACTTCTTTAGCAGCAGAACGGTAAACCAGACATTGGGGGCTGGCAGGAGGGGACATACTGGAGCACACTTCTTCAAATGTTTACGCAGTAATCACTTACAAGATATATAACAATCAAATTCTTTGTTATCCCTTGTGAATGGGAACAATTTCCAGCAGCGCCTGACCTGGGTATGGAGGAGCTGTGCACGTTCAGTTGCATCCAGAAGCTCCTGCTCAGCCAATTTCCTCGACCGCTCCGTCTGCTCCAGGGCTGCCCGCAGCTCCTCAACTTCAGCCTGCAGCAGGTTTGCCCTGCGCTCCACCATGGCCACCTGCTCCTTCAGGTCCTCCTGTGTCCTGAGAGCATCATCCAGATGGATCTGAGTGTCCTGGAAGGAGAGACAAGAGAAATTACCAGGTGTCAGTGTTCGCTTCCATGGCAAAAATGTCAGGGATCTCATTTCTCCTTCTGTAGCTTTGCTGAACAGACCTTGAGCACTGCCTGGGTGTTTCTCAGGTTCTTCTGTGCCTCTGCAGCCACACGGTTGGCATGGCTCAGCTGGATCTCCATTTCATTCAGGTCTCCCTCCATCTTCTTCTTCAGCCTCAGGGCTTCATTCCTGCTCCTGATCTCAGCATCCAGCGTGCTCTGCATGGACTCCACAATTCTGAGGTGGTTTCTCTTCATCTGGTCAATCTCCTCATCTTTCTCTGCTATCTTCCTGTCAATCTCAGACTTCACTTGGTTGAGCTCAAGCTGCAGGCGCAGGATCTTCCCCTCTTCGTGTTCCAGAGAGGCCTGCACAGTTCAGCATGAACAGTGTCTTACTTTCTAAGTCGTCTTTCATGCAGTTCCACATGAAAGGTTGGCTTGCTTTCCTGCTGTCTCTCCAAAGAACTACACCCATACTCTTGGTGGGGACACCATTTATTAGCATTGTATGTACCTCAGCTTCCTCCAGGGAGGCTTGCAGTTCCGATTTCTCCTGCTCAATCTGCTTCTTGATTTTCTCCAGCTCATGAATTGCCTTTCCTCCCTCAGCAATCTGCTCTGTGAGGTCAGAAATCTCCTCTGTGGAAACAAGGATCATTGGCATGGTCAGGCACAGAGCAGAATGGCAAGGGCCCTGTCCCACCAAGGTGACAGGCATCTTTGCAGACCTGCAGGCACAGACCCATGAACAATGGTGGTAATGGCTGATAGTGAGAAAGCCCAGTGAGGAGCAGAGGGCCAGGGACTTACGCTGTAGGTTCTTGTTCTCCCGCTTCATTGTTTCCAGGTGGTCCAAGGACTCCTCATAGGCATTCTTCATCTTGAACAGCTCCGTGCTCAGAGAGCGCGACTCCTTCTGCGAGGCCTCCAGCTCAGCCTGCGTTTCCTCATACTTCTGCTTCCATTCTGCCAGGATCTGAAGAGAAACGGGGTGTGAGTAGGGATGTGGCAGTCATGGGGGAATGCTCTGGCCAGGAGTCCTGGTGCTGGAGGCCAAAAGACCTTGTCAAAGTTCTTCTGCTTCTTATCCAGAGCAGCGCAGGCAGCATTGGTTCTCTCCACATCAATCATCAGGTCCTCCACTTCATTCTGCAGCCTCTGCTTTGTCTTTTCCAGGGAGGCACATTTGGCATTGACAGCCTCAACATGTTCCTCTGCATCCTGCAGGCGCTGTGCCAGCTTCTTCCTGGGAGGAGAGAAGCACAGTGCCATGTTAGGGCTTGGAAGGGCGTCAGTTCTGTACTGTCATGAGGGCAGCTGCTGACTTCCAGGGTTTTGAACGGAACACGTTTCACAGATATGAAAGGATCTATCATTTGCTGGGTCCTATCACCTTTTAGGCCTGTCATAGGTCTTCTAGCCCTAAAGCCTATATTTTCCCTTCCAATCGACACTTTTCTCTCCCTCCCTCTCTCCCTTTTTTACAAAGACAGTACATCCCTGCCTTCATCCCACTTTTGTCCTGACCCATTTTCAGAGATTCCAATTTCTGTTGACCAGTCTCCATCTTCTCCCATCATTTGCCATCCTGCTTCCCACGTACTTGGCCTCCTCGAGCTCCTCCGTGCGCTGAATCGCGTCCGTCTCGTATTTGGTTCTCCACTGGGCCACTTCGCTGTTGGCCTTGGACAGGGCGCGCTGCAGCTCCCCCTTGGCCTCCTGCTCCTCCTCATATTGTTCCCGGAGCAAGTCACAGTCGTGGCGAGCGGACTGCAGGGCGTGGGCCAGGGCGTTCTTGGCCTGTGGGGACAATGGGTTTGGTAACTTGAGTACTTGTCTTGAAATGAATCTTGACTGTTAATTTGACAGTGAAATTGGAATGAAACTCTCATTGGGCAAATGTAGAGCTTGGAGCTGGTGAAGCCCACATTGACACGTTCTGGAGCATCAGGACACATTAGTGACAGCTCCTCTGGGGACAGGAATGTGCTCTTTGTGTATATGTTCTGACATGTGTGCTTGAATCCTGTCCTAGAGGGGATCATCAGAATCTCATGGAAGCCTTGTGGATGACTTCCTCCAGCACCTAAAGCATCCTGCTTCCTTCCCCCTCTAGTTGAAGGGTGGGGGGGATTGTGCATTAGTGCTATTCCCTCCAGTCCTATGTGTGCTTGGGGAAAGAACATTGAAGCAGTCTACTGTCAAACAGGATTCTCTTTTAGGGGTGATGTAGGCTGTGGACAGTAGGGTACTTCCAGACCTTAATTTCTTCTTCTAGATGTCTCTTGAGTTCCTCAATCTGTTGGGTAAATCCTTGCTTGCCCCTAGACAGCTGAGAAATCAGAGCATCTTTCTCCTCCACCTGGCGTGAATATTCACCTGGGAAGGGAAAGGGAGAAAAGGAAGCACACTATTCCTCCTGGGACACCTTCAGCCTCTAGAGCCACGTAACCAGCAATGGCCCGGAGAGCTTCTACCAGTTGCTGCCTTGCACCCTCTGGCTTGCTCAGGGCGTGCAGGTCCTGACATTGCACTTTGGGGATGAGGGTGTCTCACCTGACTCTGTCTGCAGGCGAGCTCTTTGCGTATTGAGGTCGTTGATCATGCGCTGATTCTGCTCCTCCTTTGTTTTAATCTCACTCAGCTGATCTTCCAGGGTGCGGCACATCTTCTCCAGGTTGGCCTAGAGAACAGACACAGGAAGGGGGAAGAGATGATGGAGTGCACTCTGCCTGATTGTCACAGTGGGAATTTTGTTTGTGGGAATGTGTCTGGAAGAGGCAGCTTTTGTGCCACACCTTGGCCCTGTGAGCATGTTCTCCTGCATCTGCATACCTTGGCCTTGGAGACAGACTCCATGTTGCTGGCCAAGTCATCAATCTCCATCTTCAGCTCGCTCTTCTCCTTCTCCAGCTTCTGCTTCACGCGTTGCAGGTTGTCGATCTGCTCCCCCAGCTCAGCGGTGCTGTCCGCGTGCTTCTTGCGCAGGGCGGCAGCCGTGGCTTCGTGCTGCAGCGTGGCCTCTTCCAGGTCACGCCGCATCTTCTGGAATTCTGCCTCGCGCTTCTTGTTCATCTCAATCTGAGCTGCTGTCGCCCCTCCTGCTTCTTCCAGGCGCTCGCTGATCTCCTCCAGCTCCCTCGACAGGTCAGCCCGATGCTTCTCTGCTTTAGCGCGAGAGGTTCTCTCTGCCTCAATCTCCTCCTCCAGCTCCTCAATACGGGCCTGGAGAACAGCAGGGACCCTTCACACCCGTGCCCTCCTCCTGCCTGAGCTGAGCCTGAGCAAGGGAGGGGAAGGAACAGAGACTTGCCTGCAGCTCCTTGATCTTCTTCTGAAGTTGCATGCCCAGGGCTTGTTCATCCTCAGTTTTGCTCTGGATCTGGCTGATTTCAAAGTCTTTCCTTTGGGCAAAGTGAACCGTGTTAGAGCTCAAAGAAATAACACAAGTGCTCCAGCCCAGCACTCAGGTGTCCCACAGCCACACTTACTTCTTCAGTTTCTCCTCCAGCTGCTGCTTATCATTCTCCAAATCCATGATGCTGTCCTGGGCCAGCTTCAGGTCTCCTTCCAGTTTCCTCTTAGCTCTCTCCAGGTCCATGCGCAGTTTCTTCTCTTGCTCCAGGGACCCTTCCAGCTAAACACAACAAGACCATCAGTGCTCTCCCAGCCAGGTCGGACTCCATACCTGTGCTGTTCCTGCTCTACATCTGTGTGCTTACATCGTCCACTTGCTGCTCCAGCTTGGTCTTGGCTTTGGTCAGTGTATTGACTTTGTCCTCCTCTACCTGCAGGTCATCCAGGGTTTGCTGATGGGCCTCTTGGAGGGCTTTCTTCTCTTTTGTCAGCTTGGCGATGGTCTCGTCCAGGGCTGACATCTCCTCCGTCAGGTTTTTCACCTTTGAGAAGAAGGGAGGAAGTGTAAATAAAGGAAGTAGATATAAAAGTCCTGTAATAGGACTGGGCTCTTTTCTGGAGTGCGAGTGACAGGTTCTGCCTCATACCTTGTTTTCGGTGGCGTGTTTTTCCTTCTCCACCTTGGCCAGTGTTAGCTCAAGGTCATCAATATCTTTCTTCAGCTCTGAACATTCATCTTCCAGTTTCCTCTTCTTGGCTGTCAGCTCAGCATTAATTTCCTCTTCATCCTCAGCCCTTTCAGTCACCTCCTTAATTTTGGCTTCCAGCTGGATTTTGGTTTTGATGAGCTGGTCACACCTTTCCTCAGCATCAGCCAAGCTATCTGCTTCCTGGTGGGGAGACAGAATTTTATGGCTTTTAATGTTTTGAAGTTTCTCTTCTCTGCCTTTTTTAATCATAGAGTAGGTGGGTTTAAAAGTAGCAGCTGAAGCTGATCTTCAACTCCAGCAAGAGAAGGATCTTGAATGGTGTCTACTGGGAAACCTTGTCATTTGGAATCAATATTAATTCCAAAGTTTTTGTGTCTTCTAAATATGTCTCCCAGGGCAGTTATCTATGAGAATGCCTCATAGCACAAGCACTAACGCAGAACAGATCAGGGGTTACTTCAATTTCTAATATCAGCAAGAGCAAGGGCTTGGAATTTTTTTTTCTCATGGAAAATGTATCTACTTGCTTCTTCCTTTTAATTGTCTCAACAAAGCCTTAAAATCTCTGTTACTTAAAGGCCTTTAAATTTCTGAGAATACTTTATTTGAGAAAGAAATGTATCACTTTTGTACAGGCTGCATGGCCAATAGAGTTCTGGCCTATCAGCTACCTCTGTGGCTTCTTTCAAGGCCACATCTAGGATCTTCTGTGTTAACTAGCTGATCATTTCATTGGGTGTTAAGAAACTCCCTTATCCTATTTGAGTGTGAATCAGAAGTAGCCATGTTTCTGAAAATAATCAAGGCTTTCTTGTGTAGCTGTAAGTAGGAAAAGTAGCTCTGAGTTCTCTGATATTCAACACATTTTGTCTGATGTTACTTGGCTCTTTCCTCATATAGCAGCAATGGTGAGTGCCATGTAGGGCTGCCAGGAGTCTCATTATGCCCTTGCTAGTGCCTGTTTATTCAACATTAGAGTGCCTCAGAGTGTGGGATTTAGACTGTTTTCTACCACCCATTAATTCCTGTGAGTCTCTGTGCGGGACAAGAAGTATTCTGACAGTATATCATTCTTTTTCCAGGGAAAAATGAACAGTGATACTCACAGCCTGCACTTGGAGCTGCAGGTCATTTTTCTCCTGCACCAGGGCCACCATTTTCTCCTCCAGCTCCTTCCGCTTTGCCTCAGACTTTGCAAGCTCTTCCTTGGTTTTCTCAAACTCTTGTTTCATGTTGGCCATCTCCTTCTCAGACTCTGCACTCTTCAGCAAGGGCTTGATCTTGAAGAACAGCTTCATCCATGGCCAGTGTTTGACATTCATGAATGCGCGAACGTTGTACTGGATGCAGAAGATGGATTCCCTGAAATGAAATTCACACAGTTATTACATGGCTTTGGTGTGATTAATTTAAAATTCATTAGTCAAGTACCATGAAATATGAGAAAAGTCTACCTCCTCTCCACCATTCTCCGGTACTCCACCCTCATCAGGAAGCCCCTGCACCTCGCTTGTGTGCGAGTGATGATTTCTGCCAACTTGTCATCCCTCATCTCCTCCAGGAGTCCCAGCAGCCCAGCTTTGAAGAAAACCTTGAGAAAGGAAGTGTTGCACCATGTCATTGCAATGTAGGGCAGAATAGACGCACAGACATTCAGGATCCTGAAAGACTTCAATGGCCATGATCAGTATCACCTTGGGCCCTCTCCCAAATCCTATCCGAGGGCTTAGGACTTTCCATAATCTCAGCCCTAAGCATTCAGTCCTTGTTTGAGCTATGCATCACGAGTACTGGTTTCCAGTTCAGCCACAGCCTCAGCCACCCCTGTGCCTGATCATGGACACCAGGGAGCTCTACCATGACCTACTGACTTACTTCCTGGCTTGATGTTAGACCAATCTCACTGCTGTGTATATGTCCATGAATTAATGACTCGGGCCTTGCCTTGTTAGCCTACCTCTCTGACCCTGACAAATCTTGTAAACCAAGGCTTTATGGCTTCACCTTAGACCATCCTTATTGTAACAAAGCTGACTGATGCTCTGGACTCTCGGTTGAGTATGACTACCATTCCTGGGTCATCCTCACTTGCCTTGATTGAGTACTGTGGGGCTGGGAACTTGCTGATAGCTACCCCTAGTCTGGCAGCTCTGTTATGTTATTGTGCTGTGCCTGATCCCCTGACAGAGCCCATTCTTACTGCTTTTGACAAACTTTTAACACAGTTTGTTTTTACCTTCGTGTGACCAAATTTGTACTGGGTGTGGTCAACATCAATGGACCCAAGGAGCTTCTCTGAAGCCTTCTTGTTGTCCATGAACTGTCCCTCTGGGATAGCACTGGCATTAAGTACTCTGTATCTGTAGAAGGAAACAGAACATGAAGAAATCACAATCATTGAAACCATCACTTGGTGGTGAAACCACCACACAGTCATTGAACCGCCAGACTTCTCAGACTGTACCGTTGAACTGATCTCATGCCTGGACATTGTTCATACTCTCAGGACAGGATATGGGAAATGTTTTTAATAGTAATTCTAAGTACAAGAGAATCCTGATCTCAGCACGACCACATCTTCATAAACTGATAGTGAAACATCTACATTACTGATCAGTACCAATTTAAAAGTTTAACGTATATTATAATGATAAGGTTCTTCAGCTTGGTCTGAATGGGCAGAAAGGTACAGAGCTCTTACCTCTGTTTGAAGTCAGCGTAGAGGACTCTGCTGGGGAACCCTTTCCTGCAAATCCTGATCCCTTCCAGCACGCCGTTACAGCGCAGCTGATGCAGCACCAGCTCGTGCTCCATGGCACCTGACAAATACCACCATTAGTGACTACCCTGCTGTTTGACACTCAGGAGAAGAGCTTCTGCTGCTCAAGCTTTCCTCCTCTTGGATTGCCTTACCAGGTGTTTTAGTTTCATTTGGGATGATGCACCGCACAAAATGGGGGTGAGTGCTTCTCAAGTTAGTCATCAGCTTGTTTAAATTCTCCTGTGAGGTCATGAAATGAAGTTTATATTACTAAGTGCAAGCACTGGAATCTTAACAGTGGATGTATCAAACTGGTGTTTCAGGATGCAGACCTGTCTTCTGTAAAATGATTGCAGAACTCCCAAAAGAAAAATTGGAAGCTGAAGGCTCCCAAATTTTAGTTTTGAAGTTCTTTCCTAGAATAATGGTTCGTATTACTTTTCCTTGACCTCCTCATCCAAATACAGGGCTATCATCCTACAGTTTTGCTTTGAGCCAGTAATTCCTGTGGTATATTATTGGGGATCTTAAATAAATGACGTACTCTTGATCAAGCATGACTATCAGATAAGCACCTGATTTGGCAGCTAAGTAAGTTGTTTCTAAATGGAGGGGATAGTTTTATAGTCCATACAAAATGACCCTTTTAATAATAATTCAGTCTCAAACTTTGAAGACATAACTGAAAACTGACCTCGAAGTCGCTAATTTGATGTAATTTAACCTTCACTCCTTTTCCACACTGAAATCAAGTCATTGCCTTAAAATCTTATAATCATGGGGTAATTTCTTTTGCTTTTTATGTTTGATCTATTATTTTCAAATTTTACAATGAGTCAGTAGTGAAAATCTGCCTAGAGACAGAAAACAGCTCTAGGAAAAATATACAAATGCTACGGAGAGGATTTTAAAGACGTTAGCTTATAAGTTACTCACTCCCACCTAAGTAGGTGAACTTAACCCTTCAGATATTTTTGTGGAATATTTAAAGAAGGACATGGCATTATAAAAGGAATAATCTGTAAGTTCCGAGGATGGAAAGGGAAGGATTTTAAAGGATGACAAGATGTAGATCCAAAATGCAAACAGACCTTTCAGATTAAGAATAAAAATACTTTTCATCTTTAAGGAGATAGTGAATAATCTTCATTACCCTGAAAAGAGCTGAGACAGTCTGGAAAGAAGAACCCTTCTTCTTGCCTCCCTTCTTGCCACCGCCACCCTCTGCAAATCAAAGAAAAGAAAAGTTTTATATTATGGACAATATATATTGGATACTACAGAACACAAAGCCACTTTATATTTCTAGTGTTTGAAGCTTCAGTTCTGAGAAAACTTTGTCCCACATTGAAAATACAATTTCCACAAAACTGACCTGCATCTGCTCCACCATAGTTGGCAAAGAGTAAAGCCAGGGTCTTCACAGATGATTTCTGGTACAGCCCAATGACAGTTTCATTCAGAGGGTCCTTGTTCTTCTCCAGCCAGTTAGTGATGTTGTAGTCCACTATGCCAGCATAGTGCACCAGGGAGAAGTGGGCTTCAGTCTTGCCTTTGGTAGGTTTTGGCTTCTGGAAGTTGCTGGACTTGCCCAGGTGCTGGTCATAGAGCTTGTTCTTGAAAGAGGTGTCAGTTGCCTTGGGGAACATGCACTCCTCTTCCAGGATGGAGAAGATGCCCATGGGCTGGGAGAAATCACAAGAAGTGACAAGGAAAGGTGATAATGGAAATGTTCAATATCACTGTGGATGGGATGTTCACCTGTCTGGTCTAGTGGAAGGAGTCCCTCCTCATGGCAGGGGATTGGAACAAGATGTTCTTTATGGTCCCTTCCAACCCAAACCATTCTGTGACTCTATGACAATGACAAGAAGCCTGTGCTATGAACATCAAAGGCTGGTTGTGCTGTTGGCAGCATCTCAGCCTGGATGAAAGCCTAGTTTTACCAGGAGTTGTTCTCAGTCAAGGATTTCATTTCTGCCGTCCCTTGCCCCCCTGAAGCCTATCATCATGGAATGGGTAGGAACATCTGTCCAGTTCACATGAGAAATGGTTGTAGAATTGGTGGGAGCAGTGGTAAAGAGCAAAATAATGGGGAAAAGAGCTACAAGGGACTCCATAGTTTGGGGAGGTCAGGTGATATGATATTGATTTCCCAAATTTGTCTGTGGACTTTGGATTTCATGCTTTGGAGAAGGAATAAAAGGAGGCTGAATCTGTGTTTGTTTTAGAAGTCTGTTGGTGGGAGTCCAGGCTACTTTTCCATGCTCAAAGACCGGATGATGCAGACTGATGACACACATGTGCAGTTCCCCATTTCTCTTTCCCAGACTAAACTAAATTTCAGTGCAAAACACTTTGCTTAACTGACACTACATGTCTGGCTGTGAGTTCTTTCTGGGATGACTGTGCCTCAGAAACATCACAGGATTCCAACAGACATCGTATACTTGCATGGGAAAGGTACCTTCTCAATGAGCTCAATGCAGGCAGCCAGGTCCATGCCAAAGTCAATGAATGTCCATTCAATTCCCTCCTTCTTGTACTCCTCCTGCTCCAGCACGAACATGTGGTGGTTGAAGAACTGTTGCAGTTTCTCATTGGTGAAGTTGATGCACAGCTGCTCAAAGCTGTTGAACTGCCCAAAGCAAGGAAACGTGCACAGGTTCTCAAGGTGTGCCAAAACACACAGGCCTTTGCTGGCATTCTCCTAAGGCTGTTTGCAGTTGCGACACCAGTCCCAGCCCTACTGTACCCGCATGTGTTTCCTTAGCAGGGCTTCTACTGTAACACTCACTGTCCTCAAAGGACTTTTTAATTATGACTTCGTAAATCAAGCCAAAAGTTACAATTCTTTTTCACTGTGCTTCTCAACAGCAAATCCTTTGGCAAGCTCAGTAGCTCCATTGTGTCAGTTCTCTGACCTCCTGGACAGTAGAAACCTCCTCAGTGTCCCACCCAAGAATTTCTCTGGCCTCAGATCAATAATCTGGGGGTTTCTGTGCTCTGACACAGAAGTCCTTGCAGCATCACTGCATTCACAGCACAGGAAACATGCTGTGAACTTGCCCAGACCACTGCCTTTCCCTGGCTTTTCCAAGAGCATCCACCCCTGTGGCCCATAGCTGTGTGAGCCTTAGTCCTCTATGTGTTTCTGAGTCCTCATGACTCCTCCTTGCCTATCGCTTGACTGTGGTGTCAAATCCTTGCTCCTTACATCAAAGATCTCAAAGCCAGCAATGTCCAGGACACCAATGAAGTACTGCCTGGGCTGCTTCGTATCCAGCTGTTGGTTGATGCGAACAACCATCCACAGGAACATCTTCTCATAGACAGCCTTTGCCAGGGCACCCACTGCATTGTTCACCTAGAGCAGACAGGACTGGAGTTACCTCTGAGGGTTAACGAAAAATGCACACCTACTCCTTCAAGCCGTGCATTTTCAACTGTCAGATGTTACCTGTGCCACGTTTTGACCTTTGGTCACGAACTCATTGCCAACCTTGACGCGGGGGTAACACAAGGCCTTGAGAAACTCGGCTGAGTTAAGGCCCGTTAGGTAGGCAGCCTTGTCAGCCACTAGATGTGGGGAGAGAGAGAAAAGCATTAATTACAGTCAGTCTCTAGAATTCAGGTGATGTGAACAACTCTGCTCTCCATGGTCTAGGAATGGAAGAACATTTATCTCATCCCACACAGTAGGCCTGGGAAGGAATGCAAATTCTGGACACTGGTGATGGTCTTCTTGGAAAGCAAGAACAGGTATGGCTTGGATAGGAAGAGCTTGAACCTGGAATTTCCCAGAAGAACAACAAAAGCCTCTAGTAATACATAAGGCAAGGCACATTCTTTTTCTGTGGGAAGCGGATTTCTGGGTAGCACAGCTTGCAGGATTTATTTCACCAAAAACAAAATTGCCCATCAGGGTGTCTTAGTGTTTGGAGGTTTGAGAGAGAGAGAGAGAGAGAGAGATCCTGTGCTGAAATTGAAGTTCCTGCTTTCAGGCAGCATGTGTTTGGGGAGCCACCATTGGGTAGAATAATGGAACTTCCCATGACTAGGAAAGCACCTCTGCAGCTAGAGGGACCAGGTGCAGAAATGGTATTCTCAATGTTTTATGTGGAGAGTCAGGCCAACTGCAGTGTGCTTTGGAGGCTAACATATCGCCTCTGGAGGCAGAGAAGGGCTTGGAACAAATCAGTCCCTGAATTTGCTGATTACCTTCTGTGCCATCAGGCTCTGCCTGCTCCTCTCGTTGTTTCTGCTTGAACTTTAGGTTCCCATAGTGCATGACAGCCCCTGTCAGCTTGTAGATGGCTGTTTTCTCGTCTGGAGTGAAGCCCAGGATGTCAATGGCACTCTGCAATCAAAATAATGAATTCACAACTGTATCCTTAGTGTGTCAGAGATGTCACCCTTGAAACATGCCCAGTAGGTAACTTTTTGCTGTGTTACTTACATCTGTAGCCATGAGCTCCTCCTGGTCATCAATGCTGGGAACAGTGACCTCCCCTTGACTCACAAAGTGATAATCATAAGGGTTGGTGGTAATGAGGAGCATGTCTGAAAGCAGGAAGAGGCAAGGCATAGGCTTACTTTTGCCAATCAGGTGAGAAAGGGAACTGTACCTCAGTGATCACCCTCAAAAAGCCAGAGTGCTCCTTCCTACCAATTAGCTCCGGCTTCTTGTTGGACATGATCTGATAAAAGATGTGGTAGCTTCTTTCCGCCTTGAGCTGGAAAGTGACTCTGGACTTCTCCAGCAGATCTGCCCAGGGAGGTAGAAAGAGTTAGGCACTTGTGGCAATGTACATGGAGGTGGGAATTTGGGAAGGGATGGGAGCAGTCCAGGAGAATCTCTTACAAGTTTCAATGTCAGCAGAAGCCAGCTTGCCTGTGGCACCAAAGTGGATTCTGATGAATTTGCCCTGTTAAGCAGAAGCAGCAGCAGGTCAGCCTGGATGTGTTCTACTGGCATCTCCTTTGCATGAAGAACTGCTCAGGCACCATGTATCTTACCAGTGGGGGGAGAGATTTTACGCAAAGCAACCACTTACAAAGCGTGAGGAGTTGTCGTTCCTCACGGTCTTGGCGTTTCCAAAGGCCTCCAGCAGTGGGTTGGCGCTGATGATTTGATCCTCAAGCGTTCCCTGCAGGGAGAGAATTATTCAGTGACTGTGTTTAGTTGACATGGCAATGACAGGTCACATGTTCAGTCTGTTCTTCCCAACTCACCTGCATTTTGCCTGATGTCTGCTCCTCCTTCTTCTTCTCTCCACTGGCTGCAATTGTTGCAAAGTACTGGATGACACGCTTTGTGTTCACAGTCTTCCCGGCACCGGATTCTCCGCTGTCAGAGCCAAGAGAGAAGCAGAGGGTGCGTGGTCAGGCAGGAGGTCCCCTGGCACCGGGCAGCCCCGCAGGGACCCGCGCAGGGGCTGTACGTACGTGATCAGGATGGACTGGTTCTCCCGATCTGTGAAAAAGGCAGAAAAGAAGAGATTATTAATGCACCAGCAATAGGCAGCTATTTCATTTCATAAACCCAGATGCCTTCACCCATTTTGAATATTTTAATGTTCCTAGCTGCAGCTGGGAAGCTGATATCTCAACCCTGACATGCTGTCAGGTATCGCACACATGCACTTCTTTTTCTGAATATTCCCTTCATGTCAAGCGGTCCATTTTGTTTATGAAAATTCTTCCAACTAAGGATCAGTTTTGCAGAGTTACTGATTAAATGGTCTATCAGTAAGCTGAAGTGAACTGCAGAAAGTGCTTCTCATAAACTTTATTACATAGGATCGACCACTCCTGATCAGTCCATAAGCCCCTCTACATGGTTTTTATGTTGTTGGCCAGTTGATTATTGCCTAAAGAAAATCAGAGTAACATCATAAATATGTAGTAACCTTTACCAGAGTAGTCTTCCATGCTCTAGAATATTGAAATTTTGGTACTTCCAAAACTAGATTTGATATTTCTATGTGTTATATCTTGAGCTGAGTTTGCTTTCCACAATTTTGTCTGGTTGCTTTTTTAACCTATGCTCCTATTGCAACTCCATTGATAAAATCTTTGCACTATAAAAATTGAAAACTCTCTAGGAAGCCCGAAGAGACTACACCATTAGGGAACTAACTCTTTGTGGAAGAGTCTGGGTTTGCACTCACAGAATTTCTGAGTGTCTTTTGAAGGTGTCAGCAAAGGTAAATATATGACAACTTACATGAACATGATCATGATAAGACACACTATTCAAGCATCAATTCAATATTGTTTGTTTTCATTGTATTGTCTTCCAATTAACCTTCTTAACACTCTGAATGCTACAGAATTAAATATGGTAGTTGGGGACAAAAGAGGGAAGAAGATTTATTTTAACAAATTAAAATACATGCTATTATACTATGTTATCTATATTTCTGACTAATATGCTCTTTCCTAAAATTCTGAAGATTTAGACAATGCTAGAAAAGTTGTTGTTACCCTTCTTTGCTATACTTTTCCTTTGTATTAATGAATGGAAAAGAAGAAATTGTTTTTGAGATGGAGGAAAGAAGTATCAATTTTCTGAGCAGGTTTCACTGCAATTTCTGACTGAGACTGCTTCCAGAGTTTTTGTAAACCCACCATAGGAAGTATTGGCTCCAACATTGAATGTACTTTCCCTTTACACACAGTGTTATTTACAGAACTTCACCCTAGTAACTTTGAGTCCTGCACAGCAAATCATTCAAAGAACAATCCTTTCATCTGAGAAAAAGCAGAACTTTAAAGTATATCCAAATTTCTTTAATGGAAAATCTGACAATATACTCGGTGTAAATCATATCCTCCCAAATACACGGGACATGAAATTTTAACATTGATTTCTATAAATTTGATCTAAATGATGATGTTCAGTAAAGACTCTATTTACAGTGATGACAGAACATCCACCTTTACAGCAACGTTAAACTGAACTATTGTGCACTGAGAAGAAATTTTTTCTCCTTTGTGAGTGTTCATAGCCAAGTGATTTTAAAGAAAACCAAGTAACTCACCAGTCAGCATGAACTGATAGGCATTGTCAGAGATGGAGAAGATGTGTGGAGGGGCCTCCTGGCGCTTCTTGCCTCGGTAGGCCAACACCACCTCCGGGTTGTACACCGGCAGCCACTTGTAGGGGTTGACGGTGACGCAGAAGAGACCCGAGTAGGTCTGCAAGGAAGGGACACAGCACGTTGGCTTCCCCTGAGCCTGGCCCAGCACTTCCTGCCGCTGCCCAAAGGAAGCTGCTGCTGCCACTTACGTAGATCATCCAGGCTGCGTAACGCTCTTTGAGGTTGTACAGCACAGCGGGTTCGTGGAGGTGGGTCATCATGGCCATGTCCTCGATTTTATCGTACTTGGGAGGGTTCATGGCGAAGACTTGATCTTCCTTCACAGTCAGGGTCTGGCATAGAATAGAGAAATGCATGTATGTCAGCTAAGAACCTAGAGTGGGAATTAAATTTTATTTGTAAATTTTGCCTTTTACCCACCTCTCCCGCTTCAGTCTTGACAATGACCTTCCCTGCATCCTTACTCTCAATCTTCCCTTTCACATAGGACTCCTTTGGATGCGCCGCAAAGACACAGGTCTTGGCATCAAAAGGCTTGTTCTGGGCCTCAATTCTCTCCTTCTCTGACTTCCGAAGGTAAGGAGCCGCCTCCCCAAAGACGGCCATCTCAGAGTCTGGAGTCGCCATTGTTGCCCTTCTTCAGGAGGCACAGTTGGCAGGGTACTCTGTAGGCTAGGACACATGTTGTGTCAGTGAATGAACAACTTTATGTGGAAGAAAGGATATCTCTTGCACTTTGATCTTTTCAAATATTAAAGTAGGTAAAAACAAGTCAAAAGTTGGACTTGAACTTCCCAGTCTTGGCTGAAAATACTTGTGTAGTTCTCTAAAATTAATCCTTAGATGTCCAGCTAGGAAACCATGTACAGAACAGCAGTTAAGTGTACAGTATGTTGTGGAGTGTAGCAGTATTATTTCAACTTTGTGAACTCTAGCAAGTTTGGGTGTTCCCATAACAGAGTGTCTGATTTATTTGTTTTTTTAATGCTACTGAAAGTTTCTGAAATAGTTCTTTTTCTGATAACAAATAGTGGCTTTCTAAAAATTACTTGCTATGGATAATTCATCTTGCATTATGACAGATATTACTATTGCCTGCTCTTCCTTCCACAAATCTTAAACTCTTGGATTTCATCCTGTTCCTTAAAAGTTGTCAAATTTTGGTATTGATTTTTGTGGCAGAAGTCACTGCTCTTTGAAAACGTAACAACTCATTTTGTGTTGCACAGATATCCAGATCTAATATATAAGATGAAGGAAAACATGCTGCCTTCAAACCTGCAATAAAATTACTGCTCATAGAGTCAGTCCATGACAGAAATGAATATCCAAGTCTTAAAGGAAGTTACATGGAAAAAAAGGTATATGTTTTGCCCAGCAGTTCACAGGAGCCAAACACTTACCTTGAAATTTTCTGTCAAGACGGGGCACAGCACTCCAAAGAGACTTTTATAGACTCTGGTATGCAAATGCTTTGGATGTTTCCTTTTCCTTCTGTCAAAATATATTTTGGCAAACCCATCTTTGGCAAAATATAGTCTGGCAAACTTAACTAATGGCATAATTGTCATCTGACCTGATATATTTAGAAATGTTTTGCATCTTACCATTCCTGTGGATACATTTCCTATAAATAGTCTGACAGGGCTATTAATATTGGAACCTGCACTAGTCAAGGCACTTAAAGAACTTGGGTGTATGATTTATTGGTTCTTCTACTGTCTTTACAGGTAACTTAATCTTTGATCCAGATGGGATTCTTTGGCATTTCTGTACTTTTGCAGATGTAATGTATCTTGTACATGTGGTCCTATGAACTTAGAGCTTGCCTTTACATAATTAGAAAAGGCAGTTCTACAAAAGACAAATCATTATTAAAGCTCTTTCAGTGATTCATTATATATTATAATGAAACAGGGGAAAACCAGACATATTGTGGGTTAGGATTTTTCCTACAATATCAGAGAGAGAAGAATCCAACAGACAGCAAGGTCAAATACAATTTCAAGTTTGGACATGCAGTTTGTGCCTTGAGTGTGAAAGGTGACTCGTTAGCTATAAAAGCAATTGAATATCTATGTGAATAATTCCTCACCTGATACTTTGCAGAAATCAAAAAATTCAAAATGTGCATACTAGAGCAATGTTCACTATTGCAATAGTCAGTCATAAGTGATATAACAGAAAATTCTTTGTAGTTTCAAACAAATTATTCATAATAAGTCATACCTAAAAAAAAAGAAAATTGTACAGCTTTTTTGCAAATAATTTCAGGTTGCAAAAAAGCTGATGTTTCTGTTACAGAGCTGATACAGAAGAAATGTATAACATCTTAAAACTAGCACTTTTATTAATAGGAAAATTATTCATATGAAAATTATTTCTGTTTCTCAAAATTTATTAAAGATTTTCTAAGGATTAAGAGAGCCTAAGAGGCAAAAGTAACCTAGACAAGGAGATACTTTCAACCTCCAGTAGACATACAGTCAATAAATATATAGTGATTCTTCCTATTTCACCTTACACAAACATGAAGTGCTAACATGCCTTCAAGAGCTCAAGCCCGTGTTGCTAATGTTTATGTGCCCATTGTCAATGTATACCATGCAATGCTCTCAACCAAGTCAGGCCTTCACTACCTACAACTCCAAAAAAACCCCAAACCTTCTGTCCAAACACAACTCTACCCACATTCACACACAGCATAAGTCTGGGATCCTCTGCACTCTGACACATCCTCAGTCTAACACTCCCATTCCACCACAAATACCTTGCACTCTTACATATTCATACAGCACCAGCAACAAAAGATCTCAACACGGTGCTGCCTGTTTTGGAGCAATATTGCTGTAGGCAGCACTCTGAGAAAGGGGGAATTTGCCAGTAGTTCTGGAGAATGAGTGGTCAAGTTCTAGGAAAAAGGGCACTGTCACTTGAGCTGCTTTAAACAGTGCCAGTTCTGAACATGCTCTTCTCCTGGTCATTGGCATTTTGATTATTAAAAGAGCTCAGTGGGTAAAGTGAAGAGCAGAGGGGCAAGGTCAGTAAATGTGATCCAAGGAGATAGCCAACATCAAGCACTTATGTGGGCATGCAAAGCTTGTTCCAAGGGTGAGCATGCAACTTTCTGGAGTTCAAAACCAGAGCTCAGCCCTGGGCTCCCTGTGCAGGGCAGGGGGAAGCTGGTGGAAACACCCTGTGCCCTGAATAGGAGGAGCTCAGAAACAACTGTGTAAAACAGTGAGTGCAGGCGTGTCTCAGATGTCCTGTGTCTCTGGGCAATCTCTGACTTCCACGGACATACAGAACTTAGAGGACAGAATCACAGAATGGTTTGGGTCGGAAGAAACCTTAAAAGAATCATCTAGTGCAACAGCCCTGCTGTGGGCAGGATTATCTTTGGCTAGATCAGGTTGCTCAAAGCCCCATTCAGCCTGAGCTGGCACACTTCCATTGATGGGGCATTCCCATATGCTGGGGCCTGTGTCTCACTGGCCTCTTCTTTAAAAATGTCACTCTTATATCCAAACAGAATCTACCCTTTCTAATTTAAAACTTTTCCCCTTTTCCTATGGCCACAGGCCTAGGTAAAAAGATTTTCCCCATCTTATAAGCTGCTGTTCTATATTGAAAACCTGCAATATGGTCTCCTCAGAGCCTTCTCATCTCCAGGCTGAGCAGGCACAACTAAGTAAGCCTTTCTTCATAGCAGAGGCATTCCAGGACTTGGGTCTTTTTTGTGGCTCTGCTCTGCATCTGCTCCACCTGGTCCATTGTCTTTCTTCTGTTGGGGGTCCCAGAGCTGAATACAGATGGGGTCTCATGACAGCTCTTTAACTGGATGACATTCCTTCCCACTGCTGTATCAACTGAACCATCCAGCTTGATGTTGTCTGTTTTATCAGTAGATTGAACAACACAGGCCCCAGCACACACAACTCTTCTCTTTCATTCTGTCTTTATCTGAGTAGGAAGCTTCCTTCTTATGTCATGGCTTCATCACTTCTATAAAAGCCTTTGTTGGGATACTTTGCTGAAAGGTTTTGGAAATCCCAGTCAGTTATATCCACTGTATCTCTCTGTCCACATGCTCATCTATCCTCTCAAAGTTTTGTGTGTTGTTTCACATATAAGGCTGACTGGAATTTAACAGAGTACTCCCTTTGGAAGGACATAAACCACCTGTCCTCAGTTCCCCATACCATTTCTTTCCCTGGAGGTGTTACTGGCTTGGTCCAATGCTCACTGGGAATTCAAAATCTGCAGCTGTGGCAGTGTACTCTGCCCTAGGAGGCAGGGCCTGGGACTGAACATGGTAACTTTCTCCCCCTGCACTCAAGTCTTCATTGCCAGTTTATGTGGATCTCTGCTCAGGCTCAGAATCTGCCATTTAATTGTCCATCTTCTTTATTGCTTCTTCTGCACACTGAATGGAAAATCAGTAGTCTAGACAGGAAACGACAGCTACTAATGAACTGTGTTTTCCTTTCACTGATGGACTACTGCAGGCTGTCTCTTCCCTGCTCACTGTTTGCTCTGACCTCTCTTGCCATAGGTTTGTGAGAGAAGCTCCTGGTGGGGGTTTTGAGTTTCTACAATACCAGTAAGGAAAACACCACATTGAACAGCTGATCTTTCTCATCAGGAAAGAAAAATTCCCCAAGACAGGGCAGTGTTTCAGAAAGTAGTGTGGCAGAAATTCAGCTTTTGTGGACACTGGTCTAATTTATAGAACTAAAGGAATTGTCACAGAACTGTCACCAACCTTCTCCAGTTTTAATTTAAGGGGATGTGATATTCTTCATGGTCTTCTAATTAAATTCAAGAAGTAAAAATAGTGGAGACTAAAGACTACCTTCTGTCAGCTTCACAAAAAAACATGTGCTCTTTGGGTTATTGGCATTCTATAAATCTCTCCCAAACAGAGGCCAGCAAAATGAGCAGCTCACACCTGATAACTGCAAGCTAGAAAGTGCTGAGGTGCCATATGGATGAATATAACAAAAGATATTGTCTGGGGTATACCAGTAGGAAGGGCTTGCAGGAGTCACAATCAGGAATTATTGTCCTTGATTTCTCTTCATGGGATGTTAGTTTTCTATTCACACCTCAGTCGCTAAAAAAAAAAAAGGGATAAGTAGTCAGGAACTACATGACAAAAAGCTTCATTGTGACATAGAGGTTATAAGGCAAAACTGTGACCAAAGACTAATGGAAATAAGGATGTAAGCAATAAAACCAGAAATAAAAAAGAAGTACTGCTCATGGTATGCACACAAAAGAATCTATGGGATTTATTCTCTAGACATTAAAATGGTTAAAAAGAAAAACTTTTGCAGAAGGAAGTGACAGAGGGTTCACATTTTGTGCTGCCCTCAGGTCACTTTGCTGCCAAATGACATTTTCACTCTTCCTCTTCTATCTTCTTGCCATGAAACTCCCGGCTCTTCACTCGGAGCTTGTTGACCTGTGACTCTGCAATGTCAGCCCGCTCCTCGGCTTCCTCCAGCTCGTGCTGGATCTTGCGGAACTTGGACAGGTTGACGTTGGACAGTTCCTCCTGTGTGGGGAGAGGGAGTCAGAGGTGAGGAGTTCAGGGCAGAGGTTTTGCTCCTGCTGCACCTCAGCCTTATGGGGCTGCAAATCTCCATCCCCCTCCCACCACTGCTCACACATCAGCCTCACACAGAGCTCCTCATCCTCCCCTTTTCAGGACCCTACTGGGATGAGCTTCACCAGGACTGTGTCACACATGAGGAGCAATTTCTCACCCCTTGGATTTGTCATTTCTGTACTTATTCTATGACTACTTGCCTGTGTGAGTTACAGGGTTGGGAAGACCCTGAAGCCTTCTGCTGCTGATTATTGGCACAGATTCAGGAACTTGCCAGTCACTGGGTGTGGCCCCACCTTTGTTTACTCTGGCCTCCTGTGTGAAACAGGCTGCAGAACTTCCCTTAATGAATGTCCCTGACTGAAGGGTGCCCAGAGCTCACCAAGGCCTCGTGACACGATACCAAAACACTGTGGCCAAGGCTGTTGTGTCTCGGCAGTTTCTTTCATGCCCTCTCCTGGTATTCAGCCTCATTCAATGTGTATCCTGCCCCAATGGAATGTGGCCTTTGCTCATTCTCCAAGCAATACTTACAGCCTCCTCAGCTTGTCTCTTGTAGGATTTCACTTTCATTTGCAGCTTGTCCACCAGATCCTGCAGCCTGAGGACATTCTTCCTGTCTTCCTCAGACTAAAGTGGTTGGCAAAGAGGAAAGAGAGTCAATTCTTGGTGCTACGTCACACAGGATTAACAATTGCCCTTGGCGATGGTGTGTGCAAAATGTGGCTTGCTGTGAGCAAACCCTGTCAGAGCAGGAGACCTCCTGCCTTACCTGGTAGGTCAGTTCCTTCACCCTCCGCTCGTACTTGCGCACACCCTTCACGGCTTCAGCGCTGCGCTTCTGCTCAGCATCAACCTCCCCTTCCAGCTCCCGCACCTGCAAGGACAAGCCCATCCCTGCAGCTTCCCTGGCAATGTCTCTCCAAGGACAGCCTCACTCACCCACAACCCCAGCCCTACCCACCCTGGCCTCCAGCTTCTGGATCTGCTTCTTCCCTCCCTTCAGTGCCAGCTGCTCGGCCTCTTCCAGACGGTGCTGCAGGTCCTTCACCGTCTGGTCCAGGTTCTTCTTCATCCTCTCCAGGTGGGCACTGGTGTCCTGCTCCTTCTTCAGCTCTTCTGCCATCATGGCCGCCTGATCAGAGCAAAGGGGCAAAGCCATTTTGGGGCTGCAGATATTTGGGGGACAGGACATTCTCCATCAGCAATGCCAGGAATGTCCAACTCACATCCGTGATGGCCTTCTTGGCCTTCTCCTCAGCATTGCGGGCTTCCTGGATGGTATCCTCCATTTCACTCTGGATCTGGGAAATGTCTGTTTCCAGCTTCTTCTTGGTGTTGATCAAGCTGGTGTTCTGTGCAACAGGAAAGACAGGATTGCTACTGTCAGACCAAATGCTTCCACATCAAGGCCCGAAAGTGTGGGTAGGGTTTAGGAAGGTCTTTAATGCAAGAGACTTCTTTAGCAGCAGAACGGTAAACCAGACATTGGGGGCTGGCAGGAGGGGACATACTGGAGCACACTTCTTCAAATGTTTACGCAGTAATCACTTACAAGATATATAACAATCAAATTCTTTGTTATCCCTTGTGAATGGGAACAATTTCCAGCAGCGCCTGACCTGCGTATGGAGGAGCTGTGCACGTTCAGTTGCATCCAGAAGCTCCTGCTCAGCCAATTTCCTCGACCGCTCCGTCTGCTCCAGGGCTGCCCGCAGCTCCTCAACTTCAGCCTGCAGCAGGTTTGCCCTGCGCTCCACCATGGCCACCTGCTCCTTCAGGTCCTCCTGTGTCCTGAGAGCATCATCCAGATGGATCTGAGTGTCCTGGAAGGAGAGACAAGAGAAATTACCAGGTGTCAGTGTTCGCTTCCATGGCAAAAATGTCAGGGATCCCATTTCTCCTTCTGTAGCTTTGCTGAACAGACCTTGAGCACTGCCTGGGTGTTTCTCAGGTTCTTCTGTGCCTCTGCAGCCACACGGTTGGCATGGCTCAGCTGGATCTCCATTTCATTCAGGTCTCCCTCCATCTTCTTCTTCAGCCTCAGGGCTTCATTCCTGCTCCTGATCTCAGCATCCAGCGTGCTCTGCATGGACTCCACAATTCTGAGGTGGTTTCTCTTCATCTGGTCAATCTCCTCATCTTTCTCTGCTATCTTCCTGTCAATCTCAGACTTCACTTGGTTGAGCTCAAGCTGCAGGCGCAGGATCTTCCCCTCTTCGTGTTCCAGAGAGGCCTGCACAGTTCAGCATGAACAGTGTCTTACTTTCTAAGTCGTCTTTCATGCAGTTCCACATGAAAGGTTGGCTTGCTTTCCTGCTGTCTCTCCAAAGAACTACACCCATACTCTTGGTGGGGACACCATTTATTAGCATTGTATGTACCTCAGCTTCCTCCAGGGAGGCTTGCAGTTCCGATTTCTCCTGCTCAATCTGCTTCTTGATTTTCTCCAGCTCATGAATTGCCTTTCCTCCCTCAGCAATCTGCTCTGTGAGGTCAGAAATCTCCTCTGTGGAAACAAGGATCATTGGCATGGTCAGGCACAGAGCAGAATGGCAAGGGCCCTGTCCCACCAAGGTGACAGGCATCTTTGCAGACCTGCAGGCACAGACCCATGAACAATGGTGGTAATGGCTGATAGTGAGAAAGCCCAGTGAGGAGCAGAGGGCCAGGGACTTACGCTGCAGGTTCTTGTTCTCCCGCTTCATTGTTTCCAGGTGGTCCAAGGACTCCTCATAGGCATTCTTCATCTTGAACAGCTCCGTGCTCAGAGAGCGCGACTCCTTCTGCGAGGCCTCCAGCTCAGCCTGCGTTTCCTCATACTTCTGCTTCCATTCTGCCAGGATCTGAAGAGAAACGGGGTGTGAGTAGGGATGTGGCAGTCATGGGGGAATGCTCTGGCCAAGAGTCCTGGTGCTGGAGGCCAAAAGACCTTGTCAAAGTTCCTCTGCTTCTTATCCAGAGCAGCGCAGGCAGCATTGGTTCTCTCCACGTCAATCATCAGGTCCTCCACTTCATTCTGCAGCCTCTGCTTTGTCTTTTCCAGGGAGGCACATTTGGCATTGACAGCCTCAACATGTTCCTCTGCATCCTGCAGGCGCTGTGCCAGCTTCTTCCTGGGAGGAGAGAAGCACAGTGCCACATTAGAACTTGGAAGGGCGTGAGTTCTATACTGTCATGAGAGGCCAGTTCATCACTTTGGGGGTTTTGTGCCAAGCGCTTTTCAGAGATCTGAAAGGATCTATCCTTTGCTGGGTCCGATCATCTACGGACATTTAGGCCTATCTTTGCACTTCTAGCCCTAAAGCCTATGTTTTCTCTTCCAATCTACACTCTGTCTTTCCCTTCCTCTCTCCCCTTTATTTACAAAGACAGTATATCCTTGCCTTCATCCCATTCTTGTGTTAACCCACTCTCAGAGATTCCAATTTCCCTTGACCAGTTTCTCCCATCATTTGCCATCCTGCTTCCCCCACGTACTTGGCCTCCTCGAGCTCCTCCGTGCGCTGAATCGCATCCGTCTCGTATTTGGTTCTCCACTGGGCCACTTCGCTGTTGGCCTTGGACAGGGCGCGCTGCAGCTCCCCCTTGGCCTCCTGCTCCTCCTCATATTGTTCCCGGAGCAAGTCACAGTCGTGGCGAGCGGACTGCAGGGCGTGGGCCAGGGCGTTCTTGGCCTGTGGGGACAATGGGTTTGGTAACTTGAGTACTTGTCTTGAAATGAATCTTGACTGTTAATTTGACAGTGAAATTGGAATGAAACTCTCATTGGGCAAATGTAGAGCTTGGAGCTGGTGAAGCCCACATTGACACGTTCTGGAGCATCAGGACACATTAGTGACAGCTCCTCTGGGGACAGGAATGTGCTCTTTGTGTATATGTTCTGACATGTGTGCTTGAATCCTGTCCTAGAGGGGATCATCAGAATCTCATGGAAGCCTTGTGGATGACTTCCTCCAGCACCTAAAGCATCCTGCTTCCTTCCCCCTCTAGTTGAAGGGTGGGGGGGATTGTGCATTAGTGCTATTCCCTCCAGTCCTATGTGTGCTTGGGGAAAGAACATTGAAGCAGTCTACTGTCAAACAGGATTCTCTTTTAGGGGTGATGTAGGCTGTGGACAGTAGGGTACTTCCAGACCTTAATTTCTTCTTCTAGATGTCTCTTGAGTTCCTCAATCTGTTGGGTAAATCCTTGCTTGCCCCTAGACAGCTGAGAAATCAGAGCATCTTTCTCCTCCACCTGGCGTGAATATTCACCTGGGAAGGGAAAGGGAGAAAAGGAAGCACACTATTCCTCCTGGGACACCTTCAGCCTCTAGAGCCACGTAACCAGCTGTTGGGGTTTTAGTTTAGTCTTAGGTTTTCCTGTTAAAGGAATTTTCTCCCATATGCATGTTGCTAGGGGACAAATAGCTGTACTTAAGAAAGACAAAAAGGGGAGTGGGGCGGGCCTGGCTACTCTTTTGTCTACACCTGGGTGTGGGGACAGTTCGCTCTGAGCGTCCAGAGAGAGAAGCTGCAGAGAAAGGAGCTGCTGCTTCTTTCTTTTTGGCCGTTCTTTCTTCCTGCTGGAAGCAACGCCGGGACCCCAAAAGCCGCTTTCCCTGCCCTGCTGGAGACCGAGCTGTGGCTGCCCTGCTCCGCTGCTGCTTCGAGTTTTCGCTACGCTGTAGCCCTGCTCGCCCTGCCTGCCTGGGCCTCCGTGGTTTTTTCCCATCTGGATACATCTCGTCTGCCACCCGGGATTTGCCGTTCGTCCCTGCCATTCCAGCCTGCTGTTCCTGAAAGTCCGGGATCGGCTGCCCAGCGGTTTGTGAAGCCTTTGTTCCATCCCTTCCCGGGATCCCAGGGCACCAGTGCCGCGGGTTTCCCGAGCTCGCTCCGGAGCGCCCCCTGCAGCCGCGGGGGAACCATCGCACCTGCCCTGCTCACCGGGAGCCGCCAGCGCCCCTGCCGGCTGCGAGCGGAACTGCACCCGAGGGGAAAGGGCCTGACAGCCGAGAAGGCTGGCACTGGGTTTGTGATTGCTGTTACTGCCAGAGTTGTTGTTGTTTTGTTTGACTGGTTATATACATATATATATATAGTAAAGAACTGTTATTCCTATTTCCCACATCTTCGCCGAAAGGCTCTTGATTTCAAAATATAATAACTTGGAGGGAAAAGGGGTTATATCTGCCACTTCAAGGGGGGCCTCTGCCTTCCTTAGCAGACACCTGTCTTTCAAAACCGAGACACCAGCAATGGCCCGGAGAGCTTCTACCAGTTGCTGCCTTGCACCCTCTGGCTTGCTCAGGGCGTGCAGGTCCTGACATTGCACTTTGGGGATGAGGGTGTCTCACCTGACTCTGTCTGCAGGCGAGCTCTTTGCGTATTGAGGTCGTTGATCATGCGCTGATTCTGCTCCTCCTTTGTTTTAATCTCACTCAGCTGATCTTCCAGGGTGCGGCACATCTTCTCCAGGTTGGCCTAGAGAACAGACACAGGAAGGGGGAAGAGATGATGGAGTGCACTCTGCCTGATTGTCACAGTGGGGATTTTGTTTGTGGGAA
Organism: Corvus hawaiiensis; assembly: GCF_020740725.1. Classification (NCBI taxonomy): domain Eukaryota; kingdom Metazoa; phylum Chordata; class Aves; order Passeriformes; family Corvidae; genus Corvus; species Corvus hawaiiensis. The sequence goes on from NC_063231.1 coordinate 10,622,571, forward strand.
TGTGTCTGGAAGAGGCAGCTTTTGTGCCACACCTTGGCCCTGTGAGCATGTTCTCCTGCATCTGCATACCTTGGCCTTGGAGACAGACTCCATGTTGCTGGCCAAGTCATCAATCTCCATCTTCAGCTCACTCTTCTCCTTCTCCAGCTTCTGCTTCACGCGTTGCAGGTTGTCGATCTGCTCCCCCAGCTCAGCGGTGCTGTCCGCGTGCTTCTTGCGCAGGGCGGCAGCCGTGGCTTCGTGCTGCAGCGTGGCCTCTTCCAGGTCACGCCGCATCTTCTGGAATTCTGCCTCGCGCTTCTTGTTCATCTCAATCTGAGCTGCTGTCGCCCCTCCTGCTTCTTCCAGGCGCTCGCTGATCTCCTCCAGCTCCCTCGACAGGTCAGCCCGATGCTTCTCTGCTTTAGCGCGAGAGGTTCTCTCTGCCTCAATCTCCTCCTCCAGCTCCTCAATACGAGCCTGGAGAACAGCAGGGACCCTTCACACCCGTGCCCTCCTCCTGCCTGAGCTGAGCCTGAGCAAGGGAGGGGAAGGAACAGAGACTTGCCTGCAGCTCCTTGATCTTCTTCTGAAATTGCATGCCCAGGGCTTGTTCATCCTCAATCTTGCTCTGGATCTGGCTGATTTCAAAATCTTTCCTTTGGGCAAAGTGAACCGTGTTAGAGCTCAAAGAAATAACACAAGTGCTCCAGCCCAGCACTCAGGTGTCCCACAGCCACACTTACTTCTTCAGTTTCTCCTCCAGCTGCTGCTTATCATTCTCCAAATCCATGATGCTGTCCTGGGCCAGCTTCAGGTCTCCTTCCAGTTTCCTCTTAGCTCTCTCCAGGTCCATGCGCAGTTTCTTCTCTTGCTCCAGGGACCCTTCCAGCTAAACACAACAAGACCATCAGTGCTCTCCCAGCCAGGTCGGACTCCATACCTGTGCTGTTCCTGCTCTACATCTGTGTGCTTACATCGTCCACTTGCTGCTCCAGCTTGGTCTTGGCTTTGGTCAGTGTATTGACTTTGTCCTCCTCTACCTGCAGGTCATCCAGGGTTTGCTGATGGGCCTCTTGGAGGGCTTTCTTCTCTTTTGTCAGCTTGGCGATGGTCTCGTCCAGGGCTGACATCTCCTCCGTCAGGTTTTTCACCTTTGAGAAGAAGGGAGGAAGTGTAAATAAAGGAAGTAGATATAAAAGTCCTGTAATAGGACTGGGCTCTTTTCTGGAGTGCGAGTGACAGGTTCTGCCTCATACCTTGTTTTCGGTGGCGTGTTTTTCCTTCTCCACCTTGGCCAGTGTTAGCTCAAGGTCATCAATATCTTTCTTCAGCTCTGAACATTCATCTTCCAGTTTCCTCTTCTTGGCTGTCAGCTCAGCATTAATTTCCTCTTCATCCTCAACCCTTTCAGTTAAGTCCTTAATTTTGGCTTCCAGCTGGATTTTGGTTTTGATGAGCTGGTCACATCTTTCCTCAGCATCAGCCAAGCTATCTGCTTCCTGGTGGGGAGACAGAATTTTATGGCTTTTAATGTTTTGAAGTTTCTCTTCTCTGCCTTTTTTAATCACAGAGTAGGTGGGTTTAAAAGTAGCAGCTGAAGCTGATCTTCAACTCCAGCAAGAGAAGGATCTTGAATGGTGTCTACTGGGAAACCTTGTCATTTGGAATCAATATTTATTCCAAAGTTTTTGTGTCTTCTAAACATGTCTCCCAGGGCACTTATCTATGAGAATGCCTCATGCAAACACAAGCAGAATAGAACAGGGGTTACTTCAATTTCTAACTTCAGCGGGAACAAAGGCTTGGAGTATTTTTCTCATGGAAAAATATTCAATACCTTCTTCTGTTTTATTGACTTGTTAACCTCAAAGTATTTGAGCAATAGAAGCTTTGTGAGAATACTTTATTTGAAAAAGATTTGTTTTCTTTGGTGAAACTGCCTTTTCCTAATGAGTTCGAAGTAAAAGTGGGTGTTTCTCAGGTTTGCTTTTACTATGTTAGAAGCACTGCTTTGAAAGTTGAGATATTTGCATTCCAGCTCTGAGTTCTCTGATGTTCAGTACATTTTGTCTGATGTTACTTGGCTCTTTCCTCATATAGCAGCAATGGTGAGTGCCATGTAGGGCTGCCAGGAGTCTCATTATGCCCTTGCTAGTGTCTGTTTACTCAACATTAGAGTGCCTCAGAGTGTGGGATTTAGACTGTTTTCTACCACCCATTAATTCCTGTGAGTCTCTGTGCGGGACAAGAAGCATTCTGATAGTATATCATTCTTTTTCCAGGGAAAAATGAACAGTGATACTCACAGCCTGCACTTGGAGCTGCAGGTCATTTTTCTCCTGCACCAGGGCCACCATTTTCTCCTCCAGCTCCTTCCGCTTTGCCTCAGACTTTGCAAGCTCTTCCTTGGTTTTCTCAAACTCTTGTTTCATGTTGGCCATTTCCTTCTCAGACTCTGCACTCTTCAGCAAGGGCTTGATCTTGAAGAACAGCTTCATCCATGGCCAGTGTTTGACATTCATGAATGCACGGATGTTGTACTGGATGCAGAAGACGGACTCTCTGAAATGAAATCCACATGGTTATTGAATATCCTGCATTTGGTGAATTTAGACTTAATTAGCCAACTACCATTAGAACACAACAAATAAGTGAGAAGTATCAACCTTCTCTCCACCATTCTCTGGTACTCCACTCTCATCAGGAAGCCTCTGGACCTGGCTTGTATCATGGTCATAATCTCTGCCAGTTTCTCATCTCTCATCTCCTCCAGCACACCTATCAGTCCAGCTTTGAAGAACACCTTGAGAAAGGCAAGATTGTAGTACATCAGTGTTGGGTAGTGCATGACTGGGACACACTGTATTTAAATACAGAACTTCATTCTACCTTGGTGTGACCAAATCTGTATTGGGTGTGGTCAATATCAATGGACCCAAGAAGCTTCTCTGAAGCCTTCTTGTTATCCATGAACTGACCATCTGGAATAGCACTGGCATTAAGTACTCTGTATCTGTAGGCGAAAGCAGAACATTAAGAAATTGATAGTTCTGAAACCACCACTGTGATTGAACCTCACAGCCTACTCAGCAATATCTGAATAATATCATGTATTAGAAAGTGCATTTTTTCAAGACAGTGCAAGTCTTGAAAGACAGTGCAAGAGAGTGCAAGAACCTTTCATACAATTAACTCAGAGTCCATGTGAATCCTCACAATCAGCATAAAATAAATCATAAATTCCAAGTAAAATATGACAATGTAAAATGTAAAGATTGTTAAGATGATCAGGCTCTTCAGCTTGGTCGTAATGAGCAGAAAGGTACAGAGCTCTTACCTCTGTTTGAAGTCAGCGTAGAGGACTCTGCTGGGGAACCCTTTCCTGCAAATCCTGATCCCTTCCAGCACGCCGTTACAGCGCAGCTGATGCAGCACCAGCTCATGCTCCATGGCACCTGACAAATTAGACCATTAGTGACTACCCTGCTGTTTGACACTCAGGAGAAGAGCTTCTGCTGCTCAAGCTTTCCTCCCCTTGGATTGCCTTACCAGGTGTTTTAGTTTCATTTGGGATGATGCACCGCACAAAATGGGGGTGAGTGCTTCTCAAGTTAGTCATCAGCTTGTTTAAATTCTCCTGTGAGATTAGAAGGAAAAGTTCAGATAAAATCTAGTAAGAACCTTATGTTTATCTATGATGTGCATAAAAAACCTAAGTCTTTCTGTGTCTTGCACTATAGGAAATGCATGATTAAGTTGGTGTAAAATTATATAAATATGAATCAGAGTCATCTAGTGAATTACAGACCTGTCTTCTGACTGCAATGTCACTGAACTCCTATGTTATTTCAGTGGGTATTTAAATGAGGAAATGAATTCTGCTCTTACCCTGAAGAGAGCTGAGACAGTCTGGAAAGAAGAACCCTTCTTCTTGCCTCCCTTCTTGCCACCACCCTCTGCAAATCAAAGAAAAAAAAAGTGTAATAGTATGGACAATATATATTGGATACTACAGAACACAAAGCCACTTTATATTTCTAGTGTTTGAAGCTTCAGTTCTGAGAAAACTTTGTCCCACATTGAAAATACAATTTCCACAAAACTGACCTGCATCTGCTCCACCATAGTTGGCAAAGAGTAAAGCCAGGGTCTTCACAGATGATTTCTGGTACAGCCCAATGACAGTTTCATTCAGAGGGTCCTTGTTCTTCTCCAGCCAGTTAGTGATGTTGTAGTCCACTATGCCAGCATAGTGCACCAGGGAGAAGTGGGCTTCAGTCTTGCCTTTGGTAGGTTTTGGCTTCTGGAAGTTGCTGGACTTGCCCAGGTGCTGGTCATAGAGCTTGTTCTTGAAAGAGGTGTCAGTTGCCTTGGGGAACATGCACTCCTCTTCCAGGATGGAGAAGATGCCCATGGGCTGGGAGAAATCACAAGAAGTGACAAGGAAAGGTGATAATGGAAATGTTCAATATCACTGTGGATGGGATGTTCACCTGTCTGGTCTAGTGGAAGGAGTCCCTCCTCATGGCAGGGGATTGGAACAAGATGTTCTTTATGGTCCCTTCCAACCCAAACCATTCTGTGACTCTATGACAATGACAAGAAGCCTGTGCTATGAACATCAAAGGCTGGTTGTGCTGTTGGCAGCATCTCAGCCTGGATGAAAGCCTAGTTTTACCAGGAGTTGTTCTCAGTCAAGGATTTCATTTCTGCCGTCCCTTGCCCCCCTGAAGCCTATCATCATGGAATGGGTAGGAACATCTGTCCAGTTCACATGAGAAATGGTTGTAGAATTGGTGGGAGCAGTGGTAAAGAGCAAAATAATGGGGAAAAGAGCTACAAGGGACTCCATAGTTTGGGGAGGTCAGGTGATATGATATTGATTTCCCAAATTTGTCTGTGGACTTTGGATTTCATGCTTTGGAGAAGGAATAAAAGGAGGCTGAATCTGTGTTTGATTTAGAAGTCTGTTGGTGGGAGTCCAGGCTACTTTTCCATGCTCAAAGACCGGATGATGCAGACTGATGACACACATGTGCAGTTCCCCATTTCTCTTTCCCAGACTAAACTAAATTTCAGTGCAAAACACTTTGCTTAACTGACACTACATGTCTGGCTGTGAGTTCTTTCTGGGATGACTGTGCCTCAGAAACATCACAGGATTCCAACAGACATCGTATACTTGCATGGGAAAGGTACCTTCTCAATGAGCTCAATGCAGGCAGCCAGGTCCATGCCAAAGTCAATGAATGTCCATTCAATTCCCTCCTTCTTGTACTCCTCCTGCTCCAGCACGAACATGTGGTGGTTGAAGAACTGTTGCAGTTTCTCATTGGTGAAGTTGATGCACAGCTGCTCAAAGCTGTTGAACTGCCCAAAGCAAAGAAACGTGCACAGTTCTCAAGGTGTGCCAAAACACACAGGCCTTTGCTGGCATTCTCCTAAGGCTGTTTGCAGTTGCGACACCAGTCCCAGCCCTACTGTACCCGCATGTGTTTCTTTAGCAGGGCTTCTACTGTAACACTCACTGTCCTCAAAGGACTTTTTAATTATGACTTCGTAAATCAAGCCAAAAGTTACAATTCTTTTTCACTGTGCTTCTCAACAGCAAATCCTTTGGCAAGCTCAGTAGCTCCATTGTGTCAGTTCTCTGACCTCCTGGACAGTAGAAACCTCCTCAGTGTCCCACCCAAGAATTTCTCTGGCCTCAGATCAATAATCTGGGGGTTTCTGTGCTCTGACACAGAAGTCCTTGCAGCATCACTGCATTCACAGCACAGGAAACATGCTGTGAACTTGCCCAGACCACTGCCTTTCCCTGGCTTTTCCAAGAGCATCCACCCCTGTGGCCCATAGCTGTGTGAGCCTTAGTCCTCTATGTGTTTCTGAGTCCTCATGACTCCTCCTTGCCTATCGCTTGACTGTGGTGTCAAATCCTTGCTCCTTACATCAAAGATCTCAAAGCCAGCAATGTCCAAGACACCAATGAAGTACTGCCTGGGCTGCTTCGTATCCAGCTGTTGGTTGATGCGAACAACCATCCACAAGAACATCCTCTCATAGACAGCCTTTGCCAGGGCACCCACTGCATTGTTCACCTAGAGCAGACAGGACTGGAGTTACCTCTGAGGGTTAACGAAAAATGCACACCTACTCCTTCAAGCCGTGCATTTTCAACTGTCAGATGTTACCTGTTCCACGTTTTGACCTTTGGTCACGAACTCATTCCCAACCTTGACGCGGGGGTAACACAAGGCCTTGAGAAACTCGGCTGAGTTAAGGCCCGTTAGGTAGGCAGCCTTGTCAGCCACTAGATGTGGGGAGAGAGAGAAAAGCATTAATTACAGTCAGTCTCTAGAATTCAGGTGATGTGAACAACTCTGCTCTCCATGGTCTAGGAATGGAAGAACATTTATCTCATCCCACACAGTAGGCCTGGGAAGGAATGCAAATTCTGGACACTGGTGATGGTCTTCTTGGAAAGCAAGAACAGGTATGGCTTGGATAGGAAGAGCTTGAACCTGGAATTTCCCAGAAGAACAACAAAAGCCTCTAGTAATACATAAGGCAAGGCACATTCTTTTTCTGTGGGAAGCGGATTTCTGGGTAGCACAGCTTGCAGGATTTATTTCACCAAAAACAAAATTGCCCATCAGGGTGTCTTAGTGTTTGGAGGTTTGAGAGAGAGAGAGAGAGAGAGATCCTGTGCTGAAATTGAAGTTCCTGCTTTCAGGCAGCATGTGTTTGGGGAGCCACCATTGGGTAGAATAATGGAACTTCCCATGACTAGGAAAGCATCTCTGCAGCTAGAGGGACCAGGTGCAGAAATGGTATTCTCAATGTTTTATGTGGAGAGTCAGGCCAACTGCAGTGTGCTTTGGAGGCTAACATATCGCCTCTGGAGGCAGAGAAGGGCTTGGAACAAATCAGTCCCTGAATTTGCTGATTACCTTCTGTGCCATCAGGCTCTGCCTGCTCCTCTCGTTGTTTCTGCTTGAACTTTAGGTTCCCATAGTGCATGACAGCCCCTGTCAGCTTGTAGATGGCTGTTTTCTCGTCTGGAGTGAAGCCCAGGATGTCAATGGCACTCTGCAATCAAAATAATGAATTCACAACTGTATCCTTAGTGTGTCAGAGATGTCACCCTTGAAACATGCCCAGTAGGTAACTTTTTGCTGTGTTACTTACATCTGTAGCCATGAGCTCCTCCTGGTCATCAATGCTGGGAACAGTGACCTCCCCTTGACTCACAAAGTGGTAATCATAAGGGTTGGTGGTAACAAGGAGCATTTCTGAAAGTAGGAAGAGGCAAGGCATAGGCTTACTTTTGCCAATCAGGTGAGAAAGGGAACTGTACCTCAGTGATCCCCCTCAAAAAAAGTTAGTGCTCCTTCCTACCAATTAGCTCCGGCTTCTTGTTGGACGTGATCTGATAAAAGATGTGGTAGCTTCTTTCCGCCTTGAGCTGGAAAGTGACTCTGGACTTCTCCAGCAGATCTGCCCAGGGAGGTAGAAAGAGTTAGGCACTTGTGGCAATGTACATGGAGGTGGGAATTTGGGAAGGGATGGGAGCAGTCCAGGAGAATCTCTTACAAGTTTCAATGTCAGCAGAAGCCAGCTTGCCTGTGGCACCAAAGTGGATTCTGATGAATTTGCCCTGTTAAGCAGAAGCAGCAGCAGGTCAGCCTGGATGTGTTCTGCTGGCATCTCCTTTGCATGAAGAACTGCTCAGGCACCATGTATCTTACCAGTGGGGGGAGAGATTTTATGCAAAGCAACCACTTACAAAGCGTGAGGAGTTGTCGTTCCTCACGGTCTTGGCGTTTCCAAAGGCCTCCAGCAGTGGGTTGGCGCTGATGATTTGATCCTCAAGCGTTCCCTGCAGGGAGAGAATTATTCAGTGACTGTGTTTAGTTGACAGGGCAATGACAGGCCACATGTTCAGTCTGTTCTTCCCAACTCACCTGCATTTTGCCTGATGTCTGCTCCTCCTTCTTCTTCTCTCCACTGGCTGCAATTGTTGCAAAGTACTGGATGACACGCTTTGTGTTCACAGTCTTCCCGGCACCGGATTCTCCGCTGTCAGAGCCAAGAGAGAAGCAGAGGGTGCGTGGTCAGGCAGGAGGTCCCCTGGCACCGGGCAGCCCCGCAGGGACCCGCGCAGGGGCTGTACGTACGTGATCAGGATGGACTGGTTCTCCCGATCTGTGAAAAAGGCAGAAAAGAAGAGATTATTAATGCACCAGCAATAGGCAGCTATTTCATTTCATAAACCCAGATGCCTTCACCCATTTTGAATATTTTAATGTTCCTAGCTGCAGCTGGGAAGCTGATATCTCAATCCTGACGTGCTGTCAGGTATCGCACACATGCACTTCTTTTTCTGAATATTCCCTTCATGTCAAGCGGTCCATTTTGTTTATGAAAATTCTTCCAACTAAGGATCAGTTTTGCAGAGTTACTGATTAAATGGTCTATCAGTAAGCTGAAGTGAACTGCAGAAAGTGCTTCTCATAAACTTTATTACATAGGATCGACCACTCCTGATCAGTCCATAAGCCCCTCTACATGGTTTTTATGGTTTTTCCCCATTGATTGTTGCTGAAATTAAATCACAGAAACATCATAAATGTGTATTTACCAGCATGGTCTGCCATGCTCTATAATACTGAAATTTTGGTACTTCCAGAGGTAGAGTTAATGTTTCTCTTTTCAACAGCTTGAGCTGAGTTTGTTTCCCACAATTTTGTCTGGTTGCTTTCTTAACTCATGCTCTCTTCTTTTTGTGTTCCACTGTTGTGCTCTATTTTTGAAGCACTTAATGATGAAGGAAAAAAATGTTCCTGGAGCTTGTTTCATCATGTCCTTTGTCTTGTCTATTCATCTTCTCCTTGCCATACATAATTTTATAAAGTAATAATAATCTTCTTTCTATAGTTACCAGTGCAGCCTGTCCTACCTTTGGGAAACCTTTTCATCTTCCTCTGACCTGTTGTATTTTACTACATTCTTTTTGTGAAGAAGGAAGCCTGAAAATGCATACAGCACACCAGGTGCAGATACCCCTTGTGTTACAACCATGACATAATAATGCTTTCTGTTTTGGTCTCTATTTCTTACTCAGAAGATCTGATCTCCAGGTTTCAGCTTTTTATTTTGTAGACTTACGATCCTTGAGACAAAATTTTGAAGCAGTATTAGAAGGTACTTATAAAAGTTCTCAGCATTGAGGGTTTTTTCCCCAGTGGCATTTCTTTTACACTCTTGTTCACAAAAATTCGTTGCAACATCACTGAATAAGAACTTAATGTAATAAAGTCCCCCTGAAATTCTTCACTATTAGGCTTCATTTTTACTGACCTGAAAACCTAGTCAAATCAGAAATATTTTCATCACTCCCAGATTATTTAAAAAAATGTTGAACAGTTGAAGGCCCAGAACAAGCCCTATCAAAGCCCTCTGAGACCTGCTGTTCAGACAGTACTCAATCCACCTCACCATCCACTTGTCCAGCCCTCACTCCCTGACTTTGCCTATGAGGATATAATGAGAAACAGTGTCAAAACCCTTGCTGAAGTCCAGGTAGACAATATCCACTGCTTTCCCCTCATGTCTCCATGCAGTTGTCCCATTGTAGAATGAAATCAGATTGGTTAAGCATGATTTCCCTTTGGTGAATCCCTGCTGACTATTCCTGATCAACTTCTTGTATTCTGCTTTCTTAGAGATGGCCTCCAGGATGAGCCATTCCACCACCTTTCCAGGGATTAAGGTGAGGCTGACAGGCCTGTAGTTCCTTGGATCTTCCTTTTTGCTCTTTTTGAAGACTTGTGACATTTGCTTTCTTCCAGTCCTCATACACGTCTCTTGACTGCCATGGCCATTCCAAGATGAATGAGAGAGGCCAAGATACGATGTCCTCCAGTTCCCTCAGCACTTGCAGATGCATCCCATCAGGATGAACTTGTGGATGTCAGGTTTGACTAAATGACCTCTAACCTGATCCTCTTCAACCAAGGGAAAGTCTTCATCATTTCCAATGACAAATGAACATGCACCTTCACAACACCATTAAATTGAACTACATTGCAGTGAAAAGGCTTTTTCTCCTTCGTGAGTATTCACAGCCAAGCGATTTTAAAGAAAACCAAGTAACTCACCAGTCAGCATGAACTGATAGGCATTGTCAGAGATGGAGAAGATGTGTGGAGGGGCCTCCTGGCGCTTCTTGCCTCGGTAGGCCAACACCACCTCCGGGTTGTACACCGGCAGCCACTTGTAGGGGTTGACGGTGACGCAGAAGAGACCCGAGTAGGTCTGCAAGGAAGGGACACAGCACGTTGGCTTCCCCTGAGCCTGGCCCAGCACTTCCTGCCACTGCCCAAAGGAAGCTGCTGCTGCCACTTACGTAGATCATCCAGGCTGCGTAACGCTCTTTGAGGTTGTACAGCACAGCGGGTTCGTGGAGGTGGGTCATCATGGCCATGTCCTCGATTTTATCGTACTTGGGAGGGTTCATGGCGAAGATTTGATCTTCCTTCACAGTCAGGGTCTGCCAAGAAAACAAAAGATCCACATGTATCACCTAAAAGCTCACAGTAGGGATCAAATGTTGTCCTTCAGTCTTGTTTTTGACTCACCTCGCCCGCTTCAGTTTTGACAGTAACTTTGCCAGATTCCCTGCTCTCAATTCTGCCTTTCACAAAAGATTCTTTGGGATGAGCCACAAAGACAGATGTCTTGGCATCAAAAGGTTTGTTCTGGGCCTCAATTCTCTCCTTTTCCGACTTTCGGAGGTAAGGAGCCGCCTCCCCAAAAACAGCCAACTCAGCATCTGAAGAAGCCATGTCTGCACTTTACTGAAGGCACATCAGCAAAGAACCCTGTGGGAGAAAAGAAATGTAACATGAATAGATCAATAATGTACCTTGCTTCCAAGGACAGCTCTTCTAATGCTTTAAAATTTAGCACATAATAGAATTGCTAAAACTAGGTAAATTTACCTTCCTTTTGTTTAATGATTTAAACTCAGCAGAGAAAGATATTGTTTCATCCTTGAATAATATAGAATAACCTTGTAAAAATTTCTTTTATTTGTGTCTTATGATACTCTGCTTTGGCTTTATGGATTGTAGTGTCATATTTGAGAATATGAATTATGTTCAAGGAACCTTTTTATTCTACTATAAAATTAAAAAAAACCCAAACAAACATAGAAAATATACTATAGCTTTAAAATCAGATGGAATAACTTAGCTGGAAACCAGTTCCAAAGGGAAAAATATATATGCATAATATGCAGTAATGGGGATACCTAATAGCTAGATCGAGTGCACTTACCTTGAAACTTTTCTAATAGACAGGGCAGAGCGCTGCAAAGACACTTTTATAGAGTCTGGTTGGTAGATGCTCCAGATTCTTCCTCTTTCTTCGGTCAAAATATTTTTTGGCAAGCATTCTTTGGCAAAGCATTGTCTGGCAAACTGAACTAAGGGCATAATTGTCATTTGATTTAGTAAGATATATTTAGAAATGTTTTGTATCTTACCAATGCTGTGAATGTATTGACTATAAATAATTTGTCTAGAGACCTAAGGACAGAAGTTCAGTTAGTCAAGGCACTTGGAAAATTTGGATGTAGGACCAATGAACTATACTGCTGCATTTCCAATGATTTCCTCATGTACTCAAGGCAGATTTTTATTGCATGAGTGTGGTGTTACATCCTCAGTCCAGCATTTCCATCACATCACAAATATCACTGTCGCTGGAGCTCCTTTAAGCACGTTCTTCTCCTGGTCATTGGCATTTTGATTGTTAAAAGAGCTCAGTGAGTAAAGTGAAGAGCAGAGGGGCAAGGTCAGTAAATGTGATCCAAGGAGATAGCCAACATCAAGCACTTGTGTGGGCATGCAAAGCTTGTTCCAAGGGTGAGCATGCAACTTTCTGGAGTTCAAAACCAGAGCTCAGCCCTGGGCTCCCTGTGCAGGGCAGGGGGAAGCTGGTGGAAACACCCTGTGCCCTGAATAGGAGGAGCTCAGAAACAACTGTGTAAAACAGTGAGTGCAGGCGTGTCTCAGATGTCCTGTGTCTCTGGGCAATCTCTGACTTCCACGGACATACAGAACTTAGAGGACAGAATCACAGAATGGTTTGGGTCGGAAGAAACCTTAAAAGAATCATCTAGTGCAACAGCCCTGCTGTGGGCAGGATTATCTTTGGCTAGATCAGGTTGCTCAAAGCCCCATTCAGCCTGAGCTGGCACACTTCCATTGATGGGGCATTCCCATATGCTGGGGCCTGTGTCTCACTGGCCTCTTCTTTAAAAATGTCACTCTTATATCTAAACAGAATCTATCTTCCTTCCAGCGTGTTGACTGCAACACATGGCTTGGTGTCATCAGCAAACTTGCTGACGGTGCACTCGATCCACTCTCCATATTCTTGACAAATGTGTTAAATAATGCTGGATTCAAAACAAGTCCCTGGGAGACACCACTCATTACTGATCTCCACCTGAAATTCAAGCCATTGACCACAACTCTTTGAGTGTGATCATCCAGCCAATGTACCATAGCATATTTTCCAGAAGGATCTGCTCCATGATCTTGTCATGGAGAGAGGTGAGACTGACCAGCCTGTAGTTCCCTGGGTCTTCCTTTTGCCCCTTTTCAAAAATGGGGGTTATGTTTCCCTTTTTTCAGTCAGTGGAACTCCATCAGACAAGTTGACACAACTCGTCAAGTGTGATGGATAGTGGCTTAGCCACTTCATCTGCCAGCTCCCTCAGGACCTGGGGATGCATCTCATCAGGACAACTCCCTCATCTCTTCTTCCTCGACTACCCCTTCCAAATAGTTTGCAGCTGTCAGTCACAGCACATGTCAATCCCGCAATCCATCCCAACAAATTTCTTTGGTAGCAATCAGGCCATAGCGCCTGTCTGGGCAGTGGCTACCAGCTCCTTCTGTCTGTGTCCCACACTGCTGCACTGGTAGAGAAGCACTTCATCTGGGCTGTCAGCCACATCCCCTTGTTAGAGGAGTTTGCCCTAATTCCACAGGTTAAGACAATCCACAGCTTTGGTCAAAAATTCATTCCCAACTTTTGACTCAAAGACAACACTGGGTCAAAGCAGGTCTGCTGAGTACACACCCATCAGGTAGGCTGCCTTGTCAGCAACTGAAAGACAAGAGAGACAAAGAAAAATTGATCATTGGACTAGGACTGGAATTTGATATCTCTGTGTGTGGGTGGGTGTGTGCGTGAGAAATGCCATTAATGACCAAAATTCTTGATTGCAAACCTTTTAATCCAGTGTCACAACAAACATTGAATACAGAAAAGCCATGAAAGCCAAGATTGGTATTTTTCTGAACATAGTTATCAGTAATAAAACTTTCCTTGGATATTTTAACTAAATTTATAAACCAAATGACTTATTTTAATAATTTTTACTTTAAAAATTCATTAAGATTGTAACTTGGTTTCTTAGTCAAGATCTAAGAAAGCTCTTATATTCCAAAGGCCATGGTCTGTACTGCCATTAGGAGCAAGTATATATATGACAGAGACAACTCTAGAGCTTATGTATGAAACTACAGACACTTTGTCTTCTAAAAATCTTGTCAAAACCCTGCATATCGAAAGGTAAAATGCATGAAACTATCTCATCAAAAAGCAAACGGAAGGAGTATGGTTTAGTAAGAGAGGCCAGGGATCAGAGACCAATTTCATGTATACTAAGGGAAATATTATTTAGTTTTCACATGATTAAGTAATAGTTTTTGTCCTGTCTGAAAAAAAAAAAGAAAGTATTTCACAAAACTGATTTCTTTATTAAAAGGTTAGTTGCTAAGGATTTTCTGTGCCATCTGGCAAAAACCTGCAACCCATTGTAACTAAATCCAAGGTGATTTTACTGAAAATAGAAAAGGAGGAACCTATTGTAGCTCACATTCCCTCACAGACAATATATCAACTCTTGAAATACAGCTCACGTATAGAGCACCTGAGGTGATTTCCAGAATCTTGAAATACATAGCGATGGATATAAAGATATTGTAATGATAAATATAAAGGCATACTATATTTAAAATATACTAAATTAAATTTCCCTGAAAGGTGATGTATAAAAGACATTCTGCATGTCCCTAATAATGAAAAATGAGTTGCAAATTATTGTGGTTTTTACATGTACCACATAAGAACAAAATGTGCCTTCTGATTTTAACAACTAAAAACCACAGTATCCCCATGTCTGTAAAAAAGGAGGTGTTTTGCCTTGAGCAAAAAGATAAAATTTATTATTTATAGAGTTCAGACAGAGGAAGTATGTAACAACTCTTACTTGAGACCATGAAAGACGAGTGAGGGACGTCTGATGCTTCTCCTAGGGTGACAGCTGGGGGTTTTCTTCCCTCACATTTGGAACTGCAAATCTTTGCCTTCCCAGTGGCAAATGGCAAAGCCAGTCTACTCAGCAGAGCACTTCTGGGGTTTTTTTCTGTTGTACTGTGCAGGATGTGGACCCAGCCTTGCAACAGGCAAGAGTGAGGCACAGGGCTAGGCATCTATTTGGCTGCTAGTCCTTAGGAAAGAGTGTACTGGAAGCAGCAGCGATGCCTTAATGCTAAAAGAGAAATTAAATAGGTCCTGTCTCCCAGTTCAGGTAGTGCCCCTGCAGGGCTGGACTCTGCTGCAGCTGAGAGCAAAGCACGGCACACTCGAAAAGAAGAGAGGTAGAGAGAGCACAGACCCTGGATACAGAATGTCCTGCTCAGCAATGTGGAGTGGGCAAGGTATTGCAGTGCTGACATTTCCCATGAAAAAGAGACTGAAGCATGCTGAAAATAGAAGCATCTTGAGAAAGTCATCAAGCAGCTGCCTCACTGTCTGCCAGCCCTTAAGATACGACTTCTATCTCAGACTCTGTGCTAGCAGAGAGAGAGAGAATACATAACAACAAGTAAAAGTAGATACACAGACACAGATTTCCAGGCTATGGCCAGGCAAAATCTCACAATTTTTAGATTTGCATTGTGAACTGGAGACTAGAGTTTATTACATTCCAGTGTAGAAGACTTTTCACAGCGTGGAAGAGTGATATTTTCTTCATTACTTTTATCCATGTTTCAGTATTTTTATCAATGAGTTTCTTAAGTGGTCCTTGTTCTGGTGTCAGAACCTACTGCCAAAAATAAACCTAGGAAAAGAGTGATCAGATCTTCATATAATACTCATCCATTCTGTTCTGCAACTTGAAAAAATTGATTGAAAATGAGCACTGCTGTTTTCTCACATTTGGCAAGGAAGGCCTTTACATCTTATCTAGGTTGAATCTTATTATAAACAGATTGCCCTGTGGCAGCCAACAGAGTCCACTATAGTAGAAAATAAACTGTGAAGTCCCATTTTCTGTTCCATTATGGTGCAGCAGTGAATTTCTGTTCCATTTATAATTTTTATATGCTCATCAACTACCTCTTGCAGTCTCATTAGTTTCTACTTTTTCACTAGTTTCCCAGTACAGTCCAAAAAATTTCAGACAGGTCTTTGGGATATTTGTTTCTCCAGTAGGACATCCACTCAGTGGGCAGTAGATGAAGAAGTACTCATTCATAGATTCATAAAGAAACCTTCACATGTTAGGTAGCATCATGCCTCACTGAGACTGTGACTCATGAGTTTTGAGTTCTGAAACTTTTCCTGAAGATTGGCTGCTATGACATTTATTTCCAACTGACTGTATCCTTGGGAATAATTCATTCAAGTCAATAAGCATCAGTAGATTCCAATGTAACGCTGATTATACTTTTATGATGAACATGTCCTCTCCTCTTAGCCTTGTGAGGTTTTCCTGCTTATAGAAGGGCGTGGCATGGCATGGGAAAGATGCAGATAGAAAGAGACTCAGGGGGACAACAAGATGCATTGCAGAGTGAAATTAGGTCTTGATAAGTAATTACTATTGCCACTAGATGAAGATTAAAATCATGACTCCAAGTGACTTACTGATTTCCCTAGCAACATGAAGCTTACAGGATAAAGCAAACAACTCCTGCTAGTGAGTCCTGGGAGGCTGGAGAGAGCTCAGAGATACTCAGCTTCTGCTCCAGTAGGAAACCTCCTGCTGTTGAGGGCATGGAGAGCAGGCTCAGGAGCCTACACAGACAGCAGTGTCTCCTGTGCCTGGCAACAAGTGACTTGAGCTCCTCCTCAGGTGATTGGGGTCCCTGATGCCCTGACTGGGAACTGGGAGGTGCTGAGGGCCATGGGAGAGGCCAGGAATGAGCAGGATCTGCATGGATATGATGGTTCTCTGGCAGACCATGGCCCATATAAACTAAGCCCGGATGCAGCTGGGAGAGCAGAGGAGCAATGTGTGTGAGCCTGTGTCACCCTGTGCCTGGCCAGGGCAGGGGCTCCTGCACACTGCAAGGGACATTCCTCCAAGGACATGTTGAGGTCAGGTGGGTGAGGGCGAGAAGAATTACAGCACTCATCAGTGGGGAAATCGAGAAGGGGTAATGCAGGGTAGAGGATGTAAGGAGAGGAGGGACAGGCAGTGGAGAGAGAAGATGCAGTAATGTGGGTGTACTGTATATGAGAAGTTGATGCAGCAAAAGTTTTGCTGGAATGGAAAGGGCTTGAGCTAATCTCTGCTGTCATGTCTCATTACAACATCATTCATTTTAGAATGGAGTGTTCTTTAATTGCTGACTAACACTCTTCTCTTCAACGTTTCTTTTTTCAGTCTCAAAGAGCAAAAATCTCAAGAGGAGATTCTTAATTTGGAGATGAAAAATTGAGAATTTTGATGAAATCCTTTTAATTCATTCTCTCCCTTCTAGTTTGAGAAATAGGTTAGTTTCGGTAGACTGAACCAAGAAAACAAAACTAATCCAAATGCTAGACCTGGAACACATATACACACTTATTGTTGCCAAAATAGTTATTATCACATAGATTTGGGAAGTAGACAGGATTACTAGAATAGTTTATCTTCAAATGAGAAGCCTTTAGCTGTAGGAATGAAACTATCAACATGAAAGAAAAGTCATTGTCTCATATACTGAATTGATCCAAAGATAAGCACCCAAGTTTCTTGTTTAAAATGGAAGATGTTCAGCATTTTTTACTGCTTCATGTTAGTTTTACATTAATCTAGAAGGAAAATTTCCGATGGTATTTACATCTTGCAAATGCAATGGGATTTGCAGCTTGCAAATGCTGTTCTCAGCTATGCTGTTAATATTTATAAAACATACCAGGGGGGATCTCTTTCCCTGTGGATCCTTAATGACTGATAGGGAATGTGTAGCCTCTTACTGAAGATCCCTGGGTAAAATAAGACCTTTCAGGAATGCTGGCATGAGACAAGGAGAAATTCCAGAACACTGATTCTCTGGTGCAAGCTTCTCATTGTGACACTTCTGCTAAGATGTGGCTGGACACTGGATCCTGAAAATGGTAAGGATGAAATTCACATTAAAAGTTCTTATTATATTGAAAGATGGGTGTTGTGTTAAATTAAATCAAATGTGTTGAGTGCTTTCTCTGTTCCTGGAATATTTAATCTGGGTAGTTGTTTACCTGGGTAACATGAGTCCTTCAGAGACTTGAGCTATCATTCCAGAGGAGCAGTGCTAAAATGGATGGATAGGAAAAGAGTTGGGGATTATGTCTGGCAAAAAGCCAGTGATGAGCCTACCAAAGAAGAGATTGACCAACCTGGTTAGGTACTCTGGGCCAGTTACTGGCTTGGCCACTGCAAGAACAGAACACGAGTGAGCTGACCTTTGTGCCTGCTCTGCTCAGAACCTCCTTGTATCTCAGGGTAGCTCTGAGTGGACTGAGATGGCCTTGTGATCTTCTGATCCTGTTCCTTCCTTTGGGGACTAATTTCTGCAACGCTTGATACAGTTATTATTTGACTTCACAGCAGGGAAAACAGATGTGACTTCTGAAGTTTCAGCAGTATATTTTAAACCTAGGAATGTCTTTATTTTGTTTGGTGACACCTAAGTGTCTGCCCACTGAGGAAAAGTAAGTCTTGCAAAGAAAAGGGAAGAGGGAGGGCAAAACCAGCTGGAGATTAGTGACAGTTAACTCACAGCATTTTAAGCCTTCATGATAAACTGCTTTCTGTGTGTGTGAGATTTCTATGGTTACTCAAATTCCTCCCATCTTTACAGCATATGTCAGAGAAAGATACATGAGCAGCAGGTTCTGGATGAGGAGGTGACATTCAGGATGCCCTTTTCATCACATACCAAAGCAGCTGAAAATCTTCAGTTACCAAACAGGTGAGTGAGGTGGACAAGCTCTGATGGCAATGGAAGGAGAAGGAAAAGGCAAAAGGAGTTGGACAATGGCATGGAAGGAGAAGAAATGAAAACAGGAATATGAAACAAAATTAGCAGACACTTGATTAATTGGCTTGTTTTTGTGTTGACTGCACTTGCAAGAGAAGCAGAGAGAGGCTACACTATGGAAATAGATTTGCTTAAATTTGCACACCTAGCCTTTTTTTTTCCTCTAAGTGAATTATATAAAAAATGCTTACCTCCTTTCTTCATAAAAGAAGGACATCAGAGCATTAAAACTAAATTGTACAAGGCATTTTCAAGTGCAGAAAGAGTTTTCAGTATTGATAGCAGATGTTTTGTATTGGTAGTTACCTTATTCATTATTTACACTGGAAAAAAGAGGGTTCTCAAAATTTGCTTTCAGTTTTGAGACGATACACATCAAGAATAGTAAAACTTAGTTTTCTCACGTGTGTTCTACATGTGTCCTAATAATGTATTATGGATCTTCAATAAAGCTGTGCTGTCATTCCCAGGAGAATATGTAGGACTAGAATAATCTATCTGAAGATAACTTTAGGAAGAACACACCTTGTTTGAAATTATTAGTTTAGACTGACAATTACAGCAACAAAAAAAATCCCTGCAAAGTAAGACATTCAATAAGTGTGATATGAGTTTAGAAGCCTAAAGAATATGATAATTTTTAAGTACGGTGTATTATATTTTCAATGTATTTATAATTTATGGCTGATATTTTAATTATTTTATATTGTTCAAAATATATTCTGCAAAATAAAAATGCTGGTTTTCTTATTCACTTATTTACCAATCCAACCCAGTGAATTGTTTCCTACTACAGAAACATTCTAGGTCTACCACAGTAACATACAAACACAAATACAAACCAAAAAATTCCCTAGAAACCTTCAGAAATACCAAAATATCCTTTTTTTTCCCCCAAAGTTAACTTTTGACAGGTTATAACCTCCACTTCCTCTTCCTATTAATTCAAGAGCCATAAATCTTCTTGATTAATCTTCACAAAAGCACTTTCTTTCTCTTCATTACATTTACTTCTGAAGGTTCGAGACAACTTCTCCAGTTTCTCAGTTACTTTTAATTCTGATGCCATTTCACCCTGCCAAAGTGCTTGGATGTCCCTGTCCCAAAATCTCTCGGGTCCTTCATGAAGTCTGCAAGGTAACAACAATGCGAGGTAATCAGGGCAGGTAGTCACGATAGTCACGGGGTGGTCAAAGGGGCAGTTCCTGTCGCAGATACATGATGTGGTTTCCAAGTGTGGCACTGAATACCCCTGCTTTCAAAGGCAATACAAATCACAGCACAGGGTGCTCATGTATTCTTTACCTGCCGTTTAGCTCTGGGTATTTTAGGCCAGAGTCTTTTGCCCCTGAAGACCCAGGTCTCTCTGGCAGACTCATGCTGGGATGGCCTGTTTCCATCTCAGTAGCTGTATCATGATGGAAAAGTCACATTTTAGCCACAGATTCCTCCTTGGAGAAGGGATCTGCTGAACCAAGGACACGAAGCACAGCTCACCTAAATAAGGCAAGTATCTGTTCTTGGCCTTCCAAAGCCCCTCCCTCCTGCAGCCATGGGCAACTCACTGCCACAGGCCAGGGCAGAAGGAGAGGAGAGACTTCATCCCTGTCAGCAACAGGAAGGAGGTGACTGTAGGGCTCTGGAGCTGGAGGGCTTCTGTGCCTGCAGCCTCAGCTGCAGAGACTCCCAGATGGAACTGTCCCCTTTAGTGCAGAAACAGCATCTTTGGGGGTGGGTGTCTGCCATGCCCTTCCTCACCTGCTTTCTACACACTCTGCCATGGTGCAATCAGCAGTGACTGCATGGGGAGTCTTTGAGCGTGTCCTCATTAATATTTAGTGTCAAACAGGAAAATGCAATTGAAGCAAATCCCTGTTGCCCCACAGTTTGATTTGCTTTACAGGTATGATCTAGGGGCCTAGGTATGAATGTGCTCTCACCTCAGACTGGCGTTCAGCTCTCGGGACTCCCATCTTTTGCCCTGAAAACCCATTTCAGTCTAGGTGCCAGGGCCTCAGCACTTTCTGTTCTGCCCTACAGATCTTCTCCTATCACGCTGCTCTACCAACTAAGGGAGAGATGGCCTGGGTTTTCAATGTGTGCTAGAGACTGACCCTACCTCTCACAGCAGCCTTATCTCCTGGGAAGTGGGTCCTGCTGACATGTCCCAGGGGAATATGTCCCCTCTGCAGAAGGAAACCTCAGGGCAGAAGAAGAAGACAAAGAATATGAGGAGCAGGATTTCTACTTGCCAATGTTGCTTTGTAGGACTGGCACCCCCTGCTCCCCTCACTGGGAATAGCGCTGTCGGCTTCCTGCCGAGGATCCCTGAAGGAACTTGTCTGTCCGTCAGTGTCAGGTGACAAGGCCCAAGCTGAGGAGAAAGCTGATGGGACCTGTGCCATTAGAGCCAAGGCCTGAGGGGAAAGGCACAGCCACCATCCCAGCTGATGTCTCTGGGCTCGGTGTCCTCTGCCTGATCGCCCATGGTGACCGTACCCGGCTGGGACGTGGCTTTCCTGAGCTCTCCAGAGGGCCAGGGCAGTCAAGGTGCAGGCAGGGCTGGGCCTCCATAACCATCATGTCAGAGCCATCAGCCTGGCCAGGGCTTCTCCTGCAGCCCTGATACTCCCGGGGCTCTGGAGGGACCTCTGGTGTATGGCCCTACAGCCATCCCTAAATGAGTGCTGTGAAAGCCCAGCTTGAGCAAAGGGATGTGGATGGCCCCTGCAGTGCTGCTGGACCTCGGAGCAAGCCCTGCCTCTGCCTTCATCCTCACTCAGACAGGGAGTCCAGGACAGCAGCTGTAAAATGCTGCACTTTCAGAGCTGCAGCCCAGCGTGTCTTTTCCATTTATTGGTTAAAAAGAGAGGGGGGATGCCCCATCCACGCCAAGGAGCCCTGGCTGACTGCTGCAAGTACCTGGGCAGCTGCTGTGTTGCCCATGGGACAGCACATCCCAGCAGGGAACGGCCATGGCGCTGGGCTGGCACAGGGCCATTGCACGGGTCCAAAGGGGAACACTCTGGATTCAGGCTCTGAGCAGGGAGAGCACGCTCAGGCCCCATTCTGATGTTTAACCTTTGAGCTGGCAGTGGAGCTGTGCTGCAGCAAGTCTCTCAGGGGTAAGAATAGCAGCTGCTGTCTTGGCACACAGCACAAGTGTCCAGCTCCTCCAGGGCAGCACGTTGCACTGCGACATAGAAGGCAGCCTACCCGCCCAGGAATGTCTTCAGGCGCTATTAGTGGAAGCAAATCATCCCCACAAACAGGCACGACCCCACACAGGAGTCTTGGGAGAGCGGGGCTATTTTGGGCTTTTGACATTGAGGATGAAAGGAGACACATGATGGGGCTGATCCTCCTGGTAGGGGCCTCCTCCAAAGCTCCCTGCAGCCTTGTCCCCTCCTCTAGCAATGGCTCTTGTGAAGGCTGAGGGGCAATTTGGTGTGGCCTTGGAGCGCAGGAGGTGAGGGCAGAGGGAGCTGTGAGTTTGCTGGGGGTGCAGGGCCAGCCCTCAGTGCCATCAGCAGTGCCCAGCCGTGCTTAGGGCAGGTCCTGCCTGACGGTGTGAACCTGTCCCTGAGCTCAGGGCTTGGGGCTGCCTGCTTTATTCTCAGCCATACCCACGAGAGTGAGAGAGATGCCAGAGGGTGTGTGCAAGTGAAACAGGCAGGAAACTGGAGGAAGAAACAGCTGACTTTACAAAAGCCTCTAAAGAAGGCTATAGTAGATGCAGTCACACCCACAGCACGAGAGTTGCTTCTTCACTGACTTGCCGGTCATTTGCCAAGGGTGTCCTTTGAGACAGTGCTTTTCGACAAGTCATCAGAGAAACTCTCCAGGACTTCTGCAACATGGAGGTGGGGTGACAGCTTCTGAAGGGGACAGAGATACAACAGTGGGGGCAATTTCATGAGCTGATACTGCAGTAAGGATTTCCAAATTAACTTCATAGCCCTCAGCTACCACTAACCTTTCTGACTGAGTGTATACACAGAGCCCCATGCCCTTTGAGGTTTCTGGGAAAATCCTCCAAATCTGAGTGTTCTCTCTGTCGATGTGGTGGTGTGTTGGAGACATGTGGTGTGTGAGAGCTGGGTGCTAAGGGAGAGTCCTGAGAGTCTTTCCAGCACAAGCCCCCAGGCAGGCTCAGCTTTTTGCCCATTCAAGAGAAACTGGCAGCAGCTGGTGGCAGCAGCTGAGGAAATCTAGGGTGAGGGAGATGGCACAATGTAGGGACACTGTTGGTGTGTTGTAACCATGCTCTCTGTGACTCAAATTGTCTCTGTCAAGGAACTGCCCGTCCTTCACAGTGCAGTGCACTGCAGCTTCTGATGACTTACTCAGAGATTGCTGTTTAGGGTTTGTGAGGGCCAGCATCACAAACGAGAGTAGGGAAAGGAAAAAGGAAAAGGATCACCCTCTCTTGCCTCTCCCACGGGAAAGAAGCTGTGCTGATAGGACACTGGGAGAAGCAGTAGGAGGACTCAAAGGCACAAGCTGGACAAGGAGCTGCTGGAGACAGGAGAGAGCACAGGCTGGATTTTCAGGAGTCTCCACAGAAATGGCCGGTCTCTAAGTTACAGATCCTCAATCCAGCTCTGACACCAGCTTCTCCCTTCTCCCAGACAGGAAAAGTAAGGAAACTTCTTCTGCAATGCAATTGTCCAAGGAAAACAAAACCCAAAGAAAGCACTGGTCATGGGGTGTATGCAGAGGGATCTACAGTATTTATTCACTAGACACTGGGGGGGGGACAAAGACTCATGGCAGAAGGAAAGTGACCAAGAGGTTCACATTTTGTGCAGCCCTCAGGTCACTTTGCTGCCAAATGACATCCTCACTCTTCCTCTTCTATCCTCCTGTGGAACTCCCGGCTCTTTGCTCGGAGCTTGTTGACCTGTGACTCTGCAATGTCAGCCCGCTCCTCGGCTTCCTCCAGCTCGTGCTGGATCTTGCGGAACTTGGACAGGTTGATATTGGACAGCTCCTCCTGTGTGGGGAGAGGGAGTCAGTGGTGTGGAGCCCAAGGTAGGGGTTTCACACTTCTTGCACCTTGGCTTTGTTGGGCTGCAGCTCTTCCCTAGGGGGAAGGCACAAATCTCCATCCCATTTCTACCACTGCTCACACCTCAGCCTCACATAGAGCTCCTCTTCCTTGCCTTTAGAGAAGATCCATTGTAGAAGGAGCATAATGGGATATGAACATAATTCTGCTCTGGTATGTAGGAAGGAAGCAAAATGGGCAGCTGGAAATCTGATTTTTATAGCTGTGGAATCAAACTGGATGAACTACATCTACAGAACCTTAGGTGAGGTTACGAATTTATGAGAGACAACAATTCCAAGAGGTCTCCTCATAAATCGCCTTAACTGAAGCCAGAAGCCCTACTCTGTGCTGGGCTGTTTCCACAGTGAAGAACCCATGCTCAGACAATCATAAATTCAGGGGCTGCAGGACTTCCCTCGGGGCATCCCTGACTGCTGCATGCCTAGACACAGGCAAAGGCTCCCTGTACAATTACAGAATCATAATGCAAAGTGGTTTGGCAGGGGACTTCCAACACCTTCCCTGTCTGCTATCAAAACTCTAAAAGTAAGTTATTTTCAAAATTTCTTAAGACATTGTAGTACTGATATCAGTCATATGACCCTTACAGGTTGCTTTGTTGTTCTAATGCAAAAAATGCTATGTGCATTTGCCCTCCTCTTTAGTCTTCTTGGTGACTCTTTGGCAAGTCTGTTTTATGACCCTTTCAGAGAATTTGAAGAACTCCATTATTGATGACTGGCATCTTCCAGCTTTCTTATATTTGTCTCCTCAATGGCCAGACTACCCTCTGGGAAAGTGGTTCTTGCCAAGCACTCAGAGGGATACTTACAGCCTCCTCAGATTGTCTCTTGTAGGATTTCACTTTCATTTGCAGCTTGTCCACCAGATCCTGCAGCCTGAGAATATTCTTCCTGTCTTCCTCAGACTAAAGTGGTTGGCAAAGAGGAAAGAGAGTCAATTCTTGGTGCTACATCACACAGGATTAACAATTGCCCTTGGCGATGGTGTGTGCAAAATGTGGCTTGCTGTGAGCAAACCCTGTCAGAGCAGGAGACCTCCTGCCTTACCTGGTAGGTCAGTTCCTTCACCCTCCGCTCGTACTTGCGCACACCCTTCACGGCTTCAGCGCTGCGCTTCTGCTCAGCATCAACCTCCCCTTCCAGCTCCCGCACCTGCAAGGACAAGCCCATCCCTGCAGCTTCCCTGGCAATGTCTCTCCAAGGACAGCCTCACTCACCCACAACCCCAGCCCTACACACCCTGGCCTCCAGCTTCTGGATCTGCTTCTTCCCTCCCTTCAGTGCCAGCTGCTCGGCCTCATCCAGACGGTGCTGCAGGTCCTTCACCGTCTGGTCCAAGTTCTTCTTCATCCTCTCCAGGTGGGCACTGGTGTCCTGCTCCTTCTTCAGCTCTTCTGCCATCATGGCCGCCTGATCAGAGCAAAGGGGCAAAGCCATTTTGGGGCTGCAGATATTTGGGGGACAGGACATTCACCATCAGCAATGCCAGGAATGTCCAACTCACATCTGTGATGGCCTTCTTGGCCTTCTCCTCAGCATTGCGGGCTTCCTGGATGGTATCCTCCATTTCACCCTGGATCTGGGCAATGTCTGTTTCCAGCTTCTTCTTGGTGTTGATCAAGCTGGTGTTCTGTGCAATGGGAAGGACACGGCAAGAGTTGGATTCTACAACCTGCCATGATAAACCTTCTGCCTGAGCAAAGTCTTTCCCCTTCCAGCTTCCTACTCTTATTGTGGAAGTATTGTTACAATGGTTGTGTACAAAATGTCAGGTGTGGCCTTGGGGGATGGATGCAAAGCACGCCTTTCCTTGCGGACAGCAGTAGAGAGGCCATTCTAGTACTGCTGGTGCTCTGGTAGGTTACAGCCCGGTGTCACTGTCAACTTGGCTGTTTGCTCCCTGCCCTGACCTGCGTATGGAGGAGCTGCACACGTTCAGTGGCATCCAGAAGCTCCTGCTCAGCCACTTTCCTCAACCGCTCCGTCTGCTCCAGGGCTGCCCGCAGCTCCTCAATTTCAGCCTGCAGCAGGTTTGCCCTGCGCTCCACCATGGCCACCTGCTCCTTCAGGTCATCCTTTGTTCTCATAGCATCATCCAGATGGATCTGAGTGTCCTAAAAAGAGAGACAAGAGAAATTACCAGGCGTCAGTGTTCACTTCCATGGCAAAAATGTCAGGGATCTCATTTCCCTTTCTGCAGCTTTGCTGAACAGACCTTGAGCACTCCCTGTGTATTTCTCAGGTTCTTCTGTGCCTCTGCAGCCACACGGTTGGCATGGCTCAGCTGGATCTCCATTTCATTCAGGTCTCCCTCCATCTTCTTCTTCAGCCTCAGGGCTTCATTCCTGCTCCTGATCTCAGCATCCAAGCTGCTCTGCAAGGACTCCACAATTCTGAGGTGGTTTCTCTTCAGCTGTTCAATCTCCTCATCTTTCTCTGCTATCTTCCTGTCAATCTCAGACTTCACTTGGTTGAGCTCAAGCTGCAGGCGCAGGATCTTCCCCTCCTCATGTTCCAGGGAGGCCTGGGCAAGTGGACACAAACATTGATAACATTGATAAACGCTCTCCTTGCATTCTAGGGAGTGACAGAATATTTCCAGAGATCTCAGCTGTCTGCACTCCCCAGCAGGAACACAGGGGAACACATAGGGCCTTTTGAGGCCTATTTCCTCATTTATTTACTGCAGACACCACTGATTATGGCCACATACCTCAGCCTCCTCCAGAGCAGCCTGGATTTCAGATTTCTCCTGCTCAACCTGCTTCTTGACTTTCTCCAGCTCATGAATTGCCTTTCCTCCCTCAGCAATCTGCTCCGTGAGGTCAGAAATCTCCTCTGTGGAAACAAGGATCATTGGCATGGTCAGGCACAGAGCAGAATGGCAAGGGCCCTGTCCCACCAAGGTGACAGGCATCTTTGCAGACCTGCAGGCACAGACCCATGAACAATGGTGGTAATGGCTGATAGTGAGAAAGCCCAGTGAGGAGCAGAGGGCCAGGGACTTACGCTGCAGGTTCTTGTTCTCCCGCTTCATTGTTTCCAGGTGGTCCAAGGACTCCTCATAGGCATTCTTCATCTTGAACAGCTCCGTGCTCAGAGAGCGCGACTCCTTCTGCGAGGCCTCCAGCTCAGCCTGCGTTTCCTCATACTTCTGCTTCCATTCTGCCAGGATCTGAAGAGAAACGGGGTGTGAGTAGGGATGTGGCAGTCATGGGGGAATGCTCTGGCCAGGAGTCCTGGTGCTGGAGGCCAAAAGACCTTGTCAAAGTTCTTCTGCTTCTTATCCAGAGCAGCGCAGGCAGCATTGGATTTCTCCACATCAATCATCAGGTCCTCCACTTCATTCTGCAGCCTCTGCTTTGTCTTTTCCAGGGAGGCACATTTGGCATTGACAGCCTCAACTTGTTCCTCTGCATCCTGCAGGCGTTGTGCCAGCTTCTTTCTGTGAGACATAAGGTCAGCTCACATTTAGTACTGAGGATCCACTGTGCTTTTTACTATAGTGTGCCTAATCATTTGCAGTTTGCAGTCACACAGTGCTAAGGGCTACGTTTATGCTGTCCTTAGGCTTTGCCTTTATTATACCACTAAATACTTTTTAGGATAAAGTTTCACATTTTCTATTGCTCTTCCCCAAATCAAAACCATTACTTATTCCTCATAATATTGTGATGTTTCTCTTGCAATGTCGCCTTTGAATTTTCAGCCTTTTCTTCTTCACTGCCTATCACCACGTACTTGGCCTCCTCGAGCTCCTCCGTGCGCTGAATCGCGTCCGTCTCGTATTTGGTTCTCCACTGGGCCACTTCGCTGTTGGCCTTGGACAGGGCGCGCTGCAGCTCCCCCTTGGCCTCCTGCTCCTCCTCATATTGTTCCCGGAGCAAGTCACAGTCGTGGCGAGCGGACTGCAGGGCGTGGGCCAGGGCGTTCTTGGCCTTGGGAGACGGTTGTGTTGGGACAATGAATTTCCCATGAGACAGTAAAATGATAGCTTGATGAAAGTTGTTGAAAAATCTTTGATTATGACATTTAAAGTCAGACCGAGAAAAAATGGCATATTGATTCCACATTTTGAGAATCTTGAATGCCTTCTCAGGAGAGATGGTGGGTAAATTCTAAATGACACCTATACAGCTGTGAATCATTGAACCCTTTTAAATACATTCTAAAGCTTCAGCTGCCACTGTGAAAAAGTAGACTAAGATGTGCAGCTTCTTTTTAAATATATCTCAATCCTTTTTTATATATCATCATAAATCTGATTACAGACCTAAAATTGTTTTTCCCTGTCTAAGTATCCACATTGGAGGGGATGTCTTTCTCAATTTACCACACCAGAGAGGGAGAAGGAAAAATTTCTCACCTTTCTTGATAGCTCAAAAATTAAAATAATACAGCTAATATTCTGATTTTATGTGAGAGTTGGAAATATCCTTAAAGAAAACAGATTCCCAATCCAAAATCAATGCCCTACAGGAAGTACTTTTACCTTTATTTCTTCCTCTAAATGTCTCTTTAGTTCCTCAATCTGTTGAGTGAATGCCTGTTTGCTTCTGGATAACTGAGATATCAAACCATCTTTTTCTTCCACCTGGCGGGAATATTCACCTAAGGAAGTTTACCGACAGAGTACCATTTAAAATCAACACTAAATCAATATTTATTTTAAGCACAGTATATCAGCTTACAGAGAATAGATCAATTTGAGTAAAACATCAATCTTTTTCTCATTATCATTGGTTACAGGTTATTCCATTCCAGAGGGGCATAGGGGTGTGGTACCTGACTCAGTCTGCAGACGAGATCTTTGAAGATTGAGATCATTGATCATGCGCTGATGCTCTTCTTCCTTGGTCTTAATCTCACTCAGCTGATCTTCCAGTGTGCGGCACATCTTCTCCAGATTTGCCTGTGTTTCAGCATATGGAAAGTGATGAGTGAACCGTTCACCCTCTAGAGAAGGCCAGGTGCAAGAAGTTGTGTTGTATTCCTCTGGGTCAACAAGCCTATAAGAAATTTGTGTACCTTGGCTTTGGAGACAGACTCCATGTTGCTGGCCAAGTCATCAATCTCCATCTTCAGCTCACTCTTCTCCTTCTCCAGCTTCTGCTTCACGCGTTGCAGGTTGTCGATCTGCTCCCCCAGCTCAGCGGTGCTGTCCGCGTGCTTCTTGCGCAGGGCGGCAGCCGTGGCTTCGTGCTGCAGCGTGGCCTCTTCCAGGTCACGCCGCATCTTCTGGAATTCTGCCTCACGCTTCTTGTTCATATCGATCTGAGCTGCTGTCGCCCCTCCTGCTTCTTCCAGGCGCTCGCTGATCTCCTCCAGCTCCCTCGACAGGTCAGCCCGATGCTTCTCTGCTTTAGCGCGAGAGGTTCGCTCTGCCTCAATCTCCTCCTCCAGCTCCTCAATACGGGCCTGGAGAACAGCAGGGACCCTTCACACCCGTGCCCTCCTCCTGCCTGAGCTGAGCCTGAGCAAGGGAGGGGAAGGAACAGAGACTTGCCTGCAGCTCCTTGATCTTCTTCTGAAGTTGAACACCCAGGGCTTGTTCATCCTCAATGTTGCTCTGGATCTGGCTGATTTCAAAGTCTTTCCTTTGGGCAAAGTGAACCGTGTTAGAGCTCAAAGAAAAAACACAAGTGCTCCAGCCCAGCACTCAGGTGTCCCACAGCCACACTTACTTCTTCAGTTTCTCCTCCAGCTGCTGCTTATCATTCTCCAAATCCATGATGCTGTCCTGGGCCAGCTTCAGGTCTCCTTCCAGTTTCCTCTTAGCTCTCTCCAGGTCCATGCGCAGCTTCTTCTCTTGCTCCAGGGACCCTTCCAGCTAAACACAACAAGACCATCAGTGCTCTCCCAGCCAGGTCGGACTCCATACCTGTGCTGTTCCTGCTCTACATCTGTGTGCTTACATCGTCCACTTGCTGCTCCAGCTTGGTCTTGGCCTTGGTCAGTGTATTGACTTTGTCTTCTTCTGCCTGCAGGTCATCCAGGGTTTGCTGATGGGCCTCTTGGAGGGCTTTCTTCTCTTTTGTCAGCTTGGCGATGGTCTCATCCAGGGCTGCCATTTCCTCAGTCAGGTTTTTCACCTTTGAGAAGAAAGGAGCAAGCACAGATAGAAAATGGTGCTTAAAACTTTATAAGAAGACAGGTCTTTTCTGGAGTGCAAGTGACAGGTTCTACCTCATACCTTGTTTTCGGTGGCGTGTTTTTCCTTCTCCACCTTGGCCAGTGTTAGCTCAAGGTCATCAATATCTTTCTTCAGCTCTGAACATTCATCTTCCAGTTTCCTCTTCTTGGCTGTCAGCTCAGCATTAATTTCCTCTTCATCCTCAGCCCTTTCAGTCACCTCCTTGACTTTGGCTTCCAGCTGGATTTTGGTTTTGATGAGCTGGTCACACCTTTCCTCAGCATCAGCCAAGCTATCTGCTTCCTGGTAGGGAGACAAATTTTATGGCTTCTAATGTTTTGAAGTTTCTCTGGTCTGCCTCTTTATCACTGAGTAGCAGCTGAACTTGACCTTCAACTTCAGCATCAGAAGAATCTTAACTGCTAGTTAACAAGCAAAGAGTGGATGGCTTTTCCTGGATCTGCATTCACAAGTACCACTTTCAAGTGTAGTTTGCATTTATGCTGCAAAATTAATTCATTGTTCTACATCCTGTTGAGGACCTACATCTGCCTCCTTCTTCTCAAGGCAAGAGCACTGACTTGCACTTGAAACTCCCTGTTTCTTTGCAATGGCTGTCAGAGTGCTCACCACATCACTGCCAGAATTTGTTTCCTCACCTTCACACACATATGATGGATAATTCCCTAAATGTATGACTTTTGTTCTTCTCTAGTCTGATCTTCTGTTCATAAAGGACAGTCTGAATGTATAAACTCATTTTCTGAGTGATAAATTAAAGGTGATAAACTCACAGCCTGTACTTGGAGCTGCAGGTCATTTTTCTCCTGCACAAGTTTCACCATTTTCTCCTCCAGCTCCTTCCGCTTTGCCTCAGACTTTGCAAGCTCTTCCTTGGTTTTCTCAAACTCTTGTTTCATGTTGGCCATCTCCTTCTCAGACTCTGCACTCTTCAGCAAGGGCTTGATCTTGAAGAACAGCTTCATCCATGGCCAGTGTTTGACATTCATGAATGCACGGATGTTGTACTGGATGCAGAAGATGGACTCCCTGAAAGATAAGTCAAATTAATATTCAGTATTTATACCATGATGACACAGTAATAAGCCAAGTACAGTGAACCTAATTTGAAGAGAAGTCTACCTCCTCTCCACCATTCTCTGGTACTCCACTCTCATCAGGAAGCCCCTGCACCTGGCCTGGGTGCGGGTGATGAGCTGTGCCAGCTTCTCATCCCTCATCTCCTCCAAGAGTCCCAGCAGCCCAGCTTTGAAGAACACCTTGGGAGAGGGAATGTTGCAGCACATCATTGTCAGGTAGAGCAAAGCCCAGGGACTCAGTGAATGGAGAGGTTTGTACCTTGGTGTGTCCAAATTTGTACTGGGTGTGGTCCACATCGATTGAGCCAAGGAGCTTCTCAGAAGCCTTCTTGCTATCGATGAACTGTCCCTCGGGGATGGCGCTGGCATTAAGCACCTTGTATCTGTGGAATTAAAGGAAATAGGAATGAAGACAATGTCAAGTCATGAGATTATTCTGTTTACTGAAACCAAGAGCAACGTTTGCAGCAGAATCAGGCAGAGGAAGTTGGTATTTCATTCCTCCGTACTCAAAGACCCTGGCAAAGCTCAGTTGTGTGATGGACAGCAGTTGGTGAGGAGACCTGACTTACGTCTTCATTTCATAGCTCTCACCTCTGTTTGAAGTCAGCATAGAGGACTCTGCTGGGGAACCCTTTCCTGCAAATCCTGATCCCTTCCAGCACGCCGTTACAGCGCAGCTGATGCAGCACCAGCTCGTGCTCCATGGCACCTGGCAGTGCAGAGCACAAATGAATGGCACAGGTTGCAGTGCAGAGGGGAATGGATGTATCAGAGCAAGGATCTTTCTGCTTGAGCATCTTACCAGGTGTTTTAGTCTCATTGGGGATGATACAGCGCACAAAATGGGGGTGAGTGCTCCGCAGATTGGTCATCAGCTTGTTCAGATTCTCCTAGAGGAACCAATTAGCAGTGTGAGTTTCCTGTATCCAGTGTTTTATGCACCAAGCCTAGGTAATGATTTTAGAACTTCTCAAGCTGTGTTTTGGAGCACTTAGATAAAGCCACAAAACCCAAAAATTTCTTCTATTTGAAGACACTGAAGACACATTTTTAGACTGAAATCCTATGCTGCTATTGGCTCAGTGAAAACTTATATATAACTTCAGTCGTTCACAAAGAGCAAATGACTTAGATTTTTCATATTCTGCCTTCAGAAGTCAATCTACTTAAGTTTTTAAAAACGGAGATTTAGTCCAATGAGGTAACTATCTCCTTGAAAATTATTTTCAACTCCTCAACAGAAATGCAGGAATATTAATATTACCATTCTAGTATGACCCAAATATATAAAAATATGAAGATCTGAATGATATCTGCTAATAAAAAAAAATAGGAAAGAAAACTACCATAAATTATTAGATTTCCATGATTTTGAAGACTGAATGCTCGTTTTTGGACGTATTTGCAATGTTAAAATTGACCCTGGAAAACCTGATGTGGAACTTCCAAAGAAATTTACTCCCTTTACTGTCACTTAAAATAGCTCTTTCAAATTTAATATTAGCTGACCCCTTATCATCAAATTTCAGAAATAACAGATGCAGTACTGTACCCGGAAAAGAGCTGAGACGGTCTGGAAGGAAGAACCCTTCTTCTTGCCTCCCTTCTTGCCACCACCAGCCTCTGTGAATTGCATCAAGAAAAACAAAAGGTTTTAAAATTAGCATGAAACACTTTAAATGTTTAGTGTTTATGGCTTTAATTCTGTGACAACTGTCCCACATTGAAAATACAATTTCCACAAAACTGACCTGCATCTGCTCCACCATAGTTGGCAAAGAGTAAAGCCAGGGTCTTCACAGATGATTTCTGGTACAGCCCAATGACAGTTTCATTCAGAGGGTCCTTGTTCTTCTCCAGCCAGTTAGTGATGTTGTAGTCCACTGTGCCAGCATAGTGCACCAGGGAGAAGTGGGCTTCAGTCTTGCCTTTGGCAGGCTTGGGCTTCTGGAAGTTGCTGGACTTGCCCAGGTGCTGGTCATAGAGCTTGTTCTTGAAAGAGGTGTCAGTTGCCTTGGGGAACATGCACTCCTCTTCCAGGATGGAGAAGATGCCCATGGGCTGGGAGAGATTATCACAGACGAGAGGGAGAAACAGATTAGAACGGACACACCTCTTGGCAGGAAAGTTGCTGGAGTCAGAAAAGGAAGCTGTTCCCATACTGACTTTAAGTCAGAGAAAATCAACTAAAGCTCAACTTTTTTCAGTGTTGCTGTTTCATTCCAAAATTATGGAAATGTCTTTGCTGATGAAATTATTGTAGATATGACGATATAAAATACTGTCCTCTCCATAAAACCTGTTAACTGATAAGGACTGTTTACTGATAAGTACTTAGAAAACATGACCACATTTTTCACTTCATTTTGTAATCTGGCAATGAATTCTCTCACCAAAAGTTCTGATATCTGAATATGACCTTCAAAAACACTTCTACCCTCTTGCCACTTTCACAGGGTATGTATTTGAAGAAACCAAAATTTTCTCACATGCTTCTTAATTGTTTCTCTTGGCAAGTATGGAAGACCTAATATATAATAGACATGAACAGGAAGGATACCTTCTCAATGAGCTCAATGCAGGCAGCCAGGTCCATGCCAAAGTCAATGAATGTCCATTCAATTCCCTCCTTCTTGTACTCCTCCTGCTCCAGCACGAACATGTGGTGGTTGAAGAACTGTTGCAGTTTCTCATTGGTGAAGTTGATGCACAGCTGCTCAAAGCTGTTGAACTGCATAAAAAGACATAGAACACTTTCACAGGTCAGTGATAATACCAAGGTGTTTTCTTGTGCAATCCTAATTCACCATGGCTTATACTTTAAATACAAGTCCCCTTTCTGTGTAGTTTTCCTTTACTATCTCTCTAGGATAGGCTTTGTACTTAGAAAAGAGAGGTTTCTAATTTAGAGCAAATAGAAGATTAGTTTTCTATTCTATCATTTTGTCAGGATTAGAAACATGATTCCAAAAGCCCTACAAATAAGTGTAGGGAGATACACACTTCTATTAAACACATCTCAAAATTCTTAATTGTTGTTCTACAAAAGTGCTAGGAAAACTGTGCTCCTTACATCAAAGATCTCAAAGCCAGCAATGTCCAGGACACCAATGAAGTACTGCCTGGGCTGCTTCGTATCCAGCTGCTGGTTGATGCGAACAACCATCCACAGGAACATCTTCTCATAGACAGCCTTTGCCAGGGCACCCACTGCATTGTTCACCTAAAGCATAGAGAAAGCTTTGGAGGTTACTATACACAGCAGAGGAGAATCAATGGGAACCACCACAGCATGCTCCACATTACCATATTTTTTCTACCTGCTGCACAGTCTGGCCCTTGGTCACGTATTCATTCCCCACCTTCACTCGGGGGTAGCAGAGGGCCTTGAGCAGGTCTGCTGAGTTCAGACCCATCAGGTAGGCAGCCTTGTCAGCAACTAAATGCCAGAAAAGACAGAAAAGTAGATATTCAAAAATTCCTAAAATTTGGTACTTGACAGACTGTCCCTAAAGTGTTCTCCACAGGGTTGCACAACAGTATCTGTCAAAGCCACAAAGCTAATTTCTCTCTTGTGTTCAGGACTCAGAGTACATAACTCTTTCTGAACATCGGTTTCTGCAAACGTTCTTCAAGAGAGCTCATTGCCTTTATCCTTTTTCAGGCTTCAGTATGGAACTTCACACTTTCTAGTCATATAGCAGGAGGATTTATCACTCAGAAAGATGGAGGTGTGGACTGTCCTTCCTGCTGTGACAGAGGTTAATGAAGTACACATTTCACGTCAGAATTCCCTCCAACAGGTGAGGGTGAAGAGCAGCTCAGCCTTCTGTCCTGTTAGGGCTGAACCATTCACTACTCCATACTACAGCAGAGGTTGCAAGGTGTATTTCAACTTAAGTATGATCAGCAATATTATAGCAATTGACATGCAAGTTTCCTGGCTTCCTGTCAGTGTACACTGGAGCTCTTATCTATGAAGTAGTCACAAAGGAAAAACACAGGTATCATTAAATGAGATAAATGCCTCAACTGTTATCTAGTCATGGAACAACTACTCTTACTCTTAGTTTATACATTTAAAGCCTGAAATCTGCCTGAGTCCTTATGTAATAAAGACCTCTTTTGGAAAGTTTGCTGACTCTGCTGGTACCTTCGGTGCCATCAGGCTCTGCCTGCTCCTCACGCTGCTTCTGCTTGAACTTCAGGTTCCCATAGTGCATGACAGCCCCTGTCAGCTTGTAGATGGCTGTTTTCTCATCTGGAGTGAAGCCCAGGATGTCAATGGCACTCTGGCAACAGAAACATAAATGTATATATACCAGGGCTCAAATCCACCAGATGATCATTTGGTAAAGTTACTCACATCTGTGGCCATCAGCTCCTCCTGATCATCAATGCTGGGGACAGTGATCTCACCTTGACTCACAAAGTGGAAATCATAAGGGTTGGTGGTAATGAGGAGCATGTCTGAAAGCAACAGAAGGAGAAAAACAAGCTTACTTTAGTTTTCAGATAACACAATGAACTATTGCTCAGTGATCTTCCTTCAAAAAAAGTTAGTGCTCCTTCCTACCAATTAGCTCCGGCTTCTTGTTGGACATGATCTGATAAAAGATGTGGTAGCTTCTTTCCGCCTTGAGCTGGAAAGTGACTCTGGACTTCTCCAGCAGATCTGGCAAGGATGGTAGGACAGAGTCAAGCACAAGAAGTGGGGAAGGCTGGAGGGAAGGGGGATCAGGCCAGAAGGGTGTCTTACATGTTTCAATGTCAGCAGAAGCCAGCTTGCCTGTGGCACCAAAGTGGATTCTGATGAATTTACCCTGAAAGCAGCAGGAAAGTAAATCAAGACCTCTTTTACTAATCCAGACAGCAGGGATATTCAAATTGGTGTTGACAGTTGTCCCAAGTAATGACTTACAAAGCGTGAGGAGTTGTCGTTCCTCACGGTCTTGGCGTTTCCAAAGGCCTCCAGCAGTGGGTTGGCACTGATGATTTGATCCTCAAGCGTTCCCTGCAGAGAGACAATTATTGCTAGTTATCCTTTGCCAAAAATCATGTCAGGAACAAAGGAAAGCATTGACCCCAACATGTGTCTACTAATTCACCTGCATTTTGCCTGATGCATGTTCCTCCTTCTTCTTGTCCCCACTGGCTGCAATTGTTGCAAAGTACTGGATGACACGCTTTGTGTTCACAGTCTTCCCGGCACCGGATTCTCCGCTGTCAGAGCCAAGAGAGAAGCAGAGGGTGCGTGGTCAGGCAGGAGGTCCCCTGGCACCGGGCAGCCCCGCAGGGACCCGCGCAGGGGCTGTACGTACGTGATCAGGATGGACTGGTTCTCCCGATCTGTGAATGAGACAGAGATAAGAAACCTTTTCCTAGTGCTTATGAATAACAAAGAATTCAAGAACTAGGAGAAAAAGAACAGAGATAAGAAACCTTTTCCTACTGCTTATGAGTAACAAAGAATTCGAGTACTAGGAGAAAAAGAAGAACTGAAGCTTTCAGAGGATCCAGGAACAGAAAACAGCAAAAAGTGCCCAGGGAATTCTAGTGGGTACTTTTGATGGTCCCAGCAGTACTTCAGCTATTAGCAACTGGTTCCATAAAGGAATCACTTCAGAGAAACTTCAGTAGTCTTATGCCTTTCCTGACATTGTCTTTTCATCAAGCTACTTATTTCTCTCTTAATAGGCAAGTACAGGTAATAAAAATACTGAGGTTGTAATTTTTTTGTATGTAAATTCTTCTGAAGCTAAAAGTTTCTTGAATAATCTCCTGGAAATCTGGAGGAATCAATAATTATAGAAACATCTGAGCAACATCCCTCACCCTTTTCCACCTCTATTTTTTTAATCCCTATATATACAGAAATTATGCATTCTTGAGATTATACGTTGACAACATTCATTTTCTATTTTTCTACTCTGACTGCATTTACCAGTGTCTAAGAAAAGAACAGGAGAAGAAGTTCTAAAATCCTGCACACCTTTTATTTCAGTGCCTATATAAGGAAGAGAAAAAAGAGGTAAAAGGAAGAGGAAAAAGCAGAAAGGAATTTTTTGAAGTTGCTCAATTTAAATGTTAAAAGCTTTATTTCTTCCTTGATGTTGTTTTATGAAATTCACTTTTCACTATACAGTGCAATTGATTTATAGTTGCAGCTACAGACTGGTGTAAGTCTTCCAGAGATCGTTAAAGGCTGCATGCAATTTAGATCACATGGCCATCATCTACATAATGAAAGCCATTTGCATAATAAGTGCCTCAAGTGAGGTTTATGTACCTGTTTAAGGTAGAGATCTCTGTTTCATTTGTTAGCACTGATGCTTAAATATTTCATTTGACATTATGCACATCGTTTATAGGGTATGTGTCATTTAACGGTATCCTGTACTCTCTATCTATCTCTAAAACTAATTAATGATTAAGATACGTGAATCTATCCATATATGTAAGATTCCATTATAGGCATAAGGTCTACACAACAAAATAGGTGGTTTCTTTCCAGTGAACTTATTCCCTCTAGATTATGTCCAGGCCTTTAGTGTTTCTAATGGGAGCACAGACACTCAGCTCACACAGACCATTAAGAGTTAAGTGCATTAATCTTCCATTAATTTCACTCACGCAATTTTGTTTACGTGTGGCACCATATTTCCAGAGAATACCCTACATTTCCCTCTACAGACAGACAATTTCAAGAGCAGCTCAAAGGAAATCAAGCACTCACCAGTCAGCATTGACTGATAGGCGTTGTCAGAGATGGAGAAGATGTGTGGAGGGGCCTCCTGGCGCTTCTTGCCTCGGTAGGCCAACACCACCTCCGGGTTGTACACCGGCAGCCACTTGTAGGGGTTGACGGTGACGCAGAAGAGACCCGAGTAGGTCTGCAAGGAAGGGACACAGCACGTTGGCTTCCCCTGAGCCTGGCCCAGCACTTCCTGCCGCTGCCCAAAGGAAGCTGCTGCTGCCACTTACGTAGATCATCCAGGCTGCGTAACGCTCTTTGAGGTTGTACAGCACAGCGGGTTCGTGGAGGTGGGTCATCATGGCCATGTCCTCGATTTTATCGTACTTGGGAGGGTTCATGGCGAAGACTTGATCTTCCTTCACAGTCAGGGTCTGTCAAGGAAATAACAGATCCACATGTATCACCTAAAAGCTCACAGTAGGGATCAAATGTTGTCCTTCAGTCTTGTTTTTGACTCACCTCACCTGCTTCAGTTTTGACAGTGACTTTGCCCGATTCCCTGCTTGTGATTGTCCCTTTCACAAAAGATTCTTTGGGATGAGCCACAAAGACAGATGTCTTGGCATCAAAAGGTTTGTTCTGGGCGGCAATTCTCTCCTTTTCCGACTTTCGGAGGTAAGGAGCCGCCTCCCCAAAAACAGCCATCTCAGCATCTCCAGAGGCCATGTCTGCACTCCAATGAAAGCTCGTGAGCAGAGGTGTCTTGGGGAGAAAAAAAAGTTATGGGTCATCCAGAAGAATAATACAATCTATACCCATGAGAAAGCTCCTTGCTCTTTAGGTAATAAATTCCTAGTTAGTCTCCAAGATAAGCTCTTAAGAAGAAACCAATTAAATCTACTTTGAAATTAGAAGTACCCTAGTCTGACCCAAGAGTAAGACTTAGACAACTACAACATGTAGATCTTGTAACAGTAAATAGAACATCTTCTGAATATTGAGTACAATTTGGTAACTCACCTTGAATTCTAACCAGATTTGAGTTTTTCACATAAAAGAATCTACAGTCATAGAGAAATCACTCTCTGTTCTGGTCCTTAATTATGATCAATGAGTCTTCAAGAGAGTACTTTCTTGCTTAAAATATTACATTTCATATTAAAAATTAAAAATTACTTCACTTTTTAGATCCTCCTTATTTTCAACTATCTAGCCTAAGCAAATTTCGCTGAAATATAAGAGGAGTTATGAAAAGAATTTTTGCAGCTCTTTAAAAGTCCTGTCCTAGAATGTAGATAAGGAATGCATTATTCAGTGTATTACCTTTGGAGAACAGCTTGTATCCTGGAATATGGCCAACCCTGTAAAATAGGAATGGCAGTCATTTCTTTTTTCTGACCAGAATTCCATAGAATATTGTAGATTGAATATAAAGACATGCATCAAAATTACATTGAAAATTTTTGTTCACATGGGCACTCCCCCACGGAAAGGGTTGTTAGAGACAGAAGAAATGAAACAGGATATTGCAAGGACATTGTTCTCTTTCTTCAAGCTCACGAAACGCGTGCACTTACCTGGAAGCCTTCTGCAGAGACAGGCTAGACTTGTCTCTGGGAGATTTTATAGTGTCTCGTCTGCAGATGCTGCAGATGGTCCCCCTCTCTTCGGTCAAAACATTTCTGGCAAACCTTTTTTGGCCAAGCATTGTCTGTCAAACTAAGGGCATAATTGCCACTTGATTTAAATGATATAATTAGAACATTTTTATATCTTACTGACTACGTGAATACATCTATAAATAATTTCTCAAGAGTGTTAAGGAGAGAATCTAGACTACTCAAGGCACTTAGAGAACTTGCATGGTTCTATTGCTGCCTTTCTCAGTGATTTGCTCCTTGACCCATGGCAGTTTCCTTGGTATGTTTATGCCACAACTTTTCAGTCATGTAATGGTGATGACAACGCCTATGATGCTTTAGGAACATATGCATTGAGAGGAACAGGGAAAGTATGTCAAAAACTAGCAAATAATATTAGGAGTCACTTTTCAGTATTCTCTAAAAAATATTTTCAATATTTTCTAAAAAGCAGGAAGTAAAAATCTGTTACAGCCGAGTTTTTTGTATAGGATGCTCTCAATAGCTGAAATGATTTGAAACAGTGAGTTGGGAGCCTGGCCCCAAGTAATGGGAGACTCTACTTTGATATGGAGCTCTTGAATAGATTCCTGAGCTGACTTTTGAGGAATCAAATGTTGCAAATGAGCTGTTAAGGTTGCTTAAAGTATCACCATCAAAGGCATTAGCGAAAAAGGGTTCAATATAAATTTCCAAAAGCACAACAAAGTTTGATGGCAAGGTCCACTCTATTACTTATTACAAAGATCAAGAAAAATCAACTAAGAATTCCTTTGAATGATTTGCACAACATCTGGGGATACAAAGGATGAAAGGGTAAAAAGCATAAGAAAGATCCTGCTGTGGAGTTATGAGGTTCACAGAAGGCCCCTTGACTTCTAAACTCCTGATGGATCCAGGTGCAGCTGGATCCAATCGTAATACCAGACCCGGTCAACAGTTTGTGTCTAAAGGGTTTTAGCAGGACTTAATCATTGACTAATTTGGCATTCATAAAGTGATTCAAAAGGATTTACTATAATTGCAACAGTGACTTAATTATAGATCCCAGATGGCAACATTAAAACTATACTTGCTGTGGAGTGCTTAGATGAATTCACACATGCTCACACACAGACACAAAGCTGTGTGTATAAATGTTCAAGGGTAATGCCTTTTAAAAGTTCCCTCTGCATTCAGTGAAATACTCACTTCAAATGTCTTGGAATTTCTCAGTGGGCAAGAGCTGAACCACAGGGAGTGGAGGATATTGCTCTGGAACCCATCATCAGCTTTTGGTGAATTTTTTGAAAATCAGTCCTCCATTTTTCACAGGCTTGAGAGTTCATGGGTTTTGGGAGGCATCCCACTCCGAGGGAGATGCTGGTTGCAGCCTGCTGCAGTCCAGGAGAGCTCCAAGTGCCTCACTAAGGCTTGCTGTTTATAGGGTTGCAAGATGTTTTAGTCATCCATAAATTTCCATCCTTGCCACAATACAGGTGGGTAATTACTGCTGTTACCAAAACTCCAGCACCAATGGTACCATTCTACTTGGCTATGATTTAGGTAGGGAAAGTTCCAGGGCTTTCAGCAAGTCACTGGTTATTCCCTCTCCCATCCTTCACCTGTCAGGAGTTCCTGCTGACACAGGCACAGCCATGCGACGGCTCTTGGTAGAGTCAAGGGACACTCATTGCACAAACATCAAGGCTTTATGGGAATTCCTGAGATTGTAGAGCAGACCTGAGGAGCAAGGGGGGATGCACTATCACATCAAAATGAAATATATGCTTGTGCATGCACAGATAATATGTGTGTTTGTGCGTATTTAATTTTAAAAGTGATTTCTCAAGAAACTTCGCTTTCTCACTTTTGGCAGCCTTGTATTTCTTACTTGAAATTGATGCATACTTGCACCTTTTATTGTCTGCATAAATAACAAGTTCCCTCTGTCAAATCTGAAGTTCCAGGGGTTCCCATATCCCCTTCCTACCTCCAGTTCCCCACAAACCAGCATGCAATTCTTGTGCCAATCACACAAACCTTGGCATACAATTCCTGCTGCTATTCATTCTCATAAAACCTCAGCCTTGCAGTGCTGTGCCATCAAAATAAGTGTATTTTCACATTCACGGTCCCAGAAACACCTAACAACACAGCATCTTCTATACCAGGGCGTTAGAGGTAGCAGGGTGTGTAATGCTGATGGTGTGGGATAAAGAGATTTACTGGTAGTCCAGAAGACTAACTGGTCCAGTTATAGGAAAAGGTGCAATCACAGTATCATAGAAACACAGAATTCTTAAGGCTGGAAAAGACTAGTCCAGCTGTCACCCCAGGACTGCCAAGTCCACCCCTAAACCTTATCCCCAAGTGCCACATCCACACTTGATCTACACTAATCATTTAGACTTCTTCAGATCCTCTAGATCCAAAGACATTTTTCTCCTGGTCATTTGCATTTCAGTCATTAAAATATCTCAAGGAACATCACAGTGAAGTGGTTAGAAAAACCATGCCTGTGATCCAGTGCAATATGCAGCATCCGATGACTTCCTGTGCTGTAGGAGCCCCTTCCAAGAGTGCTCTGGCACATT
The DNA here is from genome assembly GCF_020740725.1 of Corvus hawaiiensis. Taxonomy (NCBI): domain Eukaryota; kingdom Metazoa; phylum Chordata; class Aves; order Passeriformes; family Corvidae; genus Corvus; species Corvus hawaiiensis. The sequence continues at coordinate 10,664,155 of NC_063231.1, forward strand.
TTGGGCCCCAGATTGGAAGCCAAACCCAGAGATCACCCCTGAGCTCACTAAATGAGTTATGGGGATGGTGGAATATCTCATAAGGCTAATATTTTCATATTAGCCAATACTCATATTTTCTTTTCATATTTTCCAATTAGGATTAGGAAGAAGAGCTGCCCATTACCAGAGGACTGGTGTGGAAATTTTGAATTCTTGTCTAGTGCAATACAGTAATGTGGAGAGCATTTAACATCAGATTAATAATGCAATCTCCACAAAATAATTCTTCATATAGGAATAGGGACCTCCTGCCAAATCTCTCTGTATGTTCAGCTACTATTCACAAATCCTTTGAGGAAGATGAATCATTCAGTTCTGAGGAACATATACTGACCATAGCCCTGGTTGAACAGCAGACTCATAATGAACAGACTGCACTCAGGAGAGGTGAAAACTGTGAAGCTGAATTCCTTCTAGCTCTTCCCATGTCCAGCACTGAAGTCCTGTGTTAAAATTTCTCTATGCTCATGCTGTTCAGGGAATTTGGGTTCCTCAAGTTTCCTGCTTCAGGCCCTTCACCAAGCGTCTCCTCATTTCTCAGCAGCTGTCCTTTCAGGACAGAAATACCAACTGCAAATAAGAGGGGGCGACCAGACTGCTCACGCAACTCATGTAACACCCATAGGAGACTACAACTACTCCACACAGTATGGGCAGATGTTATTTTGAGTTCTAGTACTCACTGCCAGTGAGTGCCTGTAGAAATCACTAATTAGGGTGTGAAAGAAAAGCAGTGTTAACTTACCTGGTTCAAATACAGCTGTGGACATAGCTGAAAATAAAGCTGTTTGAGAATTGATCTATGACAGTACATGTAATGTAGAATTCAATGAAGGATTAAAATAGCCCCCCAAATTCGATATGATTTTGTTTATAAAGCACATCTCCTTAGCAGTCTCTTCTCTTTCACAGCTGCTGCAAAGTGTGTGCTAACCAGCAGTTCCTTGAATGCAGTGAATTCTAATCTTACAAAGTTTAGAGTGCTAATTCTGTTGCTTATCTCCCCAGCTTTCCACTGGATCTTTCATCCAGTCACCACGTGCTTGCTGCAGCCTGAGGTGCCATCTGGGATCATATTTATCACAAGTTCATCCCTGCAGCTATTCCTCTGGCTTTTCTCAGCTTAAGCACTCTTCCCATAATTAAGCTGATTTCAGACCCTTATCTTCGGGTTAGTAGTGACATGGCAGATTTTTTTTCCTTCTCAGTTGTCAAATACAGGTGTCCAAAAATCATGGGGAACTCACAGATGAAGTTGTGAAGCTTCCAAACACAGCGAAAGCTCCTACTTAAGAATCCATATGGACATCACAGGACTGCCAGGTGACTAATGTATATGGGGAAATCAAGGGAACTACAGTGCAACGAGGCTGATGGCTGTACCAGACAAATGAATTCACCACCCCTCCCCCAACTCACTTTTTGAGGGCAGCACCAAGAGTTTGTCTTCTTGGTCTCAATCCTTAAATTTTGCAATAAGTAACAATGACATGGGAGAAAGCCACAGGGCGCCAGCTATTTCTCATGCATTGGTTGGAAGCCCACTGCGTCCCACACTTCCTGGTAATTCTAGCACATTTTGGAATGGGGATAGGTGGATTCTCCTGCTCTAACGAGTGCAAACTTCTCACACAACAAGTTGCTCTGAGCAAGAGACCAGGGCTCTTTACCATGTGCTTCCCCCTTGGAAAACTTTATTTCATTCCCCCCCATTAGTGAAATTATTAAACATTCTCCATTTCATTTTCTTTGAGACGATTGCTATTTTTCCCTTGTAACTTAACCAATTTTGTTGCAGAGTGAAGTATAATTACCACGGACTCTGAGTCCTGATTAAAAGAATTCTCTTTACAGCCGGGCAGAGCTTGGGGTGTGGGGGAGAGGGGAGGTTGTTGGCTTTTCTCAGTCCTCCTCCAGGGAGTGAAGTGACATCACACTTAGGCAAGTCCATCTCCTTCTGGAGGCTGAAGACCCCCCGCTTGCTCTTCACCTCCCCCTTCAGACAGGCAATCTGCAATTGTAATTCTTTTCCCAGAGACTTGCTGAACTGTTTCTGCAGGTTTTCTGTCTCTTTTCGGCATTCAACCCAGCCTCCACCCTTTGCTGAACTGGGAGCTCAGCCTGTAGGCTCCCTTGCAAGGTCTGAGCTAACTCGTCCAAGGACGCAGTCACCTCCTTATCTTATTACGTAGCAAGGCATCTCTCCTTTTGGCCAGCTGTTAAGGACACTCCTGTGCGGAAAAATCACGCCATGAAAAGCCAGCGTCCATAGAGGAGACAGAGGAGTCCTGTGACTTTATTCCAATAAAGGGAGAGAGTCCCCTGGGGCACATGCCTGCGGGCTTTTCTCTCTCGAGGTGTTGGAGGATGCAGCCTCCTTTTATCCTAAACTCCCGGCCGCATGCTGCTCTCTTCCTTTCCCCCTTGGCTGAGGTACTAGGAAGGTACAGCCTTCCCGAATCGCCTACCACATATCCCCCCCTGAGGCTGTCATTTTAGCCCAAAGTTCAGAAACTCAGGTTTGTGCAGACCCATTTGTCTGTTTCAGGGGTCAAGCAGTCTGGGCTCTGTAGCAAACCTGCTGCTTGAAGTTAATAGAGACAGTAAGGCCCATTTCAAAGGCGTTAACACCCATACCCTCACCCAAAGGATGGTTTATAAAGGCATTAGTACACATCTTCCCTCTCACCCTCTTCTAGGAGTTTTGAGTAACTTAAAATCAGGCGGCTTGGAGTTTACGAAGTTAATGCTTTGAGAAGTGTTTTATGTTGATTGAATGCTTCGCTAAACCTTTTGCCAAAGTTTTCTGATTTTCTAAAGGTGCCAGTAAAGTCTTTTTTGTTGTTTTGACCTCTTGAGAATATCTTGTTGGCATTTCTCCCGTGTATCTAACTCAGAGTACATTAACTATTTTCAAAAAAAGGATATTGTTTCAGTATAGATTGCTTAAATTCACTTCTATAGGAAAATGAGTATTTAGTATCAGTGTCCTTATATTCTAGAAAAAGAAAAAAAAAGTATTTTGTTCAGTGCCTTGATTCTGCCTTAAAAACATTATGGCAATGTGAGACCTAGCTGCTGGAAGATCACTTTCTGATCTAATGTTTTTTCTTGACAGACTCTGTAATTCATACGTAGTAGAATACTATCCCTCGAAAATAAATGGCTATATTTGAATTCTAGAATCAGGGTATTAACATATAGCACTTTTGAGGTAAAAAACACCTCACTATCACCCTAAAATAGCAGAGGCTGAGATAATGACAGTGGCAAATACAAAATCATGTGGATTAGAACCATACTTACAACTCTTCTAGAAAGAGCAATGATATAGGAAGGAGTCTGAATGATTTGCTCATTATTCCCCCCCCCCCCAACTGCCAAAAAAAAGGGATCTCAAATCCTTGCAGGATTTTCAACTTGCAAGTGCTGCTGTTGGCGACGCTGTAATTGTGGTAGGGCCTGCCTAGATGTCAGTTTGTTCTGCAGCCTGTCATGGACAGTCTGACAGGGATTGCTCAGCCCCTGCTGCAGCAGCTTTTCTGCTGCCCTCTGTGTAAAATGAGAGCTTCCAGGAATGTTAGCAGAGGGCAAGCAGAAATGTCAGAACACTGCTCTGTAGCAGCACTGCTCACCCCCGTACTTCTGCTCGGATATGACTGGACACTGAGCCCTGGAGAGGGTAAGAGCACATTTTCCATATTAAAAGATTCTTTATCAGTTCAGCATCGCTCCATTAAGGTTCATGCTTTTAATGTTATGTTGAAACATGCTCAGTGTTGTGAGCAGAACATGCTCAGTCCATAATTTGGTGGGATATCTGGTCAGGAAATTTGCCATTAAACTAACATTTCTGATGAATGTGGTTGAAGGAATAGGCTGAGGCAATTGCTAGAAGCAATAAATTATTTCCCAGGAAGAACTGCTGAGGACCATAACTAGTAAGACTTAAAAGCTGCAGGTAAAGAATGGTTCACCCATTCTTTACCATGGCAAATGTGACCAATAACTTCTGTATCTAAGTGTGAGCACCTGTGAAGATAAACTGAATGTCACAGGCTGGCCATGGAGGGGCTGTGATGGCCTTGCTGTCCTTTCTGCTCTAGTTAGAAATTAATCTCTGTAGCTCTTAATGCAGCTGTGATTTACCTCCACTACATATCAAAGAAAGTGAATGCATCTGTCCTAGAGGGAACTTTAATTATAAATTTGTTTCCAAGTAGGTTCCCACAGAGTGGTATTCTTGGAAGTCCTCAGAATGAGCTTAAACTGAACATGAGAGGCAAATGAACTGAATAGCTGAACATGAGAGGCAAATAAACCCCATAATCTGGGATTAGAGGATGGGCAGTTTCAAGTGCGTGCCACTCGTGCGCCGCAATTCACACTCCTCCTGTCTCCACAGTCCCATCAGCGGAAGAGGTCTGGGCAGTGCACCCCATCCAAGGAGGTGACGCTCGGGATGCCCTTTCTATCCCCTCCCAAAGCAGCTGAGGAGCTCTTATTACAGAACAGGTGAGTGGGGTGGGCAGGCTGGCAGAGAGCTAGGTAGGAAAACATAATTGAGGCAGCAAGTAAGTATAAGAGCAGGAAGGAAGGGGAAGGAAAAGGAAATAGTGAAGGAGCATGGTATTAACCCCTGCAGGAAACTCTATCATAACCTAAAATGAGCTGCCTTTGTGAGATCAAAGGATCATGTAGCCCAGCTTCCTGTCTTTGAAAGTGATGCTCAGAAAGGAGCATCAACATGGAATGGCACTTCTACAGAACTCTCCTACCTCCAGTAATTTGTATTTGTGGAGTCCCAGAGCAGAATGCAATGTCTGAGTACTTAACAGCGCATGGTGGAATTTTAACTGATTAATTTCTCCAAGCACTTTCTGAACTCATAAAGCATTCTCTGAACATAGGGCATGTTACTGTGATCCTCTACTGACCAAGGCTAACCCATAGAAAGTGAGATCTCATTGCTGTTCTGCAGTGGAGCAGGGCCCAGAGCAGGGTCCCCTCGATGGCTCCAGGCTGCCATCCCCTGGCACTGGGTGCCTGGAGCAGAGGATCTGGTCAGCTGCTGCCCCAAGACCTCCCTGTGACTGACGGAGCCTGATGGGGCTGTGGGACTGGCACCCCCTGCTCCCCTCACTGGGAATAGCGCTGTTGGCTTCCTGCCGAGGATCCCTGAAGGAACTTGTCTGTCCGTCAGTGTCAGGTGACAAGGCCCAAGCTGAGGAGAAAGCTGATGGGACCTGTGCCATTAGAGCCAAGGCCTGAGGGGAAAGGCACAGCCACCATCCCAGCTGATGTCTCTGGGCTCGGTGTCCTCTGCCTGATCGCCCATGGTGACCGTACCCGGCTGGGACGTGGCTTTCCTGAGCTCTCCAGAGGGCCAGGGCAGTCAAGGTGCAGGCAGGGCTGGGCCTCCATAACCATCATGTCAGAGCCATCAGCCTGGCCAGGGCTTCTCCTGCAGCCCTGATACTCCCGGGGCTCTGGAGGGACCTCTGGTGTATGGCCCTACAGCCATCCCTAAATGAGTGCTGTGAAAGCCCAGCTTGAGCAAAGGGACGTGGATGGCCCCTGCAGTGCTGCTGGACCTCGGAGCAAGCCCTGCCTCTGCCTTCATCCTCACTCAGACAGGGAGTCCAGGACAGCAGCTGTAAAATGCCGCACTTTCAGAGCTGCAGCCCAGCGTGTCTTTTCCATTTGTTGGTTAAAAAGAGAGGGGGGATGCCCCATCCATGCCAAGGAGCCCTGGCTGACTGCTGCAAGTACCTGGGCAGCTGCTGTGTTGCCCATGGGACAGCACATCCCAGCAGGGAACGGCCATGGCGCTGGGCTGGCACAGGGCCATTGCACGGGTCCAAAGGGGAACACTCTGGATTCAGGCTCTGAGCAGGGAGAGCACGCTCAGGCCCCATTCTGATGTTTAACCTTTGAGCTGGCAGTGGAGCTGTGCTGCAGCAAGTCTCTCAGGGGTAAGAATAGCAGCTGCTGTCTTGGCACACAGCACAAGTGTCCAGCTCCTCCAGGGCAGCACGTTGCACTGCGACATAGAAGGCAGCCTACCCGCCCAGGAATGTCTTCAGGCGCTATTAGTGGAAGCAAATCATCCCCACAAACAGGCACGACCCCACACAGGAGTCTTGGGAGAGCGGGGCTATTTTGGGCTTTTGACATTGAGGATGAAAGGAGACACGTGATGGGGCTGATCCTCCTGGTAGGGGCCTCCTCCAAAGCTCCCTGCAGCCTTGTCCCCTCCTCTAGCAATGGCTCTTGTGAAGGCTGAGGGGCAATTTGGTGTGGCCTTGGAGCGCAGGAGGTGAGGGCAGAGGGAGCTGTGAGTTTGCTGGGGGTGCAGGGCCAGCCCTCAGTGCCATCAGCAGTGCCCAGCCGTGCTTAGGGCAGGTCCTGCCTGACGGTGTGAACCTATCTCTGACTCCCTGAAGTTAATGTTTGTAGCAGCCATTACAGCTAACAGGGATAGTCACAGATTTTGTGTGCCATCTACACTCTACCCAGACCCACCCAAAGCTTTGGAGATGCCCTCAAGAGGCCTCAAGAGGAGCAGACAGCTACTAGGTGGGCTTGGGCAGGCAAAGGTTCACGCCAAGAGGCCCTGGCTGTAGTGACAGACCAATGCACACTGAGGCAAGGAGAAAGACTGCAGGGGATGAGGAGGGAGGAACAAGGTTAAGAGTCTGCCCAGGAGCCCTTGGGAAAAGTTATGCAGTGTCATGAGAAGGGAGGAATAGTCTGGCATCTCTGCAAGGTGTTAGGTGGCTTTCTTAAGGTCTGTGATTGAAAGCTGAGGGCTGCTCCTAAAGAACCATCTCCCATTGCTCTCTGCAGACAACACCAGCAGGTTGTGCTCGTCAGTGCTTGCTAATGAAACTGGAATCAGGCTGGACTTCCCAGGAAGAGCTGCTGTGCTGGTGAGGCTGCACTTGGGAGCCAGGTAAGGTGAAAGCCCTTTGGATATTGCTGTCATGGGTGTAACAAACAAATGACAGAGTGGTCTGTTTCAATTTCCCTTCAGTGTGAGCATCTATATGGATGCAACGCCGCTGGCAGTGACTTCTGCAAGCTTAGACCAAGCAGACAGTGCCAATCCTTATCACTTCCCATCACCTCAGGGAGCTCCACAGGCAAGCTCTCCCTTGAAAACATTGTGATCCTGTTGGGCTCAATGCTCCATAGAGCACAAACGTCTGTTTCTGAATCCCAGCACTTCTACAGTCAACAACGGTAGAAGGTTGTGGACTGACACAACCTTACACATCACTGCCTACACTGGCCCCTGCTCCTTTGCTTCTTATTTCCTTTCCGTGCCAACTGCACTTCACACCCCAGTTGCTGCTAATGTGTTTCTTACTCACACCACACTGGTCTGTGTCAAGGACTTTGGCAATCTGGATTCAGCTGGTGTGGCTGACAGTGAAAGCTTCAGGGGTGACGAGGCTGATCTTTGGGTCGATGTGGTGAAGAGGTGTGTTGGAACCATGTGGTGTGTGAGAGCTGGGTGCTAAGGGAGAGTCCTGAGAGTCTTTCCAGCACAAGCCCCCAGGCAGGCTCAGCTTTTTGCCCATTCAAGAGAAACTGGCAGCAGCTGGTGGCAGCAGCTGGTGGCAGCAGCTGAGGAAATCTAGGGTGAGGGAGATGGCACAATGTAGGGACACTGTTGGTGTGTTGTAACCATGCTCTCTGTGACTCAAATTGTCTCTGTCAAGGAACTGCCCGTCCTTCACAGTGCAGTGCACTGCAGCTTCTGATGACTTACTCAGAGATTGCTGTTTAGGGTTTGTGAGGGCCAGCATCACAAACGAGAGTAGGGAAAGGAAAAAGGAAAAGGATCACCCTCTCTTGCCTCTCCCACGGGAAAGAAGCTGTGCTGATAGGACACTGGGAGAAGCAGTAGGAGGACTCAAAGGCACAAGCTGGACAAGGAGCTGCTGGAGACAGGAGAGAGCACAGGCTGGATTTTCAGGAGTCTCCACAGAAATGGCCGGCCTCTAAGTTACGGATCCTCAATCCAGCTCTGACACCAGCTTCTCCCTTCTCCCAGACGGGAAAAGTAAGGAAACTTCTTCTGCAATGCAATTGTCCAAGGAAAACAAAACCCAAAGAAAGCACTGGTCATGGGGTGTATGCAGAGGGATCTACAGTATTTATTCACTAGACACTGGGGGGGGGACAAAGACTCATGGCAGAAGGAAAGTGACCAAGAGGTTCACATTTTGTGCAGCCCTCAGGTCACTTTGCTGCCAAATGACATCCTCACTCTTCCTCTTCTATCCTCCTGTGGAACTCCCGGCTCTTTGCTCGGAGCTTGTTGACCTGTGACTCTGCAATGTCAGCCCGCTCCTCGGCTTCCTCCAGCTCGTGCTGGATCTTGCGGAACTTGGACAGGTTGACATTGGACAGCTGCTCCTGGAAGGGAGAAGGAGCCAGTAGTAAGAAGGTTTGGGTTTGGGGTTGTTATTTCTCCTGTGCGTTGGCCTGGGCGAAATCACAAGCCCTCAAACTCCACCCACCACTGTTTATACAAAGTCCCACAGTGAGATTGAGGAGATCTCCTCAGAGTCCTTCTCACAAATCCCTTTAAGCAAAGCCAGAAGCCCTACTCTGTGCTGGGCTGTTTCCACAGTGAAGAACCCATGCTCAGACAATCATAAATTCAGGGGCTGCAGGACTTCCCTCGGGGCATCCCTGACTGCTGCATGCCTAGACACAGGCAAAGGCTCCCTGTACAATTACAGAATCATAATGCAAAGTGGTTTGGCAGGGGACTTCCAACACCTTCCCTGTCTGCTATCAAAACTCTAAAAGTAAGTTATTTTCAAAATTTCTTAAGACACTGTAGTACTGATATCAGTCATAAGACCCTTACAGGTTGCTTTGTTGTTCTAATGCAAAAAATGCTATGTGCATTTGCCCTCCTCTTTAGTCTTCTTGGTGACTCTTTGGCAAGTCTGTTTTATGACCCTTTCAGAGAATTTGAAGAACTCCATTATTGATGACTGGCATCTTCCAGCTTTCTTATATTTGTCTCCTCAATGGCCAGACTACCCTCTGGGAAAGTGGTTCTTGCCAAGCACTCAGAGGGATACTTACAGCCTCCTCAGATTGTCTCTTGTAGGATTTCACTTTCATTTGCAGCTTGTCCACCAGATCCTGCAGCCTGAGAATATTCTTCCTGTCTTCCTCAGACTAAAGTGGTTGGCAAAGAGGAAAGAGAGTCAATTCTTGGTGCTACGTCACACAGGATTAACAATTGCCCTTGGCGATGGTGTGTGCAAAATGTGGCTTGCTGTGAGCAAACCCTGTCAGAGCAGGAGACCTCCTGCCTTACCTGGTAGGTCAGTTCCTTCACCCTCCGCTCGTACTTGCGCACACCCTTCACGGCTTCAGCGCTGCGCTTCTGCTCAGCATCAACCTCCCCTTCCAGCTCCCGCACCTGCAAGGACAAGCCCATCCCTGCAGCTTCCCTGGCAATGTCTCTCCAACGACAGCCTCACTCACCCACAGCCCCAGCCCTACACACCCTGGCCTCCAGCTTCTGGATCTGCTTCTTCCCTCCCTTCAGTGCCAGCTGCTCGGCCTCATCCAGACGAAGCTGCAGGTCCTTCACCGTCTGGTCCAGGTTCTTCTTCATCCTCTCCAGGTGGGCACTGGTGTCCTGCTCCTTCTTCAGCTCTTCTGCCATCATGGCCGCCTGATCAGAGCAAAAGGTCAAAGCCATTTTAGGACCGAAGATATTTTGGGAAGAGTGCATTCACCATCAGCAATGTCAGAAGTGTCCAACTCACATCCGTGATGGCCTTCTTGGCCTTCTCCTCAGCATTGCGGGCTTCCTGGATGGTATCCTCCATTTCACCCTGGATCTGGGCAATGTCTGTTTCCAGCTTCTTCTTGGTGTTGATCAAGCTGGTGTTCTGTGCAATGGGAAGGACACGGCAAGAGTTGGATTCTACAACCTGCCATGATAAACCTTCTGCCTGAGCAAAGTCTTTCCCCTTCCAGCTTCCTACTCTTATTGTGGAAGTATTGTTACAATGGTTGTGTACAAAATGTCAGGTGTGGCCTTGGGGGATGGATGCAAAGCACGCCTTTCCTTGCGGACAGCAGTAGAGAGGCCATTCTAGTACTGCTGGTGCTCTGGTAGGTTACAGCCTGGTGTCACTGTCAACTTGGCTGTTTGCTCCCTGCCCTGACCTGCGTATGGAGGAGCTGCACACGTTCAGTGGCATCCAGAAGCTCCTGCTCAGCCAATTTCCTCGACCGCTCCGTCTGCTCCAGGGCTGCCCGCAGCTCCTCAATTTCAGCCTGCAGCAGGTTTGCCCTGCGCTCCACCATGGCCACCTGCTCCTTCAGGTCCTCCTGTGTCCTGAGAGCATCATCCAGATGGATCTGGGTGTCCTGGAGAGACAAGAGAAATTACCAGGCGTCAGCGTTCACTTCCATGGCAAAAATGTCAGGGATCTCATTTCCCTTTCTGCAGCTTTGCTGAACAGACCTTGAGCACTCCCTGTGTATTTCTCAGGTTTTTCTGTGCCTCTGCAGCCACACGGTTGGCATGGCTCAGCTGGATCTCCATTTCATTCAGGTCTCCCTCCATCTTCTTCTTCAGCCTCAGGGCTTCATTCCTGCTCCTGATCTCAGCATCCAAGCTGCTCTGCAAGGACTCCACAATTCTGAGGTGGTTTCTCTTCATCTGGTCAATCTCCTCATCTTTCTCTGCTATCTTCCTGTCAATCTCAGACTTCACTTGGTTGAGCTCAAGCTGCAGGCGCAGGATCTTCCCCTCCTCATGTTCCAGGGAGGCCTGGGCAAGTGGACACAAACATTGATAACATTGATAAACCCTCTCCTTGCATTCTAGGGAATGACAAAATATTTCCAGAGATCTCAGCTCTCTGCACTCCCCAGCAGGAACACAGGGGAACACATAGGGCCTTTTGAGGCCTATTTCCTCATTTATTTACTGCAGACACCACTGATTATGGTCACATACCTCAGCCTCCTCCAGAGCAGCCTGGATTTCAGATTTCTCCTGCTCAACCTGCTTCTTGACTTTCTCCAGCTCATGAATTGCCTTTCCTTGCTCAGCAATCTGCTCCGTGAGGTCAGAAATCTCCTCTGTGGAAACAAGGATCATTGGCATGGTCAGGCACAGAGCAGAATGGCAAGGGCCCTGTCCCACCAAGGTGACAGGCATCTTTGCAGACCTGCAGGCACAGACCCATGAACAATGGTGGTAATGGCTGATAGTGAGAAAGCCCAGTGAGGAGCAGAGGGCCAGGGACTTACGCTGCAGGTTCTTGTTCTCCCGCTTCATTGTTTCCAGGTGGTCCAAGGACTCCTCATAGGCATTCTTCATCTTGAACAGCTCCGTGCTCAGAGAGCGCGACTCCTTCTGCGAGGCCTCCAGCTCAGCCTGCGTTTCCTCATACTTCTGCTTCCATTCTGCCAGGATCTGAAGAGAAACGGGGTGTGAGTAGGCATGTGGCAGTCATGGGGGAATGCTCTGGCCAGGAGTCCTGGTGCTGGAGGCCAAAAGACCTTGTCAAAGTTCCTCTGCTTCTTATCCAGAGCAGCGCAGGCAGCATTGGATCTCTCCACGTCAATCATCAGGTCCTCCACTTCATTCTGCAGCCTCTGCTTTGTCTTTTCCAGGGAGGCACATTTGGCATTGACAGCCTCAACATGTTCCTCTGCATCCTGCAGGCGCTGTGCCAGCTTCTTCCTGTAAAGTGGTAAGCACAGTTCCTAATTGGAGATGAAACTGGATGTTGATTATCATATTCATCACAGCAATGTGGTACTTTTTAGTACTTGGTCCTAATGCACACGTTTCAGAGCCTATCCCTACCAGTCTTTTTTTTTCTATTTCATTTCTCCAAGGTCTTCATGGAATAATAGAGTCACAGAATGGTTTTTGTTGGAGGGGCCTTCAAAAACCCACTAGTTCCATGTCATGGGCAGTGACACCTTCCACTAGAATAAGTTTTTCCAAGCCCTGTCCAACCTGGCCTTGAACACTCCCAGGGATAGGGCAGCTACAGCTTCTCTGCAGTCTTGCTATCCCTCTGCATTTTGTACAATCCCATACATGTCCTTTCTCCTGCACTCTTTGTCACGTAGCCTGTTTTCCTTGTGTTTTTCTGTTTCATATAACTCCTCAACCTTCTGTTAGGCTTTTGCCTTTGAAAATCTCAGCGGTGTCTTTAAATTTCTGTTATTGCTGTATGCCAGTCTTCCACACAATGCTCACGTACTTGGCCTCCTCGAGCTCCTCCGTGCGCTGAATCGCGTCCGTCTCGTATTTGGTTCTCCACTGGGCCACTTCGCTGTTGGCCTTGGACAGGGCACGCTGCAGCTCCCCCTTGGCCTCCTGCTCCTCCTCATATTGTTCCCGGAGCAAGTCACAGTCATGGCGAGCGGACTGCAGGGCGTGGGCCAGGGCGTTCTTGGCCTGGTGGTAAAAATATTGCAATAATGAGTAGGTGTTTCCTGGGAAATTTCTCTTACTGGAACTTACACGCTGATATACATCCCAAAGAAATAGTAATTAACTGACTGCCTGATAAAAACATGAGAGTCCTCCACTGCAAAGTCTAGACTGCATGAACTAAGGGGATGGTTTGAACTTCTAATTGGATCACCTTATGAAGTCTTGAACACTTCACGAAAACGTATTATGTCAAATATTTATTTCATATGTAACATAAATATCTTCACCTTTATCTCTTCTTCTAGTTGCCGCTTCAGTTCTTCAATCTGCTGGGTGAAAGCCTGCTTCCCTCTAGACAGCTGGGAAATTAAGGTATCCTTTTCCTCTACCTGGCGTCCATATTCACCTGAAAATTTGCAATTGAGAAAACATTTTAATAGCCAAGAGAGTAATTTATGGGGTTCTCCCATTTCCAAACTAGAGATGGAAGGGCTGTACCAGATTCTGTCTGCAGACGAGCTCTTTGAGCACTAAGATCGCTAATCATGCGCTGATTCTGCTCCTCCTTTGTTTTATATTCACTCAGCTGATCTTCCAGAGTGCGGCACATCTTCTCCAGATTTGCCTAGGTATGAATGGCACATGAGTAAATACCTTGATCCTGCCTTCTTTATAGCAGGAAAATATGACCAGAAGGTGCAGTTGACATATCTGGGGACTATGTACATATGGCCACAGTTATACACATAAGATTTGGAGGAGTCATTTACAATATAAACTGATAATAATTAAATAATATAAGATTAAATAAAAATACCACATTGCTATCAAATTCCTAATAAAAATAATGGTGTACCTTGGCTTTAGAGACAGACTCTATGTTACTGGCCAAGTCATCAATCTCCATCTTCATCTCGCTCTTCTCCTTCTCCAGCTTCTGCTTCACGCGTTGCAGGTTGTCGATCTGCTCCCCCAGCTCAGCGGTGCTGTCCGCGTGCTTCTTGCGCAGGGCGGCAGCCGTGGCTTCGTGCTGCAGCGTGGCCTCTTCCAGGTCACGCCGCATCTTCTGGAATTCTGCCTCACGCTTCTTGTTCATCTCAATCTGAGCTGCTGTCGCCCCTCCTGCTTCTTCCAGGCGCTCGCTGATCTCCTCCAGCTCCCTCGACAGGTCAGCCCGATGCTTCTCTGCTTTAGCGCGAGAGGTTCGCTCTGCCTCAATCTCCTCCTCCAGCTCCTCAATACGGGCCTGGAGAACAGCAGGGACCCTTCACACCCGTGCCCTCCTCCTGCCTGAGCTGAGCCTGAGCAAGGGAGGGGAAGGAACAGAGACTTGCCTGCAGCTCCTTGATCTTCTTCTGAAATTGCATGCCCAGAAGTTGCTCATCCTCGATCTTGCTCTGGATCTGGCTGATTTCAAAGTCTTTCCTTTGGGCAAAGTGAACCGTGTTAGAGCTCAAAGAAAAACACAAGTGCTCCAGCCCAGCACTCAGGTGTCCCACAGCCACACTTACTTCTTCAGTTTCTCCTCCAGCTGCTGCTTATCATTCTCCAAATCCATGATGCTGTCCTGGGCCAGCTTCAGGTCTCCTTCCAGTTTCCTCTTAGCTCTCTCCAGGTCCATGCGCAGTTTCTTCTCTTGCTCCAGGGACCCTTCCAGCTAAACACAACAAGACCATCAGTGCTCTCCCAGCCAGGTCAGACTCCATACCTATGCTGTTCCTGCTCTACATCTGTGTGCTTACATCGTCCACTTGCTGCTCCAGCTTGATCTTGGCCTTGGTCAGTGTATTGACTTTGTCTTCTTCTGCCTGCAGGTCATCCAGGGTTTGCTGATGGGCCTCTTGGAGGGCTTTCTTCTCTTTTGTCAGCTTCACAATAGTCTCATCCAGGGCTGCCATCTCCTCAGTCAGGTTTTTCACCTTTGAGAAGAAAGGAGCAAGCACAGATAGAAAATGGTGCTTAAAACTTTATAAGAAGACAGGTCTTTTCTGGAGTGCAAGTGACAGGTTCTACCTCATACCTTGTTTTCGGTGGCGTGTTTTTCCTTCTCCACCTTGGCCAGTGTTAGCTCAAGGTCATCAATATCTTTCTTCAGCTCTGAACATTCATCTTCCAGTTTCCTCTTCTTGGCTGTCAGCTCAGCATTAATTTCCTCTTCATCCTCAGCCCTTTCAGTCACCTCTTTGACTTTGGCTTCCAGCTGGATTTTGGTTTTGATGAGCTGGTCGCACCTTTCCTCAGCATCCGCCAAAGCATCAGCTTCCTGGTGGGGAGATGCCATTTTTAGGAATATGCTTTTTGAGGAAATATTAAGATACTTATTTTCATAGTTCAGAGTCCTGGATAGAGGTCTTGTAGTTTAAAATTTGATTCATGTTCCAAGAGATTGATATATAATATAGAATTGATTTTATATTGGTAGTTCTGAAACAGCCAGGTTTAAAAGCTAAAACCAAGTAAAATTCTTTTCAATCTATCTGAAGACATGAGTATCTGTATATTTGTGCAGGGTATTATCTCAAAATATCAATCATTGGAACAAATTGCATCAATTCGGGTTTAATCATAAGAATATCTCAGCATCCACCATAGAAAATTCTCACTCAAGTAATATTTTGACCATGGATACCTCACAGTCCTTACAGAAGCTAGTTACACCTTAAGAGCACCGCTTAAAGAATTATGATTGAACTGAACTAAATTGAAGTTTCTATGTGATGTGAAAATGTACTTGTACATATCAACCTGATAGTCACAGTGGAATTAAGATAAAGCCCACTGGTGGTACTCACAGCCTGCACTTGGAGCTGCAGGTCATTTTTCTCCTGCACAAGTTTCACCATTTTCTCCTCCAGCTCCTTCCGCTTTGCCTCAGACTTTGCAAGCTCTTCCTTGGTTTTTTCAAACTCTTGTTTCATGTTGGCCATCTCCTTCTCAGACTCTGCACTCTTCAGCAAGGGCTTGATCTTGAAGAACAGCTTCATCCATGGCCAGTGTTTGACATTCATGAATGCACGGATGTTGTACTGGATGCAGAAGATGGATTCCCTGAAAGATAAGTCAAATTAATATTCAATATTTATACCATGATGACACAGTAATAAGCCAAGTACAGTGAACCTAATTTGAAGAGAAGTCTACCTCCTCTCCACCATTCTCTGGTACTCCACTCTCATCAGGAAGCCCCTGCACCTGGCCTGGGTGCGGGTGATGAGCTGTGCCAGCTTCTCGTCCCTCATCTCTTCCAAGAGTCCCACCAGCCCAGCTTTGAAGAACACCTTAGGTAAGAACATGAAAAGAGGTGCAGCATCTGTACTTGTTCAGTGTAACCTGGTACCCTTCCCCCCATGACAAACACCACGGAAGTTAAGAGCAAAACCACAAAGAATATATGTAGTGGCAGACACTCTTTTATAACTCCAAGCTTCTGGTTACTTGCAGTTGAGAAACTATAATAGCCAGACATTTTTCTGTTATTTTTATTCACTCTTGATTCTTTTATTCTACAACTTTGTCTTAAATTAGGAACTCAATTAACCCTTAATGAAATCATCCTATTTCAGTTTATTCAATTGTTAAGTAAGCAAGAATTTTGTTGATTTATTTTATACTATTTCTTATACCCTATTGGACCATTTCACATACTATCTGGAGTATCTGAGTATCAAGCCATGCAAACCAAAACCACTTAGTACTTGAAGCAGACAGATTTTGTACCTTAGTGTGACCAAATTTGTATTGAGTATGGTCTATATCAATTGATCCAAGGAGTTTCTCACATGCCTTCTTGCTGTCAATGAACTGTCCCTCTGGGATAGCACTGGCATTTAATACTTTGTATCTGAGGAAGAAAATGGAAGGACTTGCTTTGAACTCCATGATGTTAAGGGTCTTTTCCAACCTAAGTGATTCTATGAATATGAAGAGGTCTGTTGTTGAGACCAGCTGGCACGTACATGGAAAGGAAGAGTCTTAAGAACAGTTGAGAACAAACAGCACTTGCTAAACTGAAACTTTAGAGACAGTTTTAGGCACAGGAGGGAGAGGTTAGATTTTAAAAGCTATTTAAGATAGACAAAGTGATCCAGTAAGAGGATGAAGTCTGACCTCTGTTTAAAATCTGCATACAGGACTCTGTTGGGAAATCCTTTCCTGCAAATCCTGATCCCTTCCAGCACGCCGTTACAGCGCAGCTGATGCAGCACCAGCTCGTGCTCCATGGCACCTGGCAATGCAGAGCACAAATACATGCCATGTTCTGGAATACAGTGGGGAAGAGCTGCACCATGCTGAAAACCTTCAATACATACTTAAGTCTCTTACCAGGTGTTTTAGTTTCATTTGGGATGATGCACCGTACAAAATGGGGGTGGGTGCTTCTCAGGTTGGTCATCAGCTTGTTTAAATTCTCCTGGGAGAGTCATTAAGAAAAGCTGATATTAGCAAATGTAATTTCTGCTGTAAGCATCAAGTCCTCTGAAATGAGATACCATACAAAAATTAGCAGAACCCTGAACTGAAGCTCTCTGCACCCGTTTTTCTGACTTTCCACAGATCTTTGCTGTTATTAACTTAGAGTATAAAGTTCTTCGGAGTAATCTGTAGAAAATATTGTTCTCTTAAACATATAATTTTAATACATTTCACTGACTCTAGTGGAATGCCTTCATTAGAAAGGATATCCATTTTCCATTGGATGTTCCCACTGTGAGGCAGTGTGAAGCATTCTGCAGTAGGCATTTAGGCTGGGTCATATGGAGCACACTACATAGAACCTTTGTGTTTTCCCTACTGAAAGCAAAAGGAACAGAACCAACAAGCTGAGTTTTAAATTTCTAGATTATAGATTTATCTTGTAGGGTAGGGTGACATGAATCCCAGCCTTGTTTTATAATTGATATTTGTATACTTATTTATTAAAAAATATTGCCTGTAATTAGTAGAGGGAAGCAGATGTCTCTAGAGGACATCTCAAAGCATGTAAATGAAGCAGACAAAACTTTTAGATGTCTAAACACTGTCATGTCTGAACAAGAGAGATAGTGGAAATTTGAAAATATAACAGAAATGCAACCCAAATGCACCCAAAAATATTTCTCCTACAATATTACTTCTTAAAATCTTATGACCTTGAAACATAGGCTTTTTGCATTATTTTTGAATTATACAGACCCTGCAGCTATGATTATTCACCCAGAGGGTGGTGGGGCACTGAACAGGCTCCCCAGGGAATGGTCATGGCCCCAAGGCTGCCAGAGCTCAAGGAGTATTTGGACAATGCTCTCAGGGATGCACAGGGTGGGATTGTTGGGGTGTCTGTGCAGGGCCAGGAGTTGGACTTGATCAATGATCAGCATATTCTATGATTCTTTTTCTTGGGGCATATACACACATGCCCATATCCTTTTTCAGAGCACTGGCTGTCAGGTGATGAAGAAAATCTGTAGAAGAAATTAATCTATATAAAGAAGGGCATCCTAAATGAAGGACCAAAAGGGTAATACCTCAGGAGACAGTAGGTATTTCACCTGGCAGAAGTGCATGTCAGGCAGCAAAACTTGGTTATGACAAAGAACTGTCAAGTATCTGACATCTTAAAAATGTATAACCCAAGCAATGATGGCATTTCAAGTGTAAGAAATTGATCCTTGAGTTAGGGAGAAAAACTAGAGATACAGATGGAGCAAACAGGTCAACAGTGGGCAGAATGTTGTTAGATGGATTTAAAAGGTTCTGAAGAAAGAGATGTGCACCTGTAGCCATATTTTAAATGTATTTTAGAAGTATTCTATATGACATATTTCCATCTGGAAGCATCATTCTGAGACAAGTGAACAAATGGAAAAGCTGTGCATTCTGTGAAATGAAGTACGAGTAGAATAACTGGATTTATTCCTAGCAGAATATGGCCCAAGAACTTCAGAATCTTTTAACAGAACTGAGCCAAAATAAGACTAGCCATAGTCATTAGTGGGTTTACTCCTTGTCTTAGGAAGAAATACTGAATTCTCTACTATACCCGAAAAAGAGCTGAGACAGTCTGGAAGGAAGAACCCTTCTTCTTGCCACCTTTCTTGCCACCAGCACCCGCCTCAGCTAAATCAAAAATAAATAAAACAGATTTTAGATTTTTTTTCTTTTGCTGTCTTTGATTCCTTTTTGTAAGCTAAACATCAGTGAGAACATGGGATTCAAAGAACCAACCTGAATCTGGTCCACCATAGTTGGCAAAGAGTAAAGCCAGGGTCTTCACAGATGATTTCTGGTACAGCCCAATGACAGTTTCATTCAGAGGGTCCTTGTTCTTCTCCAGCCAGTTAGTGATGTTGTAGTCCACTGTGCCAGCATAGTGCACCAGGGAGAAGTGGGCTTCAGTCTTGCCTTTGGTAGGTTTTGGCTTCTGGAAGTTGCTGGACTTGCCCAGGTGCTGGTCATAGAGCTTGTTCTTGAAAGAGGTGTCAGTTGCCTTGGGGAACATGCACTCCTCTTCCAGGATGGAGAAGATGCCCATGGGCTGGGAGAAATCACAAGGGAGACAGATTGTAATTTAGCTTTCAGGGCAATAATGGCCTTCACCTAGGCACAGTAATGGAACATAGATTGAGATACACATCAGAAAATATTATTATTTAATTACATTTTCTTCTAAAAAATAGGATTGATTACATTGATACTTGTATTCTGTAACACAAAATAACTCATAAAAGAAATAGAAATTTTTTGGTTTTGTGTTGAGAATGTGCTTTTCAGAGAACTACCTTCTTATTCAGTGGAACTCAGAGCACACACAGATGTGTTGGCTACACTGAGTTTGAGCCAACAGTACACCATTGCAGCAAAGCCACCAACTCATCCTCAGCTACACTGTGCTGCTAACAGCTCAAGGGAGTTGATCCTTCCCCTCTACTCAGCTCTGAGAAGAACATTTGAGTGCTGTTCCAGCTCTTGACTACCCAATGTAAGAGAAACCTGAACCTAGAAGATCCCTTTGGAAAATGAGAGCAAGTAATTACAGGGATTCCATGCGTGTAACTGATTTGGACAGGAAGGATACCTTCTCAATGAGCTCAATGCAGGCAGCCAGGTCCATGCCAAAGTCAATGAATGTCCATTCAATTCCCTCCTTCTTGTACTCCTCCTGCTCCAGCACGAACATGTGGTGGTTGAAGAACTGTTGCAGTTTCTCATTGGTGAAGTTGATGCACAGCTGCTCAAAGCTGTTAAACTTGAAATAAAATAAGAAAGATGCATGTTTGAAGATGCAGCAATAATTGCAAGACCTCATCTTTAAAACTAAGGAATGCAGTTAACTTGACTTCCCATGCATTTCTTCAGCCTGTTTTATGATATTATGAAAAAGAGAAGGGCATGAAATTAAGTGTCCACAAGGAAATTTTTTTTATTGGCAAAATTCAAAAGATAAATTATATTTCCCATCTAAAATGAGACCAAGTTATAGAGAAAAAACCCCAAGCTTAGGACTATCATGATAGACGTATTTTTATGCTGTCTTGTCCCTGATCATATAAACAATGAACTTTTTTGATCAGACCATTCTGTACCTTTGAGTTTGCACATCTTGAAATAGGACAAGTCCTTTGAAAGGTTATTCTTTTACTTATAGAAGACAAATAGCAATAATCATGTGATGATACTATGTTTTCTTTAAAAATGTGTCTCAAATTGATCATAACATTCAGTTGTCACTTCCAAATAGCTCTTACCAAATCTTACTTACATCAAAGATCTCAAAGCCAGCAATGTCCAGGACACCAATGAAGTACTGCCTGGGCTGCTTTGTATCCAGCTGTTCATTGATGCGAATAACCATCCACAAGAACATCCTCTCATAGACAGCCTTTGCCAGGGCACCCACTGCATTGTGCACCTACAGGAAAAGAAAACACCTGGAGTTACCATAAAGGGCAGAGAAGAACCAAAAAGATATTCATTCTATATATGATTACAGGTTACAGCATGTTTCTTACCTGCTGTGCCGTTTGGCCCTTGGTCACGTATTCATTCCCCACCTTGACTCGGGGGTAGCAGAGGGCCTTGAGCATGTCAGCTGAGTTCAGACCCATCAGGTAGGCAGCCTTGTCAGCCACTGAAAAGCCAGAGGAAGAGGGAAGAATTTTATGTCCAAAAGGTTTTGAATCCTGGAGCATTCCCTAAAGGCTGAAGGGTTCAGATTTCCGTTCTTTGAAAACTTTTGATAGACTCTCGTAGAGGGAATCTTTGTAACATCACTCTTGCCATTATGCATATTGAGCTTTTCTAAAAGAATTTCTGTTTGAAATTCTTCACTGCAGCATGCAGAAAGTAATGAAGTTTTCAAAAATCTCCTGCCACAAAACTAAAAACTGAAGCTTGCTAGTCTGACTGTGCATAGCACACACGCAGCTCAGGAGCTGCAGTGACAGCAATCAGGTACTGATCTACATTCAGGTGATCAAAACCACACAATAGTTAGAGTGGAACACAGAGACAATATTTCTGTTCTCCTTCAGATCCACAGCCTACAACCATTTCTGAGCTTTTGTTTCTAATGTCCCATAAAACTCGTTGGGCTTCATCCTGTTACTAGTGGTGCTCCCCACCTGCCTTGTCCTTTAACAAGAGGAGGCATTGCTCACAGAACTGAAGACAGGGGTTGTAGGTCCGGTGCCAACAAAGGAATGAAATAACACTTCTCACAGCTGACTTCCCTGAGCATCTGATAGGTGAAGGCTCATGGGAATGTGGTTCCCTACCATGTTAGAACTGAATCAGTGGGCTGTTTCACAATCACAAGCCATATTCCAGCAAAGGTGTGACTAAAGGAACATCCGTAACTCCTGAATTCTTGAAAGAGTATGAAGATCAGTTTAAAGTATTAATTGTTCATAGCATGAGTTACGTAAATCCTGAGATCAGGTAACTTGATGTACTGAGGACAAGGGATAGTTGTTTTTTTCTGGATGACTGTTTTCCTTGGGACCTAAAGTCCAACAGTGACCAACTTTTGCTGTCTTCCACATGCATAGTAGCTCACAGAGGGTTAATTATTGAGTTTGATAATACCTTCTGTGCCTTCAGGCTCTGCTTGCTCCTCTCTTGGTTTCTGCTTGAACTTCAGATTCCCGTAGTGCATGACAGCCCCTGTCAGCTTGTAGATGGCTGTTTTCTCATCTGGAGTGAAGCCCAGGATGTCAATGGCACTCTGGTAATACAATGAACAAAGTGAAATATTTGCATGTTTTCTGATGTATGACTTGTGACTGTTCACCTGTTCTGTACATTACTTACATCTGTCGCCATCAACTCCTCCTTGTCATCAATGCTGGGAACAGTGATCTCCCCTTGACTCACAAAAGGGTAGTCATATGGGTTGGTAGTGATGAGGAGCATTTCTGAAAACAAATGTGTTCGTGGGTTAAATTTAATTCACCTTGTAATATAGTTGACTGTTGCTCAGAGATCTTCCTGTCAAAAGCTCAGTGATATCTCCTACCAATTAGCTCCGGCTTCTTGTTGGACGTGATCTGATAAAAGATGTGGTAGCTTCTTTCCGCCTTGAGCTGGAAAGTGACTCTGGACTTCTCCAGCAGATCTGCCCAGGGAGGTAGAAAGAGTTAGGCACTTGTGGCAATGTACATGGAGGTGGGAATTTGGGAAGGGATGGGAGCAGTCCAGGAGAATCTCTTACAAGTTTCAATGTCAGCAGAAGCCAGCTTGCCTGTGGCACCAAAGTGGATTCTGATGAATTTGCCCTGTTAAGCAGAAGCAGCAGCAGGTCAGCCTGGATGTGTTCTGCTGGCATCTCCTTTGCATGAAGAACTGCTCAGGCACCATGTATCTTACCAGTGGGGGGAGAGATTTTATGCAAAGCAACCACTTACAAAGCGTGAGGAGTTGTCGTTCCTCACGGTCTTGGCGTTTCCAAAGGCCTCCAGCAGTGGGTTGGCGCTGATGATTTGATCCTCAAGCGTTCCCTGCAGGGAGAGAATTATTCAGTGACTGTGTTCAGTTGACAGGGCAATGACAGGCCACATGTTCAGTCTGTTCTTCCCAACTCACCTGCATTTTGCCTGATGACTTGTCCTCCTTCTTCTTCTCTCCACTGGCTGCAATTGTTGCAAAGTACTGGATGACACGCTTTGTGTTCACAGTCTTCCCGGCACCGGATTCTCCGCTGTCAGAGCCAAGAGAGAAGCAGAGGGTGCGTGGTCAGGCAGGAGGTCCCCTGGCACCGGGCAGCCCCGCAGGGACCCGCGCAGGGGCTGTACGTACGTGATCAGGATGGACTGGTTCTCCCGATCTGTGAAAGCGGAACAAGGGAAGGTGTGTTAGCAGCTGACCCGGGTAATGCTAAGCTGAATGAGAAGTAAAACTACAAACCAAAGCTGGGGATTCTTCAGAAAGTCCAAGACTACCCAATTCCCTTCTATGTTCTAACAGTATTAAGCATAAGCCCAAATGGATATATTGAACCATCAGAGTCGTCTGGACCTGAGACAAGCTATGTATCACTTGCCCTTCACATAATTCTCCTCAACAAATGAAACCAAAGTACCTACCCAATTTCAAAATACAAGAAATAATAATTTTTCTTTCTTATCAGTGAAAAAATGTAGAAAACCGACTCCAGTACTATTTTTGCAGTAGGAGAGTGTAGAATTTTGTACAATAAAGTACAAATAATTCACTGTGGTAAGTCCGTGAATGCTCCTACGTCAGTTTCACTTGAAATTATTTGCTACATAAATCGACCAAGTTCACAGTCATGCAGCTTTCTGGTGGTTCCAGCTGGCTTGTCACATGCTCCAGTGAGATCAGCAGGGCTTTTTGGTTAGATTGCTGTGAGAGAGGCCAAACACTCACCAGTCAGCATGAACTGATAGGCGTTGTCAGAGATGGAGAAGATGTGTGGAGGGGCCTCCTGGCGCTTCTTGCCTCGGTAGGCCAACACCACCTCCGGGTTGTACACCGGCAGCCACTTGTAGGGGTTGACGGTGACGCAGAAGAGACCCGAGTAGGTCTGCAAGGAAGGGACACAGCACGTTGGCTTCCCCTGAGCCTGGCCCAGCACTTCCTGCCGCTGCCCAAAGGAAGCTGCCGCTGCCACTTACGTAGATCATCCAGGCTGCGTAACGCTCTTTGAGGTTGTACAGCACAGCGGGTTCGTGGAGGTGGGTCATCATGGCCATGTCCTCGATTTTATCGTACTTGGGAGGGTTCATGGCGAAGATTTGATCATCCTTCACGGTCAGGGTCTGTCAGAGGGAGAAGGATATACGTGTCAGCTAAGAATCCAGAGCAGGGATCAAATGTTGTCCTTCAGTCTTGCTTTTCACTCACCTCTCCCGCTTCAGTTTTGACAGTGACTTTGCCCGATTCCCTGCTTGTGATTGTCCCTTTCACAAAGGATTCTTTGGGATGAGCCACAAAGACAGATGTCTTGGCATCAAAAGGTTTGTTCTGGGCGGCAATTCTCTCCTTTTCCGACTTTCGGAGGTAAGGAGCCGCCTCCCCAAAGACGGCCATCTCAGCATCTCCAGAGGCCATGTCTGCACTTTACTGAGGATATGTCAGCAGACAACTCTGAGGAGAAAAAATATGATACTGATTATTTATTCTATAAGATTTGGGAAAATTTTAACCTGTGTCTCTTCATACTCTGGGTATTTTAACATGAGATAACTCGAAGTTTAATTTTATGTCAACTTAGAAAGTAAGAGGCTTTCATAGATGTAGTCTAGGTCTTCAAATGTTCATTAATGACCTTTTCAGAGCTGTGGATTTGGTGCTTTAAGAATACTGTGCCTGTAAGACAAGAGTGAATTTGTTGAAAAAGTTTCACTAAGATCACTATTAGGAATGGAAACAGAAGAATTCGTTAAAAGGATGAACAGTGAAATTAAACTACTGAAAAGCTATAGAGTAGGTGACCTACAGTCTTGGAAAACAATGAATCTGTGGGGCATTTACCTATTAAATGATAATGGAAGGGTAGTGGGTAATTAATAAATTTTGCTAATGAAGTTGTCCACTGAAAAAAAAAAGTAGTGCAGGCTTTGTGACCTTTTAATATTCTGCCACAATTTAATTTGCTCTATGCATCTGTCACCCTTCACTACAGTACCTAAATAATTTCAGTCCCAAAGTTCTGACTTAGGTGAAATAAAATTCAAGCATTGAAATTGGAATTTCCAAGGCTATATTAAGATCCCAAATAAATACTTACTGAAAAAAATCTAGGAACACATGAATTCTCAAAAGTTTAAAAAGTTTCAAAAAAAAGTATTTCTTCAAATGATTTATTAAACGTACCCAAATTTAGCCAACTGCACTTGAAAATCCTCTAGCTACTTTAGTAAAATTTATTCCCTCTTTATTCTTTAGGTAATAAATATATTTTTTGTCTGGAGTAAGAAAATGGGTAACTAAGAAAGCTGAGAATTCTGGCACTTAACAAAGGGGGTTAGAAGTTCTGTATGTTCAGATGATTTAATAATGAATATATATTCTTAGGCAGAATACAGGATTTTACTTTTTTTTCCTGCTGTGCTTATCTGGTCCCATCCTCCTCCTGCCATAGCAAAGATGGGAAGGCAGCACACCTTGATTTATGTAAGGTCAGTTAAGCAGAAGTGAAGATTTTCCCCGTGGGGATTTTCTGTTCTGTCATCAGTGGTCAGAGGCTTCAAACGTAGCCTTTGGGCACCCTCACCACTTTCTACTGCAGTCCCACCAGGTTTGCATATAGGGTGAACCAGTGAGCATTCCTGACACCCCACCCAAAAGGATCTGTCTCTGTCCCTAAGAATCAGTAAATCAGGTTCTTACCTCTCGTGACACCAGATGTGTGGCTCGTGGGCTGGCAGCTGGTCAGTACTGTAAAACAGAAATGGCAGTTCCCAAATTGCTGCTGCACAGAAATCAAGAGTGAAAACATGCAGGTGCCTTGAAAACTGATTTATAATGGAGTCCCCTCCTGGACAGGAGCACCAGAGGCAGCAGGACTGTTGTGGCACATTAGGCTGCCATCCCCTTCCTGCCAGCCTGCAGACCCCATGCTCTTACCTCGGAGCTTTCTGTGGAGCCAGGGCAGACGTCTTGCAGGGACGTTTTATACGATCTCGTCTGCAGATGCTACAGATGCCTACTCTTTCTTCGGTCAAAAATATTTTGGCAAACCCTATTTGGTAAAGCATTGTCTGGCAAACTGAACTAAGGGCATAATTGTCATTTGACATGACTAGATATAATTAGAAAATTTTGATGTCTTAGTGGCTATATGAATACATCTCCTATAAACAATCTCCCAAGGGTGTTAAGAAGAGAATCTGGACTAGTCAAAGCACTTAAAGAACTTGGATTCAGGACTTATGGATTTTATTGCTGCCTTTCCCACCGACTCACTGCACAACCTGGGATGGATTGCTTGGTATGTCTGTGCTGCAGCTATCTCAGTAGTACAATAGATAAAACAGGATGTTAAAAGATAAATTAGAGTTATTCAAACCTTTTGGCAGCTTTATTGGTTTAACCCTGAAAGCAGAAGTGCAGATGTATAAGAGGTGAGGAAGGTGATAGGCACAGCAGGGTGGTCAGCCAAACACTGCAGCAGGGAGAGGCTGGTTTCTACCTGGGCTTTTAAGCTGATGCCTCTGACGGATGTGAGGCAGCTTTAGGGGTATCAGGAAGTCTGCACACACACACACACACACACACAGAGGCATGTGCCTGTGTGCCTCTTTGCACACACTTCAGATTGCAAATAAGTGGGAGATTCTGTAAAATCTGCTCTTGTGAACCTTGTGATGGGTTATAGCTGCTGACTCCTGATCTGCAGGTTAGTGACAGTGAGCAAGATGCTCCCTGCTTTTGCTGGCAACGTAACTTATCCTTAACCAATGCCTGTAACCCTAGGAAGGAGAACTGACTTGAAATGCCTTCTAACTAAAACCAGCACACCTACTTACAGATGCTAGAAAAGTCCTCTATTCAGTCATACCTTTACAAATAATTGGACATTTGCACAAATGCATCATGTCAGCATGCAGTCCCAGATCCTCTCTACCTGATACATCCTCAGTCCAGAAATTCCATTTAATCACAAATATCTTGCACACTTAGACAGTCCAAAACACCACGGGTATACCAGAGCACTGGGGGTGGCAGGCATGCCTGTACAATGCTGATGGGGGGGGGAAGGGGATTTGCTGGTAGCGCTTGAGAGAGAGACTGGTCTTGTTTTAGGAATAGAGCACAGTCATGTGAGCTGATTTAAATCCTGTCAGATTTAGACTGAGGTACTTAACGCCTTCTTTCCTTCAGTCATCAACAGAAAGAGTGGTTATCCTCAGGGCAACCAACCCCTTAAACTGTTAGTCAGGGAGGGAGAGCAGAATGGACTCCCTGCAATCCAGGAGGAATTAGTCATCGACTTGAGCTTAGACTCTCTGTGAGGCCACTGAGGGAACTGTCAGAAGAACTTGCCCAGCCACTCTCCATCATTTATCATCAGTCCTGGCTAACCAGGTGTGAGAGACTGAAAAGATGGATGTCCTGAGACATTTTGGGATGCATGTGGGGGGAGGGAGGGTCAGACCTTACGTTGGCGAGGCATTGCCCCTCCCCACACCCCACCCCACCTAGAGCCATGATTCTGTGATTCTATAGCTGGGCTACATCACCTGACTTTGGGGATGTTGCCTTTCCAGTGGCCAACAACAAAGCCCTTCTACCCAGAGAGCTCTTCTGGGTTTTTGCTGTTGAGCTGTGTGGGATGTGGACCCAGCTGTGCAAGAGGCTGGAGTGAGGCCCACGGGCAGGCAGCCGAGGGAAGGTCTGGTTTGAACGGGAAGTAGTCAGTGAGTTGAGGTGTCTCCAGGTATTGATAATCACCAGTGATTTGGGGATTGAATTTAGTGTCAGTAGGTCCCCATAGTCCAGTGATAGAACATAAAATCTTTTTTGAAAATGGCCCAAATCTCAGAAGAGGGTTGTGAAGGACACAGCAATGAAAGAGATGCTTCAATCCAGGTGGCTTTTGAATATCTCCAAGGATGGAGATTTCACAACAGCTCTGGGAAATTTGTGCCAGCGCTCAGTCACCCTTACAGGAAAAAAAGTCTTCCCAGATTTTCACAGGGAACCTGCTGTGTGTCAGACTGTGCCCATTGCCTTTTGTCTTGTCACTGGGCACCACTGAAAAGGGCCTGGTTCCATCCTCTGTGCTCCTTCAGGTATTTATATCCATGGATACAATTCACCTGTCATTCTCTTCTCCAGGCTGAACAGTCTCTGTTCTTTCAGCCATCACTTATGACAGAGATGCTCCAATCTCTCATTCATCTTACTGGCCCTTTTCTGGACCCTCTCCAGTAGCTCTATATCTGTCTGACACTGGCGAGCTCAGCACTGGACACCACTCCACGTGTGGCCTCAGTGCTGAATCAAGGGCAAGGATCACCTCCCTCTATCTGCTGCACCACTCCTCCTAATGCAGGCACCTTCTTCACAGAAAGGACACATGGTTGGCTCACGTTCAACTTGGTGGCCCCCAAATCCCCAGGTTCTTTTTTTGCAAAGCAGTTTTTCAGCGGGTCAGCACCCACCATTCACTTGTGCCTGGGCTTGTTCCTCTCCAGGTTCAGGGCTTCGTGCTTGCTTTGCGTTATTGGGTCCCAGACTGACCTCAGGGTTTTGCCTCACCAGCACTCAGCTGCACATTGTCCTTACCAGAGAAAACACTTGATGGTACATGGGCCTCAGCAATTGTAGAATCACAGAGACTCAAATCTTACTGCCATGTTTATCTGTATTGCTAATTAAGTTATAAAAAGAAGATAAAATGCTAAAAGATCAACTGCTTTCACTTGAAAGCTCTAAATTCATACCCATTTCCTTTTTTCCTCTTTTGCATTACCGAAATAAGACACAGAAAACAGGAACTTCTCCTTCAATGTTTTGAGTTGCTATTTTAAGGTATCCTTTTGATGGAAATTAGGGCTAAAGCAATGGC
Source organism: Corvus hawaiiensis (assembly GCF_020740725.1). NCBI lineage: Eukaryota > Metazoa > Chordata > Aves > Passeriformes > Corvidae > Corvus > Corvus hawaiiensis. The sequence goes on from NC_063231.1 coordinate 10,692,660, forward strand.
AGCTGTAAGACCATACGTTGTGAATACGGGTAGTATATGAGCCCTTAGTGAATGTCTACAGGGGAAAGCCACTATGTGGAGGCTGGAAAAGAAGACAGGAGCAAGTACAAAAAAAAGGTTGGGCAAATAACCCAGCATTCAGTGTTGTAGTGTATGACATAAAGCTCATGAAAAGAAAAGTGAAGTGTTTGGTCAGCTGTCATAAGCATCCCTGGAAAGCAGTCTAAGCTACTGAGCATCTGCTTTGGATTTGGTTTAATTTATAAACCAAAGCTCATCTCTCTCATCAGGGTATCATTTATATGACACTGCTATAGTGGTTTCTTACAAAGAAGCAGTCTCTAATCTGAAATTACAATGAAAGATTTCACTGTAGTTTCACTCTCTAGATCCCAAAAAATTACTTCAGGGAAAACTTTGCCATGTTTCCTATATCCAGGCACAGCAAGGAGAAACCTGTCCAGGAAGGAATCTGTTCAAAGAAGTGCAAGCACCTCAAAGCAAAAAAAAAAAAAAAAGAATGCAGCGTTTCCTGAGAACCATTAATATTCTGTCAATTCTATAATTCTATTTCCATCTCTGCAGGGTGAACTTCGCTGGGACCAGAAGCAAACCACAGCACAGATAAATGGGAAGAGGCAGGCTGGAAGCCATCCAGCAGTGCAGTGTCGCCAAGGTGCACATTCCCCATGGAGGAGAAAGGATTCAGTCGTGCTGAAAATAGATCCTTCTTGAGACAGCTATCAGACAGCTGCTCCCCTTCTGCCAGCCTCTAAGATGTGCATTTTCTTCTCCCCATTCCAGCAGTTAACTGAGAGATAAGGATTGAGAAGGCACTTTTTAGCAGCAGCCAGGCTGGGGAGGGGAAGGGGAAGTTCCTGCAAGTGCTGTGTGTTGGCCACTGGGAACCTCCCCCTCCTGCCTGTTCAGACTCATCAAGCTCATGAACTGGAACCACAAGAATGGCCTGTATGGCTGGAGGTTTTGCAGAAGGAAAATGAATGTTTCTTTGCAGTCTTTACTCCTGGGAGCTACTCTCAGGCTATCTGCTCTGTGGTTCCCTAACCAAGACAGATGGCCCTCCAAGAGGAAGTTTCCAGGTGGCCCCTCTGGCCAGGGACATCTCCAGGTGGCCGCTCCCATGCAGCTGAAGCCATGGCCATCAGTGAAATCTTTGATTTCACTTCATTAAATTACCAGACAGTTAATTTTGTGCCGCTCACCAAAGCATATCCCTCCAGAACACCAAATCCATAATACTGCTTCTCATGAACATCAGCTGAAATGTCCTCAGCAGCAGCAGGCTTTGGTTGCTTTCAGTCCTTGAAGAGGAGCGTGACCTGCAGGCAGAGTCAGACATCTGTGGAGCTCACTGGGGCAGCAAAATGCATCACATCACATCAGGAAGGAGTTCCACCAGGTGAGGAGCAGCAGGGCAGGCAGAGTACAGGGGACTCCTCTTATTACCACAGGCTGGACATATTCTCAGCGGTAATTGCATGCTGGTAAACATTTCCCCAGGCCCATCACAGGAATTCAGCGGTGTGGTACAAATGTGGTTTTTTTCATTCTGAGTTGCCTGGCACCATTTCTCAGAAAATACGTGTATGATACAGTGAACAGCACTAACATCACCTCTGTGGGTTATTTCTGACCATAATATAACATTGAAAGAAATAAGATTGCATGACGTCCCTGCCCATGTCAGGGAGATTGAATTAGGTGGTCTTGAAAGATCCCTTCAACCCAAACCCTTCCATGGTCTGTGTGACTCTGAATGGCTGTACTGGGTGAATTCAAAGGAACAGGCAGACTCTTACACCCAAGACATTTGTCATCACCCCAATCTCCCCAGGCACCCACCCTCTGCATGACATTCCACCCAGGAGGTGAAGCCTTCTGGAGAACAAACCACCTCAAGATGGTGAAAAATGCAATGTGAATGGAGCAAAAACAAGTGACTTCCATGTGGGAAACTGTACTGAAAATGGCAATGTGTTCTGTGTGTCCCTGTTAGTAATAGGAGACAGAAGCATAAGCACATTCCTGCTATCTCTATATGAAGCCCAAGAAGCCTTTGGCCTTCTCAGGTCTCAGTGACCTATTTGTACCCCCATGTGGAGCCTGTAATGGTCATGGGATAGAGCAGATATCCTCTACAACAGGAATCCCCTTGCACACCCTGCTAGTGAGCCCTGGGAGTCTGGAAAGAGCTCAGAGCTGCTCAGCTTCTGCTCCAGTAGGAAACCTCCTGCTGTGGGTCGAGGGCCTGGAGAGCAGGCTCAGGTGCCTTACACAGACAGAGGTGTCTCCTTGTACATGGGGACAGGTCATTGCAGCTCCTCCTCTGGTGATCGGGGTCCCTGATGCCCTGACCAGGAGCTGAGATGTGCTGAGGGCCATGGGGGGCACCAGGAATGAGCAGGATCTGCATGGACGTGCTGCTTCTCTGAGCACACATTACAGCTAAGGGGAAAAGAAGTCACTCCTGTACGTGGCAGGTCACTACTGGTGATTACTCTGCCCTACTTCAACCAAAGCAGCTTGCTGGGTGACTGGTGCCCAGACCCTGATAAACTGCGGTGGATATCCCATAACGTAGAATCTACACACATCTGTTCGCTGTTTACATACGCATTTGGTGTGTTATCAGCTCTCTCAACATGATGTCACACAGGGAACCCACTTGGTGACAAGCAGCTATGCTTGGGCATGTGTCTGAAGGTGGGTTCCTCTCAGTGACAGTGGGTGAGCCTCAAGAGTGGCACAGCCCAGCTCACAGAGCACTGGGGAGACAGGTAAAGCAGCAAACTTTGATTTGGGGGGGAGAACTCTTCACTGAGTATCAGAGTTGTGCTCTTAATCAGATTCCTCATGTTCCCAGCAAACACCAGCGGAAGAGCTGGCCTAGGAGGTGACATTCAGGATGTCCTTTCTGTCACCCACCACAGCAGCTGAGGAGCTCCAGTTACAGAACAGGGGAGTGGGGTGGGCAGGCTAAGACGCCTCCGGGTAAGACAAAGTCAAAAGACGGCAAGTGGCAAAAGGGGGAGGGAAGGAGAACTAGGATTAGGTGCATAATATTAGCACAAGCAGCAACTGCATCCTAAAAAAGACAGCAATGAGGTGGTACCTTCCTTGGTTGGCACTCATTTGGGACAGATGCACAAATCCTACTTCTGGGCAGATTTCAGTGCTGTAAATGGATATATACTGGTATGGAATTTCTATTAATCTGCTCACTTTGAAAATTAGACTTTTCAAGGCTAAGACAACCCAGTGGATTACCACAGAATTTTCTGAGTGACGCTCACTGCAGTGAAGTTGCCAACAGGATACGTAGCAGAATTTTCTAGTGACATTTCTGAACTAACTTGTTCTTGCAGAAAAGTTCCTTTTGCATCCTTACGAAGGTTATCAACAGTTTCATTTTTTTATATTGGCAGACATATTCCCTTGTGGGTCAGGCTAAACATTTATTTAATTGCTCATTGCATTCATCTGATGTGCCAAGGGAAGAATACAAGCCCCTGCTACTCCTCAAGGGCAAATCAGCTGTGCAAAGCAGAACAGCTCCAGGTTTTTTTCTTGGATGATCCTTCATAAAACATATGCCACACAGGGTGGGCTCGCAAAGAGTGACAAGCCGGGTCCCTGTGGGGTGGGCCACAGCAGCAGCTCAAAACTTGGGCTACTCTGCACCACCTCCATCCCCCTACCCTCTGCCAGGAAGAAAAGCAGCTCCTGAGGCTGCTGACCCCAGCCCAAGTTACCTGCCCTGCCTGGGGAGCTGAGGTCTGGCCATGTTGGGGGCTCCCAGGCTCCACCTGGGAGTAGTCCCTGAATTCTTCAGCCCTCTGGGAAGGTCTGGATTTTCACTCTGTCCTCCCAGTACAGCTTGTGTTCCTGGGTTTGGGAAATGCTGCCCGAGGATTTGTTCTCTGCAGTGCACACAGCTCTGCTCAGCACCGTACCTGGGCATGAGTGACATGCCTTGTACCTTCTCAGCAGAAACTACAGAATAAATACAGCAAATGATTTCTTCAAAACTAAAATTAAGCTTTACAAATAGTTTCAGAAGTGGGGTATGAGTTAGTCGTTTGCAGATTATCATTGTAGTGTTTCTCAGCAGTTTCCCCTCAGACTTCTGACCTTTTGTCCTCAAACCTGTTCTGAGTTGTCATTTCTTCCACTCCCACATCCTCTATCATCACTTATTTCTGTTCCTTGCACACATCCATCTTGCTTTCAGGGCCACGAGACTTTCTGAACTCCCAGCACGGTTTCAACCCCACCTCAGTTCTGTGGTTACCCTTCCACACTCTCTCTTACCAATTTTTTTCTGCAACAAGAGTCACAATATATCAAGTTCAGCTGCTCACACATAACGCATTGGGGCCCAACTCTATTTGATCTGGACCTGTTCAGGCTGCTCCTGCTCCACCTTGGTTGAGAGAGAGGACAAGACTTTCTGCAATGCTGCTGTTCCTGGAGTAAGCCCTGCCTCTGCTTTCCTCACCAGGGAAGGGATTCACAGACTGGGGCCTCTTGCTGATCTGCAAAGCAAAAGATGGTCTTCTGTGTCCACAGGCATTGCATTAACTTGTTGGTTTACAAGAGAGGGGATGCCCCATCCACCCCAAGGAGCTCTGGCTGACTGCTGGAAGTACCTGGGCAGCTGCTGTGTTGCCCATGGGACAACACATCCCAGGAGGGAATGGTCACAGCCACGGTGCTGGGCCCCATTCTGATGTTTAACATTTGAGCTGGCAATGGAGCTGTGCTGCAGCAAGTCTCTCAGGGGTAAGAATAGCAGCTGCTGTCTTGGCACACAGCACAAGTATCCAGCTCCTCCAGGGCAGCACGTTGCACTGCGACATAGAAGGCAGCCTACCCGCCCAGGAATGTCTTCAGGCGCTATTAGTGGAAGCAAATCATCCCCACAAACAGGCACGACCCCACACAGGAGTCTTGGGAGAGCGGGGCTATTTTGGGCTTTTGACATTGAGGATGAAAGGAGACACGTGATGGGGCTGATCCTCCTGGTAGGGGCCTCCTCCAAAGCTCCCTGCAGCCTTGTCCCCTCCTCTAGCAATGGCTCTTGTGAAGGCTGAGGGGCAATTTGGTGTGGCCTTGGAGCGCAGGAGGTGAGGGCAGAGGGAGCTGTGAGTTTGCTGGGGGTGCAGGGCCAGCCCTCAGTGCCATCAGCAGTGCCCAGCCGTGCTTAGGGCAGGTCCTGCCTGACGGTGTGAACCTGTCCCTGAGCTCAGGGCTTGGGGCTGCCTGCTTTATTCTCAGCCATTCCCACGAGAGTGAGAGAGATACCACAGAGTATTGCAAGGCTCCAAACAGCTTGCTGAAAGCATGCATTGAAACACAAATCCTTTGCATCCAGGAGGGTATTCACCTCTTTCCGCCTGAAGGTCTCCATTTCTGAGTGGTTCCTCAGCATCAGGAATGTTTGAGAGGCCCCTTTTCCTCTTCCCAGGCACCACAAATTCCCTCCCCAACTTATTCCCATCCTTTTAAGATCCTTTTTCTTTTTCTGGCGCGGATTTCTTTCATTCCGCTTTTTTTACATCTCATTTCTGCTTAATTTACCTTGCTTTGTGAAAAGTTGCACGTTAAGCTGTCAGAGGAGAAATCACCACTTTCCCAGAAGAGTTTTCCAGTTGGATCAACCAGCCAAGTTGGTCCCCCTTGTGATTCCATATTCAGCTGGACTGATACACAGCAGCAATGTTAGCAGGCAGGAACAAGTGGTCAGGGGACTGAGGGTGTATTGGGTAGCTTATAAAGTGCTGCCACTAAATGCAATCCCATACCCTTGGGGGTCAGTCTCATGCTAGCTCCTGGAAGAAGGCCACCTGGCACAGTCCCAGTCTTTTAAGCCATCCCCATGCACATCCAGCACTGCTGCAGACAAAGACTCCATCAGTTCATCCAGCAGACAAGAACCACAAGTCCCTCATTCATGGTCAAGTTATTTTTCCAGCAGCCTAATAAATTACCCTCCTTGGTCTGGCTTTGCCAGTACCTCTGTGCTTGTTGGGCATCCCCTGTGTCTGTCAGAACACAGTACAATGGGTGTGGGCACTGTGCACAGTCCACCCCTGGCTGCTCACTTAAAGGTCAGGCAGGTGATAAAGTCAGTCTTTACCCCCCATTTGGTGCCATATGATGTGGTTCAGGTTCCTGTGGATCACCTTGCCTGGTGATGACTGAACCAGGGCCTCAGCATGTGGTCTGTGGCATGGCAGGCTCTGTGACTGGTATGCTGGACAGGGCTGTGTGCTTCTCTGAGGATCCCCAGCACTGCAGTGCTCCCACTCGTGCTGCCCTGGACCATCATGGCTCAGCACAGGCCAAGCTTCTGTGCAGTAACTCGAGCTGAGGGTTTGTGACCATGGCCGTGCATTTCTTTCAATCTCTTTATTTCTTATTGCATGCAATTGGCAGAGCTCAAAGTGTACCACAGGCTTTCCACAGAGCTGCATTGCTGCCAGCAGGCCCTGAGCCCAAACCTGCCCTCGTGCTCTCAGGATCCTCCCCTCCAAACCAGACCTACGTGCATGGTGTGTTATGCCAACACAGGCACCATAGTCCTGGATGCAGCCAACCTGGGGACTCCAGGTGCCAGGTGGGAAAGCCAGGCTCTGGCACCTGCTGTTCAGCCAACCCTGTTGTGAGTCAGAGCCAACACAAACCAAAAGTGAATTCCACTTTATGAAATGGGAAAGAGCTGCACTGCCAGCAGAAAGAGCTGGTGCAGTGAAGGTAGGGGTTATCCTGCTAAAGCCAGCTCCATGCAGAGCCTTGCAGGGGCTGCTGTGCTCTGCCCACTGTGCTTTGAGTCTCAAAGAACCAGGGACTGTGGAGCTGGGGCAAGAGCAAACAGCAAACTTTGTACCAAAAGCAGGCAAGAGGGCTGGGAGGATTACATGACAGTGCCATGTTGATGCCAGGATACTCTGGAATGAACAATGACCGTCTGGTAAGGGTTGCAAGACTTTCCTAGCAGTTTGTAATTTTCTGTTATTTTGCACAGCTACTCCTAAACAAGTTACAAGTGTTCTTCTGCAGGTTCGTGGAGTATTGCACTGAGTAACCAGTCATTTGACATGGTGGGCTAGGGTCAGTGGCATGGCCTAGGAGCACAGCAGAACTTTGGATTGCATCCTGAGGAACAGCACTGTGTCATAAGCAGCTGAGAACAAGGTGCAGGTAGTCTGCTGAGAATGTGCTGCTTCCAGGCTACAGGAGCTGAAACAGAAGTCATCCCATGGGAAAGCAAAAAGCCTGTCAAACCTCTAGGTTTTAAATTCAGGATAAAATTGGTCAAACTGCTCAGAGAAGTAGTAAGGCTCCAACCCACAGTTTTGACTATACTTAACTTAGTAACAAAATGACTCTCATTTAAACATTCACATTTGGAGCATCTGAAGTTGCTGATATCTATTTTATTGACACTGTCACAGCAGCAATGTTTGTGTTCACAAACAATGGGAAAATTCCTACCACAGCGGGAGAGATACTTTGTGGAAGTTCTGGTTATCCCAGAAGAAGCTCATTTTTCAGTTCCTAACACCACCTGGAAAGGAGAGGCTTTGTTTAGTCCACACATGCCAAGATGAGTCTTTTGATCCCTAAAATCATCCATCTCAGTGCACCATCTAGCTAGGATGTGCAAGTGGAGCCCGAGCCAATGCAGTGGTGTCTGGAACCCTTAAAACCACTGTGTGAGTTGAATATAAGCAGGTAACACCAAGATGGCCAGTGTCCACAGCTGAAGCATGAAGAAAAGATTAATTCCATTATTTCACTGGCAAAACAGGGACACAGGTACTGCTAAGCTTATTCCTTCTTTTCAGGGGCAAAAAGCAGCGAGCCCTAAGCCTTGCATTACGGGTCTGGAGCAGGCACAGTCTGTCACCAGGCTGTGTTTCACAATCTCTGAACTTCTAATCTCCCTTCCCCCCTTTCAAAGAGGCCCCAGTCCTACGGGAAGAACGTTTTCAAGTCTTTAACAACATTCTGTTACCTGCTCTCAGAAAACTCCATTTCTTCTTCAGCACACTGAAAACAACCCAAAGCAAACACAGATACGTGAATTCTCTCACACTGAGTATTTTCTAACATCTCCCAGGTGCAAGGGAGTATCAGGCACCTCAAAGCAGGATCTAAACCTACAGGATATTGCAGAGAGTGGCCCACAGTCAGTGTGTTCAACCAGCCTTCACCTGGGGATATCCAGTAGAAGATTCCTGAAATCTTGCCTCTCTCTGGGCTTCCAATTCTGTTAGAGATTGAGCATTCCCTCTATAATGTAATCTCATATCTGGAGCCTTTGCTCAGTAACCTGGACTCAGCCATCCTAGTGCATCCCCTGGGGTGTTGGCAAGATAGCCAGGCAAGCACTGAGGAGTCAAAGCCTTTTACTGGTGCATGGCATCAGGTGAGGGTCGGAGGGCTCTGCAGAGGGACCTGGACAGGCTGGATTGATGGGCCAAATCAAACGATATGAGGTTCAACGACACCAGGTGCCAGGTCCCACACTTTGGTCACAACAGCCACCTGCAGGGGGATGCTCCAGGCTGGGGACAGAGTGGCTGGACAGCAGCCAGGCAGAAAGGGACCTGCAGATGCTGGTCGACAGCTGACTGAGCATGAGCCAGCAGTGTGCCCATGTGGCCAAGAAGGCCAATGGCACCTGGCCTGGATCAAGAATAGTGTGGCAGGACCAGGGAAGTGATTCCTCCTCCGTACTTGGCACTGGTGAGGCTACACCTCGAGTGCTGTGTCCAGTTCTGGGCCCCTCAATTTAGGAAGGATGTGGAGATGCTGGAGAGTGGCCAGAGAAGGGCAGCAAGGCTGGTGAGGGGTCTGGAACACAAGCGGTGTGAGGAGCAGCGGAGGGAGCTGGAGGGGCTCAGCCTGCAGAAGAGAAGTCTCAGGGGGGACCTCGTCCCTCTCTACAGCTCCCTGCAGGAGGGGGCAGCCAGGTGGGGGTCGGTCTCTTCTCCCAGGCAGCCAGCAACAGGACAGGAGGACACAGCCTTGAGCTGTGCCAAGGGAGGTTTAGGTTGGACACCAGGAGGAATTTCTTCACAGAAGGGGTGGCTGGGCACTGGGATGGGCTGCCCAGGGAGGTGGCGGAGTCACCGTCCCTGGAGGTGTTTAATGAAGCCTGGATGTGGCACTCAGTGCCGTGGGCTGGGTGACAAGGTGGTGATGGGTCACAGGTTGGACTCGATGACCTCAAAGGTCTTTTCCAGCCTGGTTAATTCTGTGATTCTGTGACTCACTGAAAGCTGCAGACCAGCCTCTGGAAGAGCCAACACTGTCTGTTGAGTCTCAGGCTAGATCGTTCAGGAGAAAGCAGGTTCTCCATAGTGTGTCTTCAAGTGTGAAAATGCTGTATGAGTAAGAGGATGCTGCAGAAGGCAGCCTGAAGCCAAAGTTCTCCCTTTCCTGGATATATGCTCTAGTCACTAGTTATTCTTCCAAAACATGGACTGAGAGTATTTTACCTCCAACCACCAACTGAGCTAGACTAGTGCAGTCAAAAGGCATTACACCTGCTCAGACCACATGAGGAAAGGCAGCTCTAGATCTTGTACCACTCTTGGGTTGGAGATAGACAACTGTCCAGGAAGTTCAGCTAAGGGCACAGAGCTTCTGTTCTTTTCTCAATCAGAATGCTAGTTCTGCCTGAGGCTCAAAGAAGGGCTGTTCTAGGAATGTTCAGTTAGATTGGCTCTCATTACTTTCACTTTATGAGGCAACTCCTTAAATCTGAAACTAATGTGATGAAACTGGCCAGAAGACTCATGCTCGGCACCAGAGCCTGAAACCCCAGAGTCACAGAATAAAGTCTGCTCAGAGCCTTCTCTTCCTCAGGCTGAACAACCCCACCCCACTCAGCTTGTCTTTAAAAGCCCCTTCCTTCCAGAGCTGTCATTTCCAAATGATGTCTGTACCACTGGCGAGGCACAAATCTGCTGCTAGACTTGTTTGAGCAAATAGTACACTGGCAGTAAAGCCTTACCTTTGTAGCAGGGCCTTCTCGGGCCTTAGCTCTGAGCTTATTTACTTGGCTCTCAGCAATATCTGCCCTTTCCTCGGCCTCACGTATCTTATGCTGTGCATTTCTCAGTTTGGAGAGATTAATATTGGCTTGTTCATCCTGAAAGTGCAGAACAAAAAGAAATTTAAAACCATCTGGCAACATGCTGGGGCACAGAGTCAACTTTTAAACTGACAGTCCTATGAACTGGTAAATAGGTATTTGCTTCACTTTCGTGACTCACGGCTTCCTCAGCTTGTCTTTTGTAGGATTTGATTTTCATCTGCAGTTTATCTACCAGATCTTGTAACCTAATCGTGTTTTTCCTGTGTTCTTCACACTGTGGAAAGAGAACATGCAATTGTATGTCCTTGGGAGACAAAACATCAGAATTGCTTTCTATTTCTACCCACCTGAAAAGTGAGCTCTTTGACACGCCGTTCATATTTGCAGATGTTTTTCATAGCCTCTGAAGATTGTTTATGTTCTTCTTCCAGCTCAGCTTCTAATTCTCGGATCTAGTGAATTAATCAACAATTGGTTTAAGCCCTCACACAGGACTTGGAGAAGAAAGATGTTTCTGACACCCATGTTCAGTGCTGGTACCCACCCTGGCCTCCAGCTTCTGGATCTGCTTCTTCCCTCCCTTCAGTGCCAGCTGCTCGGCCTCTTCCAGACGGTGCTGCAGGTCCTTCACCGTCTGGTCCAGGTTCTTCTTCATCCTCTCCAGGTGGGCACTGGTGTCCTGCTCCTTCTTCAGCTCTTCTGCCATCTTGGCTGCCTTGGAAGGGAGATGACACAAGAAACTGGAAGAATGTGAAAGAACAGCACCTACTGTGCACCAGCAGGGGATTAACTCCTGTGTCCTGCTGACCATTCCTGCCACCCCACTCCCTGTTTTGTTTTTTCCCTGACATGATAATGGCAAAAACATGACATGAAATAGTAGGGAAAAGGATGGGAGAAGTCTGCTTTACTGCAGACTAATTTATGTTATTTAAGACAAACTAAGATTTATTTTGCTCTCAAACATTGCATTCCTACACAATAAAATTAAGCACTTCGGTGAAATATTTTTTGAGTGACATTACTTATAATTAAGGTAAAATTCAACAAATTGCTTTGGCAGCAAAATATCTGAAAAGGTCTAAATTGAAAAATGTGAGCACTAGAAGTTTTATATAAATAGATACGTGTATGCGTGTATAATTCATTGTAATGGTTTTTTTCTCTTTTAATCAAACAGAATAAAAATTATTAAAACACAGTAACACCTCAACGCGAGGAAGAGCTTCTTTCCCTGGAGGGTGGCAGAGCATGGAACAGCTGCCCAGGGAGGGCATGGAGTCTCCCTCTGGAGACATTCCTGTGTCACCTGTTGCAGATGACCCTTCCCGGACAGGGGGGTTGGAGCGGATGATCTCCAGAGATCCCTCCCAATCATAATGATTCTGAGATTCTATTTCTTTTTTTTTCCCCCTTTTCACAAGCAAGCTGAAAAACTTTCTTTCTATTTTAATTCCACATAATCTATCTAAGTGTTGAGATTTTTGTTTGATCCTCTGCATCAAAAATCATTAGCAGAAAGAGTCCCATGACTCACCAGTCCTATTGCCTGGCTGACCTTCACAGGTCTTGCATGGGAGGATTTAGCACCAATTCTGAATGGAAATTTACAATTCTCACTTGAAAAGTTGTTAAATAGGATTTTGCAAAGACAACTATTCAAATACCTTAGCCAATTTACTGGTTTCAATACTGCAGGATTTCTTTGAGGATTACGTTTTCATGCAGCACTGAAGAAAGTTATTTTGTTTTCAACTGACTAAATGTGGGTTTAGTTCTTTGTGATGGCAACAGCCCCATCTGTCAGCAGGACATGTTCCCTGTTGCTCTAATCCTCCTCTGACACGTAGCCTTTTCAACCAGGCCCACAGACTGGTTCCTTGTCCACCATGTGACAAGAGTATTTGCATTAACTCCCAGCAGCAATGCCACTGGAAGCCTTGAAAATTCAAAGCGAAAACCACAGTAACATCCTCACATCTGTCATTGCCTTCTTTGCTCTTTCTTCAGCACTCTTTGCTTCATTAGTAACATCCTCTATCTCTGTTTGGATTTGTGCCGTATCAGTTTCAAGCTTCTTCTTTGTATTAAAAAGGCTGGCATTCTGTGAAGGAGAAAGAGAGAGGCTTTGAGTGTCTGTCTGTGGTCTCTTACACATAGAGACTATCAATTACTATTCATTCTTCCTCCATCAATCTCTGGACCCCAAATCACATCAGTCTTAGCAAAGCAAACTACCTGGGTATGGAGGAGCTGTGCACGTTCAGTGGCATCCAGAAGCTCCTGCTCAGCCAATTTCCTCGACCGCTCCGTCTGCTCCAGGGCTGCCCGCAGCTCCTCAACTTCAGCCTGCAGCAGGTTTGCCCTGCGCTCCACCATGGCCACCTGCTCCTTCAGGTCCTCCTGTGTCCTGAGAGCATCATCCAAGTGCAGCTGTGTGTCCTGTATTTGAAGAGCCAGTTTTGCCCTAATGAATTTCCCGAATACTGTGCTTAAAAATAAATCAACCAGAAGGTAAAGCAAGACCTTGAGAGCTCCCTGGATGCTGTGTAGGTGTTTCTGTGTCTCTGCAGCCTGGCGGTTGGCATGGCTCAGCTGGATCTCCATTTCATTCAGGTCTCCCTCCATCTTCTTCTTCAGCCTTAAAGATTCGCTTCTGCTCCTGATCTCAGCGTCCAAAACACTCTGCACTGTCTCCACAATCTTTTCTTGGTTCTTTTTTAGCTGGTCAATCTCCTCATCCTTGTCAGCAATCTTTCTGCTGATTTCTGACTTCATCTGAGTCAGTTCTTGGTTGACACCAAGGATTTTGACTTCTTCGTGCTCAAGGGCTGCCTTTAAAAGAAAAAGGGGGAAAATAAAGAGGAAGGTAACATTTCAGAGAACATTATTGTTGTGGTGGTACTCAGTGACTTCACAGAAACTCCTAAAGTTCGTGGCAATCAACCTTGCACACAGCTACTGCCAAAAAAGGGAACAGAAAGCTGTTCAGCATGCTCTTTACAGTAATATTTAAACTAGCTCACCTCTGCCTCCTCCAGAGCTAATCGCAGACCATTTTTTTCTACTTCAGCTTGCTTTTTGGCTTTCTCAAGGTCTCTGATCATTTTTCCATTTGCAGTTATTTGCTCTGTCAGATCAGCTACTTCCTCTGTGAGAGAAGAATGGCATCAACCAGAGGAGCTGAACTCTATGCTTTGTTGCTGCATTCAGCACCTCTTTTGCACACATAAATATGTGTACACATATGTACACGTGTACACAGTGTATGCATGTCTGTCAATATGTTCAGATAAAACCAGACAGAACCCACTCATGCAGGCTAAGTGGGGCATCAGTGGGGTTTCACAGACATCCTCACAGAGAGCCTGGAAGAGCCCTGCATGTGTTAAATCTATGGACAGGCACCTGTAAAACTCACTTTCGTGAGCTGTTCAGTCTCCTGAGGTCACTACCTTTACCTGAGAATCGCCCCTCACTGTCTGCAGCAGATAATGGAGAGCCAGGACATTTGCTTTATTAGCTTCATCACTTTACAAACATGCTTGACAACTTTTGGTAAGACACTGATATTCTGAATTAAGATGGAGAGCACAGGAAGGACAGAGTGCTGTCACTTGGTGCCCTCCTGCAGACATGAGCGTGCTCGTGGAGCACACCCTGTTGTGGTTGGTCTGTGAAAGCTAACAGGAAACCAGAGCCAAACACGTACGCTGGAGAGTGGTGTTCTCCCGTTTGATTGTTTCAAGCTGATCTAAGGTTTCCTCATAGGCACTTTTCACTTTGAAAAGCTCTGTGTTCAGTGAGCCTGATTCTTTAGAGAGAGCTTCCCGTTCCAGCTGGCTTTCCTCATACTTCCCCTTCCATTCTGCCATGACCTGGAAGACATCATAGAATCATAGAACGTTTTGGGTTGGAAGGGACATCAAAGATCACCTAGTTCCAAATCCCCTGCCATGGGCAGGGACACTTCCCACTAAGTTGCTCTAAGCCCTGTCTAGCCTGGCCTTGGGACACTTCCAGGGATGGGGCAGCCCCAGCTTCTCTAGGCAACCTGTGCCAGGGCCTCCCCACCCCCACAGGGAAGAATTTCATCCTAATATCCAATCTAAACCTACTCTCTGTCAGTGTGAAGCCATTCCCCCTTGTCCTGTCAATCTGGGCCCTTGTCAATAGTCTCTCTCACCTTTCTTGTAGCTTCCTTCAGGCACTGGAAGGCCACAATTAGGTCACCCTGAAGCTTCTCTTCTCCAGGCTGAACAATCCCAATTCTCTCAGCCTTTCCTCATAGGAGAGCCTATTATGTTTCATTTTCTGCTGGCACTGAAACTGTTAGTTTATCTGTGACTGTATTTTTTACTAGATAAATACTGCAGTCTCTGAAACCAGGACAAATTCCTACTGCCATGCCCTTGTGGCTCTAGTTAGATTCACCTTGACTTCAGCATTGACTGATGTACAGAGTGTTAGTTTGGCTTTCTAGGAAGGCTACACTTGAAAGATACTGTGCTCACTTATCACCTTATCAAAGCTCTGCTGTCTCCTGTCAAGGGCAGCTGCTGATGTGTTTGCTCTCTCTATGTCCAGCGTCAGATCCTCCACCTCCCCCTGCAACTTCAACTTCATCTTCTCCAAGGTAGCACACTTGGAATTCAGTGTCTCCTCCTGCTGCCCTGCTTCCTGAAGATGCTGACAGAGCTTTTTCCTTAAGGCACATAAATAAAACAAGCATATGATTAAAAAAATCATTGCATTATGTGTCTGATTTTAATTATGACTATATGTAAACCCCAAGAAAATAATTTAGGTCAGGCTACTAAAAGTGGGTCTATGTTCTGCCCAATATACATCGGGACAGCTCATCTCATCTATTCTGTACTTGGCCTCCTCGAGCTCCTCCGTGCGCTGAATCGCGTCCGTCTCGTATTTGGTTCTCCACTGGGCCACTTCGCTGTTGGCCTTGGACAGGGCGCGCTGCAGCTCCCCCTTGGCCTCCTGCTCCTCCTCATATTGTTCCCGGAGCAAGTCACAGTCGTGGCGAGCGGACTGCAGGGCGTGGGCCAGGGCGTTCTTGGCCTAAAAATCACCCATAGTGTCATGTATTTATGTTAGCTGTGACCAGCAGGCGACCTCATGACCTTGCACATCTGAAATATGATTCCTGCAGCTTGATCAGAAGACAAAGAGCTGGGGTTTCGTAAGTGTTCAGGCAGCTGCCTCTACCTGTCACCAACTTTTCTCAACTCTACCACTAGAAAAGACCAAAAGTGATGCTTTCACCTTGGCATATGCTGTAACTTTTCTTCCCTGTGGCTACAGAAGCTAAAGAAATCACACAGACCATGGCTTTAAAATTTAAAAACATGAAAAAATTCACCAAAACTTAAATCACTTCTAGCATGCCAGAGTCATCCTTAGCAGAGTTGTCCTAAGCCCTGCACACAGTGCTTACTGTACACATCCTGCCCAGGAGTAATTTTACTGTGTTAGACTATAGGCAATACTTACAAACTCCCAAAAGTGTTTTTTAAATGAACTGAGACCTGGATACATTTTGAAGCCTTAGCAGGTGCTCACTGGTTCACACTACCTTGATCTCTTCCTCCAGCTGCCTCTTGAGTTCTTCCACTTGCTGTGTAAGTGCCTGCTTGCTCCTGGACAGCTGCAACCTCACAGTTTCTTTCTCTTTGAGTTGACGGCTTAGTTCACCTGTGACAAGAGAGAACAAGTTCTCAATACTGTCCAGATTAAGCATCCTGAAACCAGTCATATATAATAAAAATAATAATAGGTAAGTGGAATCACACAGCACTGTTTACCTTATCAGTTGCTCCTATTGTGTACATACATCTACCATTGCACAATATATTTTACTCCTTCAAAATGCTTTTGGTGGTGTTCTTTCTTTATCTAAATTCACCTGATTCCCCAATTCGAACTGTATCCCTTATTACAGTTCTGATCCACTGGATGCTATTTTTTTCCTGAAGACAAATGCTTTAGAAAATTTGCTTAATTGTTTCTTTTAAAGCCCAATTTTAATTTTGAAGCAGTAGGATTTTATGCTGTCACACTGGCTGAACTGACACAAAATGCTGTAGCAGTTTCCCATAACTGGCCTTGTGATGCAAGAGCTAAACCCTAAAGTTTCCTTTCATAAGATTTATAGTAACTGGAAAACCTTTATTCCATGTCATCCTCTGTCCTGTGGGCTGAAATACACCTTTCCCCTTTCTTGGAGAGGTGCCTAGAGCTTATGCCATCATCTCTAGAATTCTCAGTACTTCTTGTAGCCCTCTAATATTGTCTTTTTCAGATTTTTCCTCAGCCATTTTACATTTTTTCTCAATTTTTCATTTTCGTTCTAAGATTTCCCCTGAGCACTATGCTCAATGACCTTACAACAAACTGGTCAGAGAATGGTACATGAGAGAATCTGTTTGCTACTGAAGGGAAAAAATATCCTCGCAGCACATCTTGGTGCCTTCCTTACCAGACTCTGTCTGGAGCTGGGCTTTTTGTATCACCATCTCATTCACATTCCTCTGGTGCTCCTCAAGTTTGGCTTTCATCTCACTCATCTCATCTTCCAGGGTGCGGTACCTTTTATCCAGATTAGCCTGAAAGAGAATAAGAAAGTGGAATCTGTGTAGGTGTGTTTGTAAAGTTCCCAGCGGACAGAAATACTGACAATTCAAGTACTTAAGTTAAGGAGAAACACCTTAGACTTGGTAATGGTCTCTGTACGACCAGCCAAGTCATCAATCTCCATCTTCATCTCGCTCTTCTCCTTCTCCAGCTTCTGCTTCACGCGTTGCAGGTTGTCGATCTGCTCCCCCAGCTCAGCGGTGCTGTCCGCGTGCTTCTTGCGCAGGGCAGCAGCCGTGGCTTCGTGCTGCAGCGTGGCCTCTTCCAGGTCACGGCGCATCTTCTGGAATTCTGCCTCGTGCTTCTTGTTGAGTTCTGTCTGAGCAGCGGTGGCTCCTCCAGCCTCTTCAAGACTTCCACGGATTTCCTCCAGCTCCCTCGCCAGCTCACCACAACGCTTCTCTGCTTTTGCCCGCGTCACTTTCTCACTCCTAGCCTCCTCTTCCAGCTCTGCAGCACGGGCCTATATAACGAGGTAATAGCACATCAGTAATTAAATAGGGAACAAGTAATTCAGTGCTCAGGTTAATGCATATTTGTCACAGTAGAACACCAAGCACCTTGTTTTGGAGACTATGAGCAGAACAAACTTTCTTTGAATTTCACTGTTTTGGTATCGTAGGTAAAGACTTACTGACAGGAAAGGACTTATGGATCAACTCATTCTAACTTTAGATCACAGCTTTCTGTTGTTGTATTGGGTTTGCATGGCCAGGTTTTGGCAGTGGGGGGGATACAGGCGTGACTTCTGTGAGAAGCTGCTGGAAGCTTCCCCCGTGTCTGACGGAGCCAGTGCCAAACTGTGGACAAGCATTACTCGTGGTACTACAGTTTAAAACAAGCAAACAGTAATGATGAAGTAGGTACATAAAGTCTCTTGCCTGCAATTCTCTGATCTTCTTCTGCAAATGAGTACCTGAATTTTGCTGTTCTCCAATTTTATTTTGCATCTGGTTAAAATCAAAGTCTTTCCTGTGAAGGAGATGTTCTTTTAATAAAAAAAAATATGTCCAGTTAAAGCCAAATAATACATTTTTCACCAATTTTTTTTTCTCATACTTCCTTAATTTTTCATCTAAATGTTGTTTATCATTCTCCAGATCTACTATGGTTTCCTGTGCAAGTTTCAAGTCTCCCTCAAGCTTTCTCTTTGCTCGTCCAAGGTCCACACATGCTTTTCTTTCGAGTTCTAAAGATCCTTCAACCTGCAACATAAACATATATAAACATGACTGATGGAACAACCAAAGAATTTGCTTTTTCTCCTTGTGTGGAACATACTCACATGGTTCACTTGCTGCTCCAGCTTGGTCCTAGCTTTGGTGAGGGTATTAACTTTGTCCTCCTCTATTTGCAGGTCATCCAGTGCCTGTTGCTGGGCCTCTTGCAGGGCCTTCTTCTCCTTGACTAACTTTGCAACAGTCTCATCCAAACCTGTCACTACTTCAGTCAGATTTTTCACCTATTGTAAAGCAAAATACTTAAAGGTCACTAATAATTTTGGCCCTCACATAGGCAATGAACACAGATAATGAACTTGTTGTTAGACTCCTAAAGGAGCTTAATTACTTGCATTGTATGGTCAAACTCTACAATCTCTCTGCTTATCTATCAACCCTTCAGAAGTCACAAAGCAATGCTGAACTTTAATTTTAATGCATTTTTGTATGCTTATGGGTTGGTTTTCCTGCACAACAGAGGTGCCCAGCTTCAGTACCAGGCCCATAGATGTCCTTACACAGCAGTGTGTAAGCATTCAAGTTTACTGAACCTTTACAGCCTATACATAGACAGAGAAACTGTAATTAAACATTGCAGAAATAAAAAGCACCTTGTTTTCGGTGGCATGCTTTTCCTTTTCAGCCTTGACCAATGTTGACTCAAGGTCATCAATATCTTTCTTCAGCTCAGAGCATTCATCCTCCAGTTTCCTCTTTCTGGCTGCCAGATCAGCATTCATCTCCTCCTCATCCTCCAGCTTTTCCATTACCTCCTTTATTCTTGCTTCCAGCTGGAATTTTAGTTTGATCAGCTGGTCACATCTTTCTTCAGCATCAGCCAAATTTTCATTTTCCTTTTTATAGAGAACAGAAATGTGTTTCATTGTCACACATTGGCACTGACACTTACAGAAATCACCTGCTTATTCAATGGCTGGAACGTGAAATAAAAGGATTTCCTTTCAGCCCTTTCCTGGCATCAGACAAAACTGATGTAATCTGAAGAGCCAAAAATTATTTAAATTACATACAGTTTGTACTTGCAGCTGTAGGTCCTTTTTCTCTTGCACCAGAGTCACCATTTTTTCTTCCAGTTCATTCCTCGTGGTTTCTGATTTAGCCAGTTCTTCTTTTGTTCTCTCAAACTCTTCCTTCATCATGGCCAGTTCTTTCTCAGTTTCCACACTTTTTAAGAGGGGTTTTAACTTGAAGTACAGCTTCATCCAGGGCCACTGCTTGACTTTCATGAATGCACGGATGTTGTGCTGGATGCAGAGGACGGACTCCCTGAAACCAAAGTGATCCATCAGTACTGTGAATAAAGCCCATCTTTGAGCAACCAGGCCTGGCAGAAGACACACACCTCTGGTCAAACATTCTTTTCAACTCAAGTCTCCGGAGGTATCCCCTGCACAAAGCCTGGGTCCGTGTGATCAGCTGTCCTAAGCAATCATCTCGCATCTCTTCCAGGACACCCAGCAAGCCTGCCTTGAAGAACACCTGCAGCCAAAGAACAGACATCATCCGTTGCTGGGCTTACATTTCAGTGCAATGAATGATGGCAAAATTAAACATTTACCTTAGTGTGTCCAAATTTGTACTGAGTATGATCAATCTCAATGGAAGACAGCAACTTTTCACACGCCTTCTTGCTATCAATAAACGTTCCTTCTGGAATGACACTGGCATTCAGAAGGTGGTATCTGATAAAACAAAGAAAAAGCTTACCCATCAGAACCATTTTAGTGCACAGGATGCCACAAGAACAGCTGTCAGTTTGAAGATACAGAGGAAGGCTGAGTCTGACTCACACCTCCAGCCTCAAATAGCAAAGCAGTAAGAAAAGCAGCAAATACCAGCAGGTCAGTTCAGTAGGTTCCAAGGATGCATTACAGCCCTCACTGGAACGGAGAGACTCTGCTCATCTGTGTCACACTCATTATCACCAGTTTGGTGAATTTAGCAACCCTTTATAAATGTCTTAATTGCACAGCAGTTCCCAAGACAAGATTTTTTGGTTGTGGGGTTTTATCTATAAAGGAATGTGCTAATGCTGTAGAAAGGTTAGCATGCAGAAATGTTTGCCCAGCAGAAAATGAGAGGACCATGTGGAACTAACTTGGATTTCCTCTTGAAGTCGCTTTTGTTACTGCAGCTCCATTTGCCAGTTAAACTTAACATTTCATCAAGAAGGAGTATTGGGTTTAACACAATTTCCTCTCTGTGAAACCTTTCTAGTTAGAATTATTTAAACCACGTTCTTCAAAACTCTATTAGATAGCTGTTAAATACAGGATGTGCACAGACCACCCTCTGTATTTTTGCTGAAACATGCTTGTGTCCAATTTGAGATTTAAAGCAAAGAATATCCAAACATTCAGATTAACAGGAATGAATTAAAAATAGATTTTGGCATACAGTGTTGAGGAAGGCATCTGGGTGGGCACTGCCCACACAGACCATGCTATTAGATATGTCTTCTGCTTTCCATGAGTGTTAAATATTAAAATAGTCCTTTCCTAACAACTATATCATGGACTGGTTTAGCAAGACTCTTCTTTCAAATGAATTGGGCTCAATGCAGACACAAGAATGTCATTACTGACCTCTGTTTGAAATCCCCATATGATATCTTGTTAGGAAATCCTTTCCTGCAGATCCGAATGCCTTCCAGAACACCATTACACCGCAGCTGGTGCAGAACAAGCTTGTGATCCATCAGGCCTGTGACAGAGCAACATGGGGACATACTGATTGTTCTAGCATTGGTCAATTGCTCTTTCTGCACCTTTCTATGTTTTATGAATTACCTGGGGTCTTTGTTTCATTGGGAATGATGCAACGCACAAAGTGAGGATGAGTTGTTCGTAAGTTCGACATCAGCTTATTTAGATTTTCCTGTAAAACAGAGATCATTTCTAATCTCTGTATTATCTCAGTTCTCAAAGTGATTTGGCTCTGCTGAAAAGTAAAAATTCAGAACTTTCTCCTTGCTCCTCTAGTGAATATTCTACAATCCTGTGTAGGCATCAGCAAAGTAAATGGCTACTGCTGAAGAACTTCCCTCCTGTCTAAAAATGAAAATGTGGCTGTGGAGCCAGGTGTGACAGGACTGTCCTGTCAGCAGTCTCTGCCAGAGAACACACTTACCCGAAAGAGTACAGAGACAGTTTGGAAGGAAGAGCCCTTTTTCTTGGTTCCTTTCTTCTTTCCACCATCTTCAGCTGGAAAATGAGATGACAGTCCAGCTGAGGAACTGCTGCAGATCCCTTTGCCAGTGTTGTAATTGTGCATCTAATGCACAGCACACAAGCACTGACTCAACAGTGATACATGCCAGGTAAGAGGTACAGTAGGAAACCCCAAACTGGAAACATAATCCTCCAAGCTTACCTTCATCTATGGAAGCAAAACTGGCATAAAGATGGCATAAAACTTTCATAGATGATTTCTGATACAGTGCCACAACAGTTTCATTCAGAGGGTCCTTGTTCTTCTCCAGCCAGCCAGTGATGTTGTAGTCCACTGTGCCAGCATAGTGCACCAGGGAGAAGTGGGCCTCAACCTTGCTTTTACCAGGCTTGGGCTTCTGGAAGTTGCTGGACTTGCCCAGGTGCTGGTCATAGAGCTTGTTCTTGAAAGAGGTGTCAGTTGCCTTGGGGAACATGCACTCCTCTTCCAGGATGGAGAAGATGCCCATGGGCTGAATAGAAAAATGGTGTTTTCAAATAAGATGAATTCAAGCAATAATAATACAGAGTGAAAGACATGCTAAAATTGAAGTACTGGAGGTATTTTATAGAGAATTAGCCTGGGAGAAGCAGGTAAGCAAGATTTTTTGTGAACAGCCAGCAAGATACTTAAAAGGACTCATAAGATTTTAATATACTGTTTTGAACTCCCCAGACAGCATGTGGAAAACAAAAGAATTCAGGCAAAAACTGTGTAGTAACTTCTTAGAATACAGTAGTGACTTCTTACTCAGAAGGAACAAAAAGCATGAGGCTTTCTGGCATTTGAATTCAACTGACAGAGAAACCTGAGGAAGAACGAATATGCAAAGAGAGGAGGAAGGAGGGAAGGGAGGGGAGGGAGGGAGGGAGGGAGGGAGGAAGGGAGGGCCTTTTTGGAAGACAGGATACATTCCCAGTCAGTGGATAATTAATTAATCACAAGGGTAATGTTTAAAGAAACAGAAGAGGTGAAGAGACCTGAAAGTTTCCCAGAGAGATTGTATTGAAGGCACTCAGTGCAAACACTCTAAAGAACCCTTTACAGATCCAATTTGTGTGATTGCACAAGATGCTTAAGAAACTCACCTTCTCAATGAGCTCAATGCAGGCAGCCAGGTCCATGCCAAAGTCAATGAATGTCCATTCAATTCCCTCCTTCTTGTACTCCTCCTGCTCCAGCACGAACATGTGGTGGTTGAAGAACTGTTGCAGTTTCTCATTGGTGAAGTTGATGCACAGCTGCTCCAGGCTGTTAAACTAATATTTGAGTACGTGTGTTAATAGTGTTAAACTGATACATTTTTTTCACAGAGATCTCATGGCAAGGTCAGCCAGACTGTCCCAGACAGGTTTTGGTAACAGTGTAAAGATATACCATGGGTGTCCAGGCTTACAGAAAAGTTGAGCAGTGCAGCACACGGTTGCTGCAGCCTGCATTGGCCATGTTTTGGGTGGCCCTAATGTCACTAAATATGGATACTCTCTTCTGTGGGGAGAGAGACAGCAGCTTCAAGACTATGTCTCTTCTCTTACAAAGTGGGTGATGGATCTACAAAGGCAGAAGCAGCTTCAGACAGATTTGCCTTGTTCTTGAGGGCAGCACTGGGGTGAGAAGGAGGAAAGGTCAGAGAAGTCAAACAAAATGAAAACAGTGTTTAGAGACAGGCAGAAGTCCGAGAGTACTGTGTAAAAGCAAACCTCAAAGATCTCAAAGCCAGCAATGTCTAAGACCCCAATAAAGTGCTGTCGTGGCAGCTTCGTATCCAGCTGTTGGTTGATGCGAACAACCATCCACAGGAAGAGTTTTTCGTAGACAGACTTGGCAATGGCATTCACTGCCTGGTGCACCTGCAGGGAGATGGTCACACACCTGTCAGGGCACTGCCAGTGCATCCCCAGGATAAAACACCCCTCACCATGCCCACATACACAGCCCACCCAGTGCACTAACAGGCCTTAATGGTCCCGGCCATTCTCAGCTGTGACCTGCACCCATTCCTGTTCCTGAGAGAGAGGACGGTCCCTGCTGCTCCTTGACACTCACCTGATCCACTGTTTGGCCCTTCATGACATATTCATTTCCCACTTTCACCCGGGGATAACACAAAGCTTTCAGCAAGTCTGCTGAGTTCAGGCCCATCAGATATGCTGCTTTGTCAGCCTCTGGAAAACAAAGTAATAACTTGAAATACTTTCTTCTTAGCTCAGGCACACACAGGGCATGGGAACCAGCCAGAGCTCACTCTGAAACCTGCAACCTGATTGGCTTAACCCCATCCACAAATCTTGACTAACATTCTCATTTACTTTTCTGAACAGCCTTGAAGGACTGGTCCTCATGATGGAGTGGCTACAGCAGCCCCAACAGATGTGGTGAAACCTATGAGTGCACTGTTGATGGGACAACACAGAGTTTTTCCCTTCAAGCCACTTCTCCACAGTATCACCCAAGCAGAACAAGTCTGTATGTGTAACCAGAAACTGGAGAGCACTACAGTAATGTGCCCCAGGCACAGAGTCCTACAGCAGAGTCATCAGGAATAAAGTGGATGCACAAAGTGCCTCTACTTGAGACGGTAAGTTGAAAATCAAACCTCCTTTTTATGTTTGTCAAGGAACAACTGCATCTCTCCTGGAAGATTCCCTCCATTTCTAGTGAAAAATGGCATGGAAACAGTTGGAAATAGTTCTCTTCCCAGCTATGAAGGTGTTACCTTCTGTGCCATCAGGCTCTGCCTGCTCCTCACGTGTTTTCTGCTTGAACTTCATGTTCCCATAGTGCAGGATCGCCCCCGTCAGCTTGTAAATCGTCATTCTCTCATCAGGGCTGAAGCCCAAAGTGTCAATGGCTGCCTGCACACCAGACAGATCAGCTGGCTTTAACAGTGGTGAGAGTAAAAGTGACACTGTCTCTCCTTGCTAACTGTACTCACATCTGTGGCTACAAGCTCCTCCCGGTCATCGATGCTGGCCACAGAGATCTGCCCTTGGCTGATGAAGGGATAGTCATATGGGTTGGCTGTGACAAGGAGCATCTCTGAAAGGCAAACACAGGACTGAGAGCCAGAGCCTGGCAGTGAAGATGGAACAATGGCTCAGCAAGGTTTCACAGGCTCTCCTTCCTTTTGCATCCCAAACTCTTGGTTTTCTATTAAGAGACCAGAAAGACAGAGTAAAGCCTCTCATCTGCCTTCCCCTGGCTGAGCAGTCCTTCCACTTTAATGTCGAGAACCCAGAACTGAGCACTCAGCACTGGCAGACACAGAACACAGGCCATCCACAGAAATAGTTTTTAAGAAAGAGGCCTTTAGATAAGGCTCATTTGTGCTTATCCTCATACATGATACACACTAATCCCTGAATGCACTTGCACCCCCTGGGGCTGGGTGCTGTGGTGCACATGAGTGATGCACACATGTGTGTTCATCTCCATCTAACTGAGGCCAAAATTCCCAAGTAATTTTCAGTCCTGAATCCTATGGCAGAGTAAGAGGAGAGGGGCAGGCATGCAGCTGTGTGGTGGGGCTGTGTGCAGAAGAGGAAGCCCTCTGTACACCGAGGGTAAATATGTCTGTCCTTGTACAGACACAGCAATCTCCCTGGGGAGGGAAGAGTGAGGTGGTAAACAGTCAGAGGGCACAGAGTGGGAGGGTGGGAGCAGGAGCTCCACCTTGGGAAATGTTCTGTGGGTAGTTGGGAGGGATGGGCAGAGTGGACCGAGGATGAGTGCAGTAGCTGAGTGTGTGGCAAAAGGGACAGATGTGGGGCATGGGTAGGGAATGCCATGGCAGTGGGAAGGGGGAGAAGGTCAGAGGGGCTGTGCTGGAAACAGGAAATAACTTCTCCCCGTATGATGAAAAGCTCAGATAAATGGTTTGTAGATCAGGGTACCTGGCCATCCTGCACCCAGAATTGCTTACCTTTCTAATGAAGAGTATTCCCAGGATCTGGCCCATCTAAGTTAGAATTTCCACACCACTGAGAATAGCAAGGTGTGAGGCAGAGTACATTGGCCACCCCTGCACCTCACCTGCACACAGATTGTATTACAACTTACCCAGGGAGGATAAATGGAGATGGAGTAAGCCCTAGTGTGACCCTGTTATGCAGAGACACAAGTACAGCTTGGGGAACCTGGGCAGGATGTAAATCAGCACGTGATCCCTGCTCTGCACAGACTGAGGCACTGCCAAAGGGACACCTGGGGGCATGTGACACAGGGCACTGTGCCCTGGTGCCACTGGACCCTCTGTCACTGAGCTGGCACATTGAGGGAAATGTTTCCCACACTGACTTTACTCAATGTCACCAGGTGAGGGCTGTCCTTACCAAGCAGTTCAGGCTTCTTATTGGAGAGGATCTGGTAGAAGATATGGTAGCTTCTCTCAGCTTTCAGCTGGAAAGTGACTCTTGACTTTTCCAGCAAGTCTGTAACATGTATGCACACAGACATTTTTCAGGTTCTTTACTTTCCAGCGAAGCTGTCAGCCCTCCCCCCAGTTACTCACAGGTCTCAATGTCACCAGAGGCCAGTTTTCCAGAGGTTCCAAAGTGGATACGGATGAATTTACCCTGGCAAGCAGACAAAAGGTGGTGGTCAGTGTAGAAATCTCAGAGTATTTTTACCTCTTCCGTCTTAGTGACAGCATCACCAAATCAGTCTGAATTAGCTTCAATATATAAAGATAGATAAAGGGGCTGCAGCAGTGTGAGCAGAAAACAGCTGCTAATACATCAGCATCTCATAAATAACAAGGAATTGGTCAGCAAGAACATTTTTCCCAGCCAAGGGGCTTGCAGTCACAACTAACAAGCAGGCAAAGAGCATTAGAAACACAGGAGGGCAGAAAGACAGACACAGGATGACTCACAAAGCGTGAGGAGTTGTCATTTCTCACAGTCTTGGCATTCCCAAAGGCCTCCAGCAGTGGGTTGGCACTGAGGATTTGATCCTTGAGCATACCCTGCAAGAATAATTGAATAATTAATGAAAAACACCATGAGCTTTGTGGTAGGAAGAAGTGACTCTATGGCTTGATTACACGTACAGCCACATGCCCTTCATTTCAGCTGTACACTGCTGCTGCAGCACCTCCTCAACTCCAGCACCAAGAACCAGTGCCGGGGGTAAACAACAAATAACTTGTCATCTTATTCGGAATTTCCCAAACAGTCAGAGCTCTCAGGTCCCAGCCACAGGGACAGATTGATCCATGCTAAGAAATGAGCCTCTGATTCTTCCTGGGCACCAATCCTGCAGACCTGGTTTCAGTCCAGGTAAAGCTACACCTGGGCAGCATCAGTGGCAGCTCTGGTGGCTTGTATTTGTTGTGGTGCTAACTGCACATCAGCCCCTGGTCCTACTGCCTTTCCAAGAGTGGCTGAAGTTAATAAAAGATATTTTGAGTTAAGTGTGTGTCACCAGTGCTGTCCACAGCCACAAGGGGATAACATCCTGAGCTGCCCCTCACCAAGCCCTTCCTCCTCACACCTTCATCCGGGACTCCTTCTTGGTGGCCGGATCCCTGCTGGCTGCTATTGTGGCGTAGTACTGGATGACACACTTCGTGTTCACCGTCTTCCCAGCACCGGATTCTCCGCTGCAGAAAGGAAGCCCAGAGTGAAGAATAATCTGCCCACTTTTTGTTGGAGACAAAGTCCAAAGTGGCAGATGCACTTGCGTGTAGGAACCCAGAGTGCCTAGAATATTTCTCTGCCTGTTCTTAAGGGTTCCTACCCCCCTGAACAACACTGTTTTAGCTTCAAACCTTGGAAAAAATTACCAACAGTCAGACAACAACTAGAAAATACAGTGGTGTGAATTAGGTAATAGACTACGATGTAAGATTGTCATAGGGTGAAAAATTTAGAGGTTTTAGGCTTCTCTTTATAGTAAATAGATAAGAGTAAAAAATATCAAAATGGAGGATTGTTGTTGTTCTCTAAACCTTCTTCTCCTTCTTCTACTACTCCATGTTCTGCAGTAAAAGTAGTTTGGATTGATTGGATAGAAAATTCTGCAGTTCCTGCCCATGTTACTGAATAATTGGTAAGAAAGTGAAAATAATGTACATTTTTAGTAACTATTGGCTAAAATATCTTTAAAAGGCTGTGTAAATCTTGGTAATGGCTCTCTCGCTCTCACTCCTACTTTTCCTCCTTCCATGCTGTACCTGGGTCACGCTGGTGGCTCAGTTCCTCTGATAAGACTTAATAAACAACTATCTGGAAGCATTGAAACTACAGAAGACGTCTCGCTTTATCTTTTAAACTCCTTGCAAGGACTTTGAGCAAATTCTCTCCCATCAGGAGAGACTCGATTTATGGCACGGTAAAGTGTCACTTACGTGATCAGGATAGACTGGTTTTCACGATCTGTCAAAGGGAAAAATACCTGCAGTCAGAGGAGCTGTAGGGAAAGTGCTGGTTCTCAGCACTAACTGTGACCTGGTGTCCATCAGGGGGAATGAAACAAAATCTCTGCAGGCGAAACGGAAAATGTGCATGGTCTGCTCTCCTCCTCTCTTTCCCTCCCTATACTCCACTTTTTATCTTCTCTCCTCCTCCTGTGCTCCATCCTGCACTTGTTTTTGCTTCTGTCTTTACCATTCTTTATTACGTTTAATATAGGACGGGACTTTATTCAAATTAAAACCATGTATTTTGGTGACAGTATTTCTACCAGCTCTGTTCTGGATCTGCCTGCTGTTGCTTGAAGCCACGTGCAGGTGTGCTGCCCAGGGACTTCCCAGATAGTGTGTCCTGTCCAAATGCAACTGCCCTTTGCAGAGGTCCCAGTTATGCTGCTTAGCTTAGTACTTAGACCAGAAATACAGATAATGTGCAGCACAACAGTGCTTCAAAAATAAAAAAAAATATTTCAGGAGATGGGGAAAACCATCTGGAGCTGGTTTTGCATCAATTAGGGTTGAAAATAAAGACCGAGCAGATAATCTGCAGTATTACACAGACCAAGCACTCTGCAAAAGATGGCAAAGGTGACGGAGCCATGGCAGTATGGAATGGCACTTGGCACAAGCAGTGGTTCTGACACACTTTTTTACTCTGAGTCTGGTCAAAATAGAAAAGCTCACCAGTCAGCATGAACTGATAGGCATTGTCAGAGATGGAGAAGATGTGTGGAGGGGCCTCCTGGCGCTTCTTGCCTCGGTAGGCCAACACCACCTCCGGGTTGTACACCGGCAGCCACTTGTAGGGGTTGACGGTGACGCAGAAGAGACCCGAGTAGGTCTGCAGGAAAAAAGTAGAGGTGGCACTGAAGTCCAGCTCCTGCAGCTGTATTTTCTCCTGTGCCAAAAGAAGGAACTTACATAGATCATCCAGGACCTGTAGCGGTCCTTGAGGTTGTAGAGGACGGCAGGTTCGTGCAGGTGGGTCAGCATGGCCACATCCTCAACTCTGTCAAACTTAGGTGGGTTCATGGCATACACATCATCAGGTTTGACAGCAACTGTCTGTAATTCAGAAAGAAAGAGTGAACTTTGATTCAGCAACTCTTGACAGTCCTGCCACAAACACAGAGAAGTAATAACATCTCTAAGGCTGCTCTAATTCATATTTTTCTTTCTTTTTAGCTGTGCTAAACAAGATATGGCAATTTCAAGGCAAACACTGCAGCCAGCCAGGAACTCTACAACACTGGTACATGGACAGGATGTAAATTTACTGGAATTGCTGTGACCACACAGACCTGCATTGTGCTGGACCAGATCTCTCACCACATTATCACTGCTTATGAACTTTAGGTCTCTGTTGCTCATGGCTGTAAGAGCCTGGGGCACATCTGCTGGCCAGCCAACCTCCCAACCTCCAGAGTTCCCATGACAGTTCCAGAGAGCCAGGACACAAACAGCACAAAACTCACCAACAGCAAATCCATCCTTAGGACAGACTTTTTCCACTCCTGCCTGTGGCCATTCCCAATTAAAGAAAGGCTCTGTCTCTACCAAACAGCACTGTCTGCTGGGCTCACACCGTGGGGAACCATCCTGTCACACAGCCAGAGCCCGTGGATATGTTGTGGGGGTGGCAGGTGTTCACAGCTGGCAGCAGCTTAACTCAGCCACTGCTTTCTAAAAGTCTTGTAGCACCTACTGCCAAGATGTTGGTCATGGTGGCTCTTTGAACTGCTGCAGTTATTCTTACAAAAGTTATCAGGACACAAGCTGCTAAGACATTTCAGCGATTTGGAAGATTAACACCTTGGAGGCTCCTCTGGGAAACTGCAGCCAGTGACACTGACAATTTCACATGCAAAGGTGACTTGCAAAGTATCTGTCTGCTCAGCTACCAGTAAAGGAAGGAATTTATGAATGGATATGACAGTGTTAGCTGAGAAAGTGTTAAAAACTAAGTTAAGACCGGCAAGGCTACGATCCAACCTGGTTTAGAGCATTGACTGATTTTTAAAGCCCAAACCAAGAATAATTGTCCAATGAATACTTTTATCCCACCATCCAGAGCTATACTTTCCTGTGGAGGCTCAGTCAGAGGACAGGGGGGAGGGCAGGGCAGATTTCTTGCCTGTGCTAGCCTTGTGCTTTCCATGTTCATCCCCAGCAGATGCCCTGGGTCCCTCAGCAGGGCTGGGAGAAGGGCCAGAAGGAATGCACTTACTCTGCCATCCTCTGTCTCAACAGTTATCTTCCCATCCTGTGCAGCCTTAATCTTCCCCTTGGTGTACTCCACCTCGGGGTCAGCCACAAAGCAGTAGGTCTTGGCATCAAAAGGCTGGTTCTGGGCTTCTATTCTCTCCTTCTCGGATTTGCGCAGGTACGGCGCGGCCTCGCCAAAAACCTCCATGCCAACGTCTCTGCTCATGGCTCTGAAAGACAGACCCTGCTGGGCTGGTCCCCTGTGTGGTGTTTAAGGCAGAGTGGAGCTGAACATTCACCAGCCCTCCCCAGTTGGCTGCTCCGAGCTCACCCCTCCCAGCTCTCAGGTGTGTGAGGCGAGGTGTTGAGGGAGATGTTTGCTTTTCCGAGCTGGAAGGTACAAAGGCAAAGTGAAGAAGAGCTACCACCCTTCATGGCCCCAAGGAAAGGAGATCTGTGTCCAAAGGAGGAGGAGGGCTCCCTCCAAAGGATCCATGTAGTCCTGAGAAAAAGTGAAGCCCTGAAGATTATTTTTCTTCTGGTTTTTAATTTCTTTTAATCCATTAACATGGAACCTGTCCTAGTCCTCTGGTGAGCAGCCACAGTGGGCAGGAATGGACACGTGCTGTGGCTTGTTGAAGGAGCTCATGCAGGGGCAAAAACAGGGACCTACCCACAGTGAGCACAGGAGAAAAGCCAGCTCATGCCAGCCTGTTAGTTTTCATGCTTCAAATCCTCACCTGAACAATCAGTCAACACAAAGCAGGAAGGAATCAGCTGACATCTCAGATCTCTGAAAGACAAACAGTCAAAGGTCACACTTTAACTAAGCTACAGCCTCTCCAGAGGCCCAACACCTCTCACTTACTGCAAGTAACTGTGCCCGTTGAGGGCCAGAGTTCACCAGAGACCACTCCTTCCCTGGCCAGGGAATGGCCCAGCGGGAAATCTACAGCAGAATTCCCACCACAGTGCTACAGCCTTGAGAGACTCCAAGCATGAGGAACAGGACCTGTGGTAGGAGCCCTCTGTCCCTCCGCAGGTGAGTCACAGCATGGCCCCGAGCATGGCCAGGACATCAGGAGCCACCAAGTGCTTTTTTCCTGACAGCTTTTATAGGCTCAGCTTAGTTCCCTTGGTTCAGCCCCTTCCCTATATTTGGAAGGATGGGATCGACACTCCCGCCTGCTCACCAATTCTTGTTCATTTTTTGCCATATACAGTGTGTAAAGAAAGGACACGCTCTTTTCTCCCAATTTTGGTAACTCTGGGACCTATCTGTGTTTTGTAGGCTTTTCTTTGGTGGGAATTTCCTCTACTAGGAACATGCTCTCCTGCCAGCTACGACCACAGCCAGCACTTCACTCTCACCAACATGTCAAACAAATGATAGCACAGGAGGGACCTGCCTCACCACTCCTGCTCAAGGGTTGCCTGGGCAGAGCTGCACAGTGGTGAAGGAACCCAAACCAGCTCTGTATAGGGTGGAGAGCAAGGCCATGGGAAGGAAAAAAAGGATGAGGATTCATGTAGGATCAGTTATGGCAGTTCTTGTATATGCAATTTCTACCACTGCATGGGTCAGGGAGGACAGGATGAGAGGCCATGACTGAAACTCAGTGTGACAAACCATGGCAAAATAGAGACTAATCAGAAAGAACAGCACCCAAATCTGGCCAGCGGTGGACAGTTCATGAATGTCAAATCATGAATACACTACACAGGTTTAGCTTCAAACACAATTTTGGCTGCCCACGACGTTCATTGCCCTTGCTGCCAAAAGCCCCATCACACCATGCTGAGCAGGTTCTTAGATGTGTGACTGCAATTCCCACGTGAGAAGGATACTGGGAAAGTGGGCTTTGAACTGAGCTCTCCCAGTCCCAAACGCTGTTTGATTGGTACGGAGCAGCCAGGCAATGGCTGGCAGGGCAGCAGCTGGCAGGAACAGTGGGAGCCTTCATGCACAGGTGGAGTGAGCTCCCGGTGCAGGAGAGGAAGGGTCTCCTCCATCCCAAGCCATTCTGGCTGTTCTGGTCATCTGTCACTGTTCAGCAACCCCTGTTTGCTCTCTATACTGCATGGACCCTCACCCAAGGCTGCAGGACCTGCCTTCCCTCAGCAGAACAAAGCCAACAGGACTTGTGTGAAGCCAGAAGCCCCCTCCCTTCCCCCCAGACAGCTCCTGCCACCTCCCACAGCACCACTCCGAGCTGCAGCAGCCTGGGACACCTGTAGCTGCTGCTGCAGCACAGGGGATATCACCCTGTCTTTCGGACACAGTGGCTGACCCTGTTTGTGTTGGCCCAACGAGAGCTGACCCTGTGGGCTTGCAGCAGAGTTGCTGTCACTAGTGTTTTGAAAAACATGTTTCATGTTGCCCTTAATTTCATTTAAGGTCACTAAAAATGGACACCACAGCCACATATCTCATGAACCATGAATTCCTAGAATCCCCCTAAGCCCGGAGGATGAGGGGAAAGCTTATTTTAGCACGCATCCCTTGTGATCGGCCCTTTGAACTCGGCACAGTGGATGTACTGAGAGCAAAAAGCTGAGGCACACCAGACCAGTGAGCAGTTTGGGGCTTTGTCCTGACACCAAACTGCCACTGTAATTCAGACAGGACACTTCCTACTCCCAGGCATGCTCAAGGCAAGAGGGCTGGACCTCACCCACACAATCATTAGGGTTGGAAAAGACCTCCAAGATAAAGTCCAAGCTGTGTCCCATCCCCACCTTGTCACCCAGCCCAGAGCACCGAGTCCCATGTTCAGGCCTTCCTTGGACACCTCCAGGGTCGGGGACTCCACCACCTCTCTGGGCAGTCTGTTCCAGTGTTTGACCACCCTCCCCAGTCAAGAACTTCTTCTTGATGTCCAACCTGAACAGCTTTAGACTGTTTTGTCTTATCCAGTCCCTGTTCCCTGGGAGCAGAGCCCCACCAGCTGCATCCTCATGTCAGGAGTTCTGGAGAGCCACAAGGTCCCCCCTGAGCCTCCTTTTCTCCAGGCTGAGCCCCTTTCCCAGCTCCCCTAGCCACCAGTAGTGCTCCAGACCCTCCCCCAGCTCCGTCCCCTTCCCTGGACACGCTCCAGCTTCTCAATGTCCTTCTCGTCATGATGGGCCCAGAACTGGACTGAGCATTCAAAGTACCTCAGCAGTGCCCAGAACAGGGGGATGGTCACCCTCCCGGTCCTGCTGGCCACACCATGGCTGGTACAGACCCAGCTGTCATTGCCTTCTTGGCCACACTGCTGGCAAAGTCCCCACACCCAGCTGTGGAAGCAGAACAAAGAGAACCCTCAGGCAGCAAGAGCCACTCTCCCGGTGTTCTCTTGCTGGTTCAGGTGCCCAGGTGGGAGCAGAGTGCAGGAAAACAAGTGGCACTGAGCAATGACCCACGGCAGCTGCAGATACATCTGTTGCTCTGTGCTGCCAACATCACTGCAGACACAGAGCTGTCCTGAGGTGAAGGTCACGAGGGTGCTGTCACCACGAGCCACATTGCCTTGCAAGGCTCTCTCATCCCATCCTGGTGCTGCCAGGGAGCTTTTATTGCTGCCCTTCATTCAGAAAAGGGCACACTCATAGCTCAATGTACCCCTGCAAATTAAAGGTGGATTTACTGGTTGGTGTCTATCTATTTTTGCACAAAGAACTTCGGGAGAACAAGGAGGTTTTGTAAGCTGCAGCTGAGTAAGTTCCCTGGCACGCTGAAGGAACCTGCTTTATTAAACTAGTAATACACAGCTTAAAACATGGAATGAGCTGGCTCTTGCACAGAGACAGGTGCAATCATTCCTGCCCAGGTCTCCCCAGCACAAATCTTCACACTCCCAGCAACATGTACAACTGATGCAGAGCTGCTAGAAGTCAGGGGCTAGACACTCCACCACCAGCACAGCTTCCTTTAAAAAACACCCGTTTCCACTTGAACCAAACTAAACTTTAAAATTCTCTTCTGGAGGCAAATAGCCAGCTTTTTGCCTTTCCTTTTAGGCCACCAAACCTAAGAGCAGTCCAGTAAAACTGAGCTGCTTGTCTTTTCATGTCTAAAGTAAGGATTGTGGCCATTCCCCCTGCAGCACAGACCAGCATACCTGCTTCACTGAGTATAGACTTGCTACCCCAAGGCTGGGGAGCTCCTGAGCAGCCCCAGCACACAGCCACAGCTCCTGGATGCTCCAGATGAGTACACTGCTTCAGCAGGAGGGGCTGGAAAGCCTTGGTTACTACCAGCAACCTCAGTGCATCGGGACAGGCGGTTCCCAGCTCTGCTTGACTCCTCAGCAGTCCATGCATTGCTTGTTTTACCTGACTGAAAACACATACTGATTTGCAGAGAGGTGGTGAAGAGCCCAACTCAATGCTCAGCCTACAGCTCCACCCTGCAGTTCACTGAAGACCATGTGAGAGCCTTTATTCATCCCAGATGCTGGCTGTGGGCTGATGGGAGCACATCTTCGGAATGCCGGGTCAGTGCTGGGTCCATGCAAGTCTGATCAAGTGAGAAAAGGCTCAGAAAATGTAGATATCTTCAAAAACACTGGAGAAGGGGAGAAAGAGCAACAGTATCTCCAACCACACATGACCTTGACCCAAGCTGGGGATGAGGAAGACTTGCTTACTTCCTCAGGCTGTGAGCAAGGATTAAGTGTCTCTGGGTGGTGGCAGGAGAATGCTGAGTTTCAGACAGGTCACTTCATCACTGAAGCTCAGTGCCACCATCTGCAGTTTCTGAAGGGCTCCCATGACAGCAGCTTCACTGCCCCACAGCCTGCAGTGCTCTGCAGGGCTGGCCAACAGTGATGCTCAGCCTGCCATTGCCAGAATGCCACCAAGCAGGGCTGGCTGGGGCTGTTTTTATCAGCACTAAGGAGCTTGAGCCCTGAGTGTGTCCCAGCTGAACCCCTGTGTCAGCAGCACTACACTGCTCACCCCAGGGGAGGAGGTCTGGGAAAAGCAACAGGGCTGGGAAGAGCCTGGAGGGATATAGGGCGTGGAAGCCAGAGCAGAGCAGACATGAGCAGAGTGACAGCCACATGGCCAGGTGTCAGCTCAGGTGCACCCTGCCATCTTCCAGGCACCCCACTGTTGCCCCCAATTCTGTCCCATGCCTTGGCCTCAATATTAGGTGTTTTGGTGCCCTCTGCACAACCTGCTCTGACCTGTACTTAAGTCTGCTGTGCCTGCAGCAATCCCCTTTGCCACCTTTTTGTACCCTCAATATCCAGGAACTCAATATCCTGAGACACAAAGGCAACTTCCAATCCTGGAGCCACCGCAACAGGCAGAGCAGAGCTGTCCTGAACGCTGCAGCCTCTTCCCTGCCCTCTTCACTGTCCCTGCAGCTGGCCCCTGAGCCAAGCTGGCTGATTTGTGCTTTGGCATGGCTTCAAAGTGCTCCTGAGGTTGTTTTTGTCTCAAAGAAAGTGCTGGTACAAATCTGCACCGAGCTGAGCATGTCTGCTGACAGCTGGGCCAGCAACTGAGAAGCACCCGCAGGCCCAGACCAGCAAGATCCTCAATTTACCAACGCTTGGAAGCACAGGGGCTCAGCTGGCACAACCAGGAATGGGAGTTTGTTTGGAGGTGGCAGGTAAATCCAGCACAGTGGGAAATACCAGCCCTGAAATGGTCCAGCAGTCCCTTCCAGGCCCAGCAGGCTGCTCTGGCTGGGGACAGACAGCACCATCATTCAGCTCCACCACGGGCCCACAGCAAACACGGTGTGAACACGTACGGGCCAGGCAGGGCCCCTGCCCCAGCACACGGAACAGCCCCTGTGCATTCCTCAGGGAGCAAATCCCACCTGCCCATCCCGACTCCCTGCTGTGACAAAGTGACAGGACCTGTGGCTGTGCAGAGACCAGTGGGTGCTGACCAACCTCAGCTCCCAAAACCACCTGCCACAACACTCCTGCGCCCTAGAGAAGAGGCACAGTTTGAGGAGAATCTGAGGTCAAGATGGTGAGGGCCCTCGAGCTGGTCATCATGTACAACACAAGGAGAGGATGAGGGAACACGGCTTGCCCGGCCTGGGAAAGAAAAGGCTTCAGGAGAACGTAACAGCAGCCTGAGGAGGTTGTCAAGGATGAAATCAAGATCTTCATCCTGGTGAAGTTAAAACGCTGGTTGAAATGGTAACTTCAAACTGGATATAAAGAAAAATATTTGCTTTAGTTGGAAACATTGTTTTTACACATCTAGAGAGGTTGTAGTCTCCACCCTTGGAGGTTTTTGTGCCCTAGCTGTTTAAAATTTTGAGCAACCTGGTCTAACCCTGTAGTTGCCCCTGCTTTGAGCAGGAGGTTGGACTACAGACCTCCAGAGGGTCCCTCTTATCTGCATCATTCCATGATCTGGACTGAAAAGGCAACATGGAGCTTTTGTAGTTGTTTTAAGGCCACAGCCTCTACACCTCTTCAGGCCCTGATTCTGCCCATGCTGGTGCTGAGAACATTCCTAAAACAGCCAAGCTTCACCCATGTGGCTTAAGTATCACTCATTAGTTAAGCTCCTCCATGGGCTATGCAGGCAGCACATGAGGAATGTGTTGCCTTCCTCGGGTAGACAAAAGGGGCCGATCCTCATTCCTCAGACATCTTGTCACTAGTCCCCAGCCTGGGACGGCAGCAGCTCTTCAGTCGGGGTTATGGATGCCAGCCACTCAGAGGAGATGCTGCTCTCCACTGGTATTTTCCAGTACAAGTAGGCTGGGCCTGGGTGTGCTGTGGGCACACACAGCAGAGCTCTGTGGACTGGCCCCTGCCAGGAGTGTGCCCGGTCCTCCCTGTCTGTGGGGTACCCAGGGGTCCCCGCTGGCCTTGGGGAACACAGGTTCACCTTGCACAGCACCAGTCAAACCTGACTAAGGAAGTAAAAATATATATTGCCTATAGAAATCAATCTTTATTTTCAAATGCTGCACTGCATAAAATGTATCTGCTTGCCAGCCCTGTGCATAGACACAGCCCCCCTCCACCCTCCCCACTTCCCTGCTCAGCACAGCACAAGCAGAGCAACTACACACACCATCACTTACACCAGAAGAAAAACCTATTTGCAACCCAATTCTCTTTTCCTGATAAGTGAACGGTGTTCACCTCGAAAAAAATCACCAGAAAAATACATTTCATTTCTGCATTCAGTTGAAATGATCAGGCTCGCTACAGGGCTGGTCCCATGCGTGGAAGCTGCCGGTGCTTTCAGTGCTCTTCACCTTCTTAACCTGGATAATGAAGCACTCTTAAAGCTCCCCTGCCTGTAATAGTGCAACTGCCTCTCCCAGAAGGCAAAACAGTGCAGAGACACCAGAGGGCAGAGCTCCTCTGAGAACGCCATGGCCCCACGGCTTTGCATCAAGTCATTCCCCTGCAGTGACTGTTGTCCTTGCTCATGTCTTGCCAGACCAGCCATTTTTGTTACCAGCAACACACGCGTTCTTCCCAAGTGAAAAGTGCTTTCCATTCTTTGCTCCCAACAACGTTTCAGAGAAGTCCCAAATTTCATTCTGTACCCAAGATCTTGTTGGAAATAATATCCATGGGGAAGGCTCTGTAGAGATTTTTGGTGATGGGAATTTGCAGAAACCTGGTTGCCTTTCTTATTTGGAAGAAAGGAGGCCTGCATGACAAGATGTTGAGTGCTTCTGCTTTAACTCCAATGTCCAATCACAGCCAAACCCACAGGTGATGTTCACAGCAATCTTTGAAGACCTTGCATTTTAGGATCTGTATTTTCTCATGTGTGCAGCAATTGAAGCTGAAATCTCAGCGCTCCTCTTATTCTGGCCATAGTAGTCCACAAAGTCACCATCAGGGCCGAGGAGGTACATAATTATTGTGTGATCAACCTGCAGGAGAGCACAGCATGGCTTGGTAAGAGAGACCACAAAATCACAGAACACCAGCTCAGAAGGGAAATGCACGGCACGGAATGGGACCAGCAGTGGGATACAGGGACATGCAGGATCGGGAATGGGATCAGGAGTGGGATACAGGGACATGCGGGATCGGGAATGGGACCAGCAGTGGGATACAGGGAAATGCGGGATCGGGAACGGGATCAGGAGTGGGACACAGAAAAATGCAGGACTGGGAATGGGACCAGCAGTGGGATACAGGGAAGTGCAGCATTGGGAGCAGGACCAGCAGTGGGATACAGGAAAATGCAGGATCAGGAACAGGACCAGCGGTGGGATACAGGGAAATGCAGCACTGGGAGCAGGGCCAGCAGTGGGATACAGGAAAATGCAGGATCAGGAACAGTGGGATACAGGGAAATGCAGGATTGGGACCGGGACCGGGACTGGGACCAGCAGTGGGATACAGGGAAATGCGGGATCGGGAATGGGACCCAGCAGTGGGATACGGGGAAATGCGGGATCGGGAATGGGACCAGCAGGGGGATGCAGGGAAATGCGGGATCGGGAATGGGACCCAGCAGTGGGATACAGGGAAATGCGGGATCGGGAATGGGACCAGCAGGGGGATACGGGGAAATGCGGGATCGGGAATGGGACCAGCAGTGGGATACAGGGAAATGCAGGATCGGGAATGGGACCAGCAGGGGGATACGGGGAAATGCGGGATCGGGAATGGGACCAGCAGGGGGACACAGGGACATACGGGACGGGGGCGCCCCCTGCCGGCGCACCGAAGCAGCCTCACCCATGCACATCCCGGAATTCCAATTGGATTTAGATCAAACTTAACTCCACTGCACATTTATTTAAATGCCGCTGCAAATCCTGTCTGCACCTAACCATGACAACATCTTTCTCAGCAAAGACACAAAGTTCCGGCGATGGAAGCCACGACTGCTCAGGACTGAAATACAGCCGTGCTCCGAGTTCAGCTGCATTTGAAATGAGACATCACAGCGACATTTCCAGGACCACAAGTTAAAAGGATGCCTTAAATTTAATGGCATTTCCTTCATTGAAATAATGGTTCTCAAAATTTTAATTGGTGGTTTTAATTCAGATATTTTACTTTTGAACTGTTTTTCATTTCCTCTGATGCCCTCAGTTCCCGTAAAGGAAAAAAAAAGGAGATCAGATCACGTGTATCCTCACTCACTCTACCACTTGTACCTGCTTTACTTTTGCAGCCTGCTCAGAATGTGGCAAGGCAGGAAGGCCCCAGCAGCAGCTCAGAGCCCTACAAGCAGTCAGTCCAATCACTTCCAGAGAGTAAGATTATGACTACCAAGTTCAGCCTCACTTAAACCTCATTTTCCTCCTTCACACTATTACTCTACATATTTTATTCCCACTTAATTTGCATTAATTAACACGCTCTCTCTTGCAGGTTGTTTGACACAAAAAGAAGATTCCCACAGTACCTGCAGGCAGATATCCAAGTCTCTTGCCAGGAAGACCCCACTCCTTGGTGTCAGTTTGGCAGGCAATGAATTGTTACTCACTTAATTCTCTTTTCTCTCTCTTCCTACTGCCTTAATTTCCCAGTTCCATTTTCACTTTGGAGCACACAGGAGAAGAGCCAGTCAAATGTTACAGATCAGAAAGTTCGACTATTGCCAGGCTTGCTAGCTCCTGTGCTACTGTCTGCATTTCTGGGATTGTTTAGAACACACTTTGGTGAGGTTCTGAGCTTCTAAGATGGCATCGAGGTTCTGACAGCTTAACATACAGATCTTAAACTTAAAGATCCAACAGCTGGTTTTAAAATGTTTATGTTGCTCTTATCCACAGTCCTTCAGTAAGCAAAGGCTCCTTTTACTTACTATGTAATCATTGTCCTCATCCTTGGGGCCTTCGCTGTAGTACACACGGTACGCTTTAGCCACTTGGTCAATCTGTGCCTTGGTACCAGTCAACCCGATCAGCTTCGGAGAGAATTCTAGATAGAAAGAAGATATTTACACAGTTTAGTAAAAAGAATCCCTTCAAGAAGCTCCTTTTCAGTGCTCTGTATTACATGCTAAGAGACACAGAGAAAGAAAGCAGGAATACCTTTAACATATCTGGCAATGGCTTCTTGGTTGTCCCTCTCAGGATCGATGGTGATGAAGAGTGGGGTCAGATTAGGCAAAGATGGAATTCGATCTGTGACATTAACAATTATTATTTATTTT
Source organism: Corvus hawaiiensis (assembly GCF_020740725.1). Classification (NCBI taxonomy): domain Eukaryota; kingdom Metazoa; phylum Chordata; class Aves; order Passeriformes; family Corvidae; genus Corvus; species Corvus hawaiiensis. Next base: position 10,732,612 of record NC_063231.1, read on the forward strand.
AGAAAACCAGAAATCATCTCTCATTTCTCTTCAAACAAACTCATAGCCATGTAACATCAATCCAAGCCCACCCCAAGTGACTAAAAAAAGACCATTTTGTGCAGCTTTATTTCTGTAATTCATGAAGGAAGCAAATGCCATGAGATGTGATGCTCTGTGTCTGTGCTGGGAGTTTCCAGGCCCCCAGCCAGAGCCCCTGCCCTGCTCAGGAGGGATGAAAGATTGGCTCTGCTGCAGAAGATGCTGTGGTGTGATGCATGTGTTGGAACACTGGCTGACACAAGGAAAGCACGCCAGGATGGCGGAGCAGGAGGAAATGGGAAGACACAATCCAGGTTCTTTCCTTCATGTTCCAGCCAAAGCCTTCATTTTGGTCTGATTTCCCCCGTGCTGGGTTACTATTACCCCTGCTCAGTAATTGTTCAGGGCCTGCAGGCTAAGAAAGCACTCCTAACACAGAGCCTTTTCCCTCCCTCCATTCCACAGCACAGCCACTCTGCTTCAGGAGAGAATCTCATTGAGATGAACAAAACAGAAGGAAAAAAATACTAACGTATATACCTCACAGTCACTTCTTGGCAAAAATACAATGCAATATATTTCCTATAACCTGCCACCATCTTTTTATTCCCAAGTCCCCTGCTATGGAAAGATCAGTGCTGTCATGCCAGACCCTAGCAACAGGTAGATTGATCTATGTACCACTTAGCAATTAATTCAAATACTGAATAATAGCCAGCAGGATTTTGAAAAAAGTATTACCATTTGTGGTATTTTATCAGAATAAACCTGAACCTCCCAAAAACCCTGTTTATGGACCCCTAGGACAACTGAATTCCCATACCAATTTCGTCTACCACTGCAATCATTTTCTCCAGTTCATCAGGACAGATGTCAGGGCAGTGAGTGAAGCCAAAGTAGATCAGCACCCACTGGCCAATGTAGTCCTTGCTGGTCTTGGGCTGTCCCTCATGGCTGACGAGCGAGAAGGGCCCTCCCAGCAGTGGCTTCCCAATGCCTCGGTTTCGTTCCTTCTCCAGTTCTACAAAACACAAGTGGGAATCAAACACACCCATGCCACAATGCACAACGCTTCCCAGGCAAGCCTTGGGAGCAGGCGAGTCAGACACGGCTCAGGGTCATGTCAAGATCCACCAACACCTGTCACACGCAAACCCAACGTGCACACACCTTCCAGAAAGCATTCCTTTTGGCCAAAATCAAATATTCCTTTGAAACATGACATTATCTTTCATTGTTATCCGACTGCATTTTTGTTTAGAAAGAAAGGGGAAAATAAAGACAGATATCTAGGCTGGTGTGAAACACAAAGACCAGCACCCGTTGAAAACAGAACATACCCTAAAAGCTGCAATATCTCTGTTTTCAACAGTAAATCCATGACAAGGAAATATGTGGCAGCTCCTGCAGGACAGGGCAAAGCTCACGTGTGGCACGGCAGGAACCCAACGAGCCCACAACACCAGCTCCGTCTCTGCGCTGCATAGCGTGCAGCCAAACACAACTACTCCGACCCAGGAACTTGAAAACGCTGAAGCTCGAATTGCTTTTAATTTCCGAAAATTTTCTGCGGCACTTCCGTAAACGCGGGCACGAGGCGGCCCTGTGCAAAGCCGTGATACAGCGACGGTGCCCAAGCAGGTAAAACACATCCGAATGCAAAACCCACATCATCTGAAGACGAAAACTGCTTCTTCTCAACACGAAACGCTACACCCCCGCCGCTCCCCCCTCGCCCCGCACTCACCCTCCTCCTTGCGCCGCTTCACCACCTTCATGCCGGCCAGCAGCCCCCCGCCCAGCACCACGGTGGCCGCCAGCGACCGCCACGACACGAGCTGCGGGGGACAAGGGCTTTGGTGACCGCTCAGGGCGCAGGGGCGGCCCGGCCCGCCGCCCGCGCTCCCTCCGTCCCTCACTCACCCGCCTCTGGGCGCCCGCCCGCGGCCCGCGGCCCGGCGGCAGCTGCGACACCGGGCGGCTGCGGGGCGCGGGCAGCACCGCCCAGCCCCGCACGGCCGGGCCCGGCAGCGGCCACAGCCCCGCGCGGGCCCGCACCGCGGCCGCCCGGAGCCGCCACAGCCCCGCCGCCCCCGCCATGTTCCCGCTGCCCGCGCCGCCCCTTCCGCCCCGCCCGAGGCCGCCATGCAGGCGGCGCCGCGCGTCGCCTTCGGGGTTGTCGCCGACATCCAGTTCGTGGACGCGGAGGACGGGCACGACTTCGGTGGCTGCCGGCGGCGCTACTACCGGCACAGCCTGCGCTTGCTGCGGGAGGCGGTGCGGGCGTGGGCAGACGAGAGCCCGCCGATAGACTTTGTGCTGCAGCTGGGCGATAGCATCGACGGGCAGAACGTCCGGCGCGGCGAGGCCGAGAGCGCCTTGCAGCAGGTGCTGGCGGTCCTGGGGGAGCTGTCGGTGCCGGTGCACCACGCGTGGGGCAACCACGAGCTCTACAACTTCAGCCGGGCCCGGCTGGTGCACTCCGGGCTGTACAGCCGCCCCGCGGGGGGCTCGGAGGGGCCCCCGGACAGGGAGTGCCACGCCTATCACTGGAGCCCGGCCCCGCGGCTCCGCCTCATCGTGCTCGACACCTACGACGTGAGCACCCTGGGCACGGAGCCCGGCAGCCCCCGCTACCAGGAGTCCGTGCGGGTGCTGCGGGAGAAGAACCCCAATGATGACCTCAACAGCCCCGCAGGTACCTCCGGCTTGGCAGGGGCGCGGGCGGCCGAGCCCTCGCTGCCCGGAGCTCCCGGTGCTGACAGCGGGATGCCGAGGGCTCGAGCGTGTGCCTCATCGCTTCCGCCCTCCGCCGCCTCCCTGCCGTCCGTGCGGCTCTAGGCCGGCACAGGAGATGCTCCCCCGTACAGCTGGTGCTGCCCCGGTGCCTCTGGGCTGGGTCTGTGCTGTGCTTTGTGCCCCGCAGTGTCGGAACACCACGCAGCTGCTGGTGAAGCGGCTGTTGCAGAGCACCGAGTTGTGCCCGCCCTGTCCCATGCGGCGGGGGACACCCAGCAGTGGAAACCATGTTTGTGTAGTGTGACCAAAACTCCCGAAAACACTAACAGATAATCGTCTCCTTTGCGCAAGGAGGCTGGAGTTTTGATCCAAGAAATGCAAAAAAACCCCAAAAGGTTCTGAGAGTAAACCAACCATCAGCAGATTTACATAAGGCAAATAGAGGAGCCATGGGAGGTGTATACATTTGTGCCTAACCTTCTTCTTCGTTGCAGGGCTCAAAGAACCTCACTTTGTAGCGTTTAATGGAGGATTTAGCCAAGCCCAGCTGGACTGGTTCAATGAAGTCCTCAAGTTCTCTGATGAAAACCAAGAAAAAGTTATAATTATGGGTAGGTGGATATGGGGGGGGGAGAGTATTAGAGAATCAGAATGATTTGTGCTGGAAGGGCCCTGAAAACTAAATACCCTGAATACTATATACCCCCCTGTATTTGATGGGGGGTATATACTCCCATGGAAATATGTGGGAAAAAAAAGTTAGCTAGCCTGTGTATGTTAGCTGTGGAAAACATGTAGCAGCTCTTGTGGCCCTGGTGAGATGGAACCTGTGAAAGAGCAGAACAGCAACCATGCCTCACTCTGGGGTGAGCTTTCTGTACTCAGCTGGATGGCTGAACTTCCCTAGCAATGAGGCGAATTTGTTACAGCTTCTCTCTTATTTCCTTTCCCTCTGGACTGCAGGTCATGTGCCCATTCATCCGTATGCTTCAAACGGGGTTTGCCTGGCCTGGAATTACGAGGCTGCCCTGTCAGTCATACACTCGCACCGGTGCGTGGTCTGCGTCCTCGCAGGGCACCTGCATGACGGCGCCTACTGCCTGGACTCTCACGGAGTTCATCACCTCACCTTGGAGGGGGTGATCGAAACGCCACCAGAAAGCAACGCTTTTGGAACTATTTACGTCTATGAAGATAAAATGATACTAAAGGGAAGGGGCAGAATTCCCGACAGAGTTATGCATTTCTGAAATACGAGGCAAATATAGATTGCTCTTCTTCAGGAAGGCCTCGGACAAAAGCATAGGAGATTCAGCTGTTTGCTTTTAGAAAGCTGTGCATGGCTGATACTTAATTGCTTTAGCTCAGACATTTTTCTCTTGGATACGGAATTTTAGAAATTATGTTTCTGTAAGAAAATACTTGATTTCTTTCTGGAGAACAGAGAAGGCCAGTAACTGAAATAAAATATATTTGAGTACAGAATGTTGATGTGAAACACCCAATCCAGACTGGATTGTTACTGTGAAAAGATGCAAACCATATAACGAATACTGTTCAAAAAAAGCCCCACTGCTATTCTCTCAGCGAGCATTAAAGCATGCAGAGTTGTACCTGCCCAGCCACATCTCAATTTATTTCTTTTCTGTGAACACCACAGTAAGGTCTCATGTCTGGCAGAATACATCCACCGTGTAGCCTAATTCAGTCTTCCAACATTGCTTTAAAAGACTGAAGTAATCCTCAGAAAAAGCTAAGGAGAGTGGAGACCATCTGTGCTGCACCATGGAATGCTGCAGATACTTGGGCTGTGCTGTGTGTGCACAGCTGGGATCACCTGCAGCAGTGCCAAGAGAGCGAGCCCTGACACCGATCTAAAGAAAGGGAGTTGTGTGCTACACCTGGAGCTGTCCTGGCTCTGGCCCAGCCAGCTCCTGAGTCCAGTGTATCCACCTGTGCTTCCTTCCCTGGGATGAATAGTGGGGACATGCTTGCTGCTGCCTGGGTCCTGCTTTCCAAGAAAAATTAGGTGAGTGGCAGAGTTGTGACAGTGCCCACATCTGCTGGTGACAGGTTTGAATATGCATCTCCCAGAAAATAAAAGATACGGAGGCTTTCACTGAGTTTTCTTTAAAATATAGTGTTTATTACTCAGTAAAACCAGTGATTTTCAGTTAAAAATAGCAAAAATTATTTTTTCAGCTATATTCTACTTAGGACAGAAATACAGACTGCTCAATTTTCCAGGACGTCTGAAATGGATTATCCAGGCACATATTTGAAAGTTCCATGGTTGTAAATAGTAATTTATTAAAATATTTTTTGCTTTACTTGTCCCTTATGTTACAGAATGGTAGATTTCCCAAAGTATGAGGTGATTGGAGAGTGATCCAGGGATGTGATGATATCTTGAATATACCATTAGAGCACACATTGGATCAATGGTGCTTGGAAAATGTAAGCAGCAGCCAGCTGAACAGCGGTTTCCATAGAAAAATTCCCCACTCAGATTTGACAGTGTTCCTCAACATCTTACTAAATCTCAAGTAGCACTGCTGGAAGCAGCCAGGTGTTCTTTGGTCCTATCAAACTGACACTAACCTTTCATTAAGCACCAAAAACAAAGGCAAGTAAGGACAGCATAGTTACTGTAGTCTTTCTCCCACCCAATTAAATCACCGTTTTGCAGTGTGTTGGCCAAGATTCTCGCATGTCTTTGTTCACATAAATGTACAGCCACGAAACAAAGGGGAAGAGGGCAACAACGACTGCAGCAACCAAGTGAACTCCTCTCAGGGGACTCCTAGAATGGAAGAAATGCAACAGAGTTACTTCAAATCGCTGAATCTTTAAGGTTGAAAAAGACCTCCAGGATCATCAAGTCCAACCTTAGACTGTATACCACCATGCCCACTAAACCCCATTGTGCAGTGCCACATCCAGTTATTTTTTTGAACACTTCCAGGAATGGTGACTCCATCACCTCCCTGGGGAGCCTGTGCCAATGCTTGACCAAAATCAGCCATGTGTTTTCAAGGAGCTAGTCACTAAATGTGAACATGAGAATGGATTATAAAAAAGAGAAAACTTACTTTGCTGAACTGCGACAAAGACTCATCCATACTGTAATAATCACCAGACCAAACAATTCTCTAAAAAGCCAACCAAAAAACAGATCAGAAAATAATATAAACACATGTCTACGTTCAGGCAATACAAATTTTGCCTCCACAGCAGTTCTTCTTCTTCTCTAAAGGAGAAGAAGAACTACTTCAGTCATCTTCTTCTCCTTTGGAGAAGTTCAATATATTTTACTAGGATTATAATTACAAAGGTATTTACAAGAATTAACTTTGCTTCCCACCACAAATCTTCAAACAGACATGACAGCTAAACAGCTGCGGAAATTCCTGCCTCCACTTTTTGTTCTACTGCTGGACTTACATTCCGTAGCACATTTCTCTCATTAACATAGGCAAAGCAGGCACATTTCTCTCATTAACATAGAGCAAAGCAGCATCCCAGTTTTGTCATTAGGTGCAGAAGTAGCTGCCAGTACTTTGCAAGCACCTACTTTTTAGGCAACTCCTGAATGTCCAGGTGAGAAATTCTCCCTCCTTCTCAATCCCTAGCAGTTTCAAGGACTCAGCAGCCCATGCCAGATCAACATGCATTTGGTATTGCCTCAGAAGTTTTCAAAACATTAACTACCACTCCTACAGCTCCAGGAAAAGAGTACAAAGCTGTTTCACTGTGCTTGTGTCCTGGTCTCTGAAAGCCAGACCAAGTAAATCTAACTGCCACAATCAGGGAAGCAATGACTGTTGACTTCCCTGTGTCCAAGGAGTCACTGGTTTGGAGCATTAGGGTCCCTCCTCTTTGGTCTGATTCCTCTGGACCAATAGCACTCACTGCAACAGCCCAGAAATAAAGTTTTGGAAGGTGACATCAGAAGGAGATGGCCTGGTGAGCTGGATTCGGGCAGGGGCAAATAAAACCCACTGCTTACCTGCCTTCCTCTTCGTGAAAAATGTTTCCTTGGGCATAAGCAAACAAAGAGTAAGCCAAGGCAATGGTCCCAACAACACAGACCACAGAATGAAGGTCACAGAGGCTCCTCCAAACATCATTATCTGAGGAAAAAACCAGACTGTCAGCAACTATCATGAAGCATAAAGTAAACCCTAAGCATGTGTGTCTTCCAGAGACCTGAATGGCAAATACCCCTTGGTGAATTTACATAAACCTGCAGTTTAACAAAAGTTGTGCTATTCTAATCTTTATTTTCCACAGATCTTGACACAAGGAGAAACCTAACTGTGAGTTTAACATGCAGATTCCCTTAACCAGCCAAATGCCATTATGCCGCCTATCACACACACACAAACCTCCCCTGAAATGTGCAAAACCACAAGTGACCAACCCTCATGAGTTCTGAACTTAGGAATGCTGCCACTTTATATGCTTCAGGTAGCTGGAATGCTATTGACTGCAGCAGTGTAATTTGTGACAATACCACACACTCCTGAAGGTTTTCTCTTTTAAGTGTGATTTTAGTTTAGCCAGTGTAAGTATTCACCCAGAACAGATACAGTCACTTTGTGTATATAAAATGGCCTTATGTAAAATTATTTCCATTGAATTAAAATACAAAAATTTTAACCATGTTCTGAAGTCCTGAAACAAATCTGATCTGAATGATCCTCTGAACTGCCATTAGCCCCCACAGCAAACACCCTTGGAAACACAGCCTTTGAATGTTCTTACTGCTCCCATTGCTCTGTGGGGCAGCAGCAATACCTGGCACTGAACAAGACCTTTAGCACTTTCACGGGACTGTGCAAAGCTCAGCTGCTCTTGCATGAGGTAGATAAACAAAAACACAGATTTATAACAATGAAACAAATTGAATTAATGTGCTACGGTCAACACAGAGCCAGGTTCAGAGCATGCTCCCAGGCTTCTGCTCCAGTCGGGCTTTGAGCTGGAATCAGGGTGCAGGCCCATCCCAGCAGCTGGGCTTTCTGCAGGGCTCCTCTCCTCCCCTGCAGCATGTCCAGCCACCAGCACTAAAGCAATGACCAGCTTTTGCAGAAACAGATCCTGCAGCTTTTTGCCCTCAGAAGGTAGTAGGATGTGTTTCCACACAGCCCGATTTTAATCTGTGGTTTAATTAAAAAAAAAAAAAAGGCAAAACAACAACCTTTTGGGGGCAAAATTTGAGCAGAGACTGTTTTGCACACCAGTATCATACCTGTTACTGAAGGGTTGATGCTGACAAGCAGTGTCAGGGCAGCTGGCACTAAGTAGACAACCTGTTAATGACATATAAATCTACTCGGCAGCAAAACTTTGCAAGGTCAGGAAGCAGAAGTACCCACCCACAGCAGCACTTCCCCCCTTTACTGCAGTTTGTCAGAGGCACAGAGCAGATCCCAGTCCCTTGCCCTCCGGCATGCCCTGGTACTGCTAGTGCTCATCTTCACCATCATCACGCAAAATCCCCGGCCATGAGCCCAGAGCGAGCCCTTGTTCCTCCGCTCCTGGGTTACGGACCTGACCAACCACTGCAGAGCCCCTTCCCTGAATCCCGATCCTCCAGGGAAAGCACTGACGGGACAGGGTCCTCCCCGGCCCTGGGCTCCCCAAACTTTCCACCTGCGCTGGGGCGTTTTGCCCGCCTTTGGTGCCGCTGCCAGAGGCGCTCACGCACCCCAGGGCACGCAGGGGCAGCCCCTGCCCTGGAAGCAGCTCCTGTCACACACAGACCGTCCCCGTCTGCCCTCGGCTCCCAGCCCGGCGCACGGGGGCTGCTCCTGGGGCCGGGGGCTGCTCCTGGGGCCGAGGCAGGGCGGGCACAGGAGGGGGGTTCGCTCCCCGTTTCCCTTCGAGGCCCAGCTGAGCGGCAGAAGGCGGGTCCCGCTGGTGACTCAAGGCAAGCACAGGGCCACGGGCACAGGGGAGCGCCGGGTACGAGGAACGCGAGCAGCTCGGAGCGCTCTGCACAGGGAAGCGATGCTCTGCAGGGGCAGGTGCGGATCTAGGGTGAAGTAAGGCAGATCCTGGAAGCACGGTCGGATTCCAGCCGTCGCTGCAGTAGAGACATCGTTTTCCCGGCGTCTGCCCGCTCTTCAGCTGGAAGCCGGGAGCAGGTTTCCTTTGGCGGCTCCGGATCGGACGGGCGCAAGCAGAGAGGGGCTGGGGCCACCGGGACCTCCGGGGCAGGAGGAGCCGAAGGGCAAGGGAAGGGCGGCCCATACTCACCATCCACAGCCCCGCGTCGGGGTCGTTCACCTGCAGCGGGAGGCGTGCACTGAGACCCCACAGCCGCCGGCCCGGCCGAGGCCGCGCTCCGCAGGAGGGGAGCGGAGGGGACGGGAGGGAAGCCCCGGCCTCACCTGCACGGCGGCCGCCAGCCCGAAGAAGGCAGCCATGAAGACATTGCAAAGCCGCCACAGCCGCGCCGCCATGGCCGGGGCGGGCCGGGGGCGGGACAGAGGGGCGGGCCCCGGCCCCGATCCCGGCCCCGATCCCGATCCTGATCCCGATCCCGATCCTGATCCCGGCCCCGATCCCGATCCCGGCGCCGATGCCGATGCCGAGCCCAGCCCAGCGGGGCTGCCTGGGACGGGACGCTCAGCACAGCGATAATGCCAGGGAAGAGAGGCCCTGGCACAGGTTGCCCAGAGAAGCTGTGGCTGCCCCATCCCTGGAATTGTCCAAGGCCAAGGTTTGGCAATCCTATGAGTGATCAAAGTTCAGTGACACAAGAGCAAGGGAAGGCAAAAGGGCCCTCTGTCTCTCCTGAGGGTACCGTGGGAAGGAGGGATTGGTTTACCAGCTGTGGCGTTCTTTGCTGCTCTAATTCACAGAATATTCTGAGCTGGAAGGGACCCATAAAGATTATCGAGTCCAAGTCGATAAAATGGCCCACACGGGGATCAAACCCACAACCTTCATGTTAGCACCGTGCTCTGGCCAACTGAGCTAAATGGAATTCCAAAGCAATCAGGCTGTAACATGCCTTAGAAATAAAAAGATCTTTCAGTGTTGGGTGTGCTTACTGCAAAGGAAAGGTCGAGGCTGTCCGCTTTAAAGCTTTGCCAACTCTCCCGAGCACTTCCTCCAACCACCCGCTCCAGGGACACAGGAGACTTTATCGGCAGAAGGCAATACTGACTTCTCCCATGAGAGGGAGGCCAAGAACCTTTAATATCCTTGAGTAGAACTTGAGCTACTTGTTCCTCGATATTAGGCAAAACATCTTCTCTCCTTATGACTCTCTGGATCTCCTACTTACCCCATAGCAGTCCAAGCTTATCTTCACTTTGGCAACTCCACCTGTAAAGAACAGAGGCAGCAGGGATGGGCCCTGCAGCCAAGCTGTGATATTGAGAGCCAGGACATTTCCCAAGGGCCTGTACCAGAGATGTTACTACAACACTGGCATAGTCACCCATCGCAGGGACCCATTCCATAATGGCCCTCATCATTGTGTCATGAATGGTTATAGATTGGTTTAGGTTGGATCAAAAGTGATAAAAAGGCTCTGGGTGGGCAGGTGAAGGGTTTGGGGGCTTTGGTGTGTTCCTGGCCCCAGAACCCTGACTGCAATTCCAATAGGGACATCTGGGGATAAATGCATGGTTGCACAGCTGATATTGCCAAAAGGGCTCTGGGTTTAGCTGCCTTAACTGGTGGGTCAGGTGCCAGGAGCAGGGAAGGATGGGGCCCACCTTCCTGAGAATGGGAGCAGCCCCATATTCCCTGATTGACCAACTTCAGAGGACACATTTCTGAAGCAAAGGCAAACCCATCCCTGGGATTGTTTTTGCTCAAGGACCTGGGTGCACCAGGTGGGTAATGCAGAGGGACAGGAAAACATGATACATACCTCAAGGGGATTTGATGTTTGGGTGAGAACAGTCTGTAATGTTGAATTGCATGTGTAATATTGGTTGTTGAATGACAATGCCACAGTGTATCATAGCTACCATGGACTGCTCCAGATGCACCAGTCATGGACTAAATGAACTCAACAGACATCTTTGTGGAGATGGCCAGTGACTACTGAAATAATACCTGTGCTTGTGTAGAGTTATATGAATATACATGTGTATGTATGTAACATAGTTGGAAAGTATAAGATCCGGGCATGATGTAAATGGTACAGAATAAGGGGTGGATGATGTCCTGGTTGCAGAGAGAAGGGAACATCAGGAAAAAATGCTGACAAACCACTCTCATTTCCTGGTGTGGCACAAATTTTTAGGCATAAAGTGAAAAGTAACAGATGTCACATATGTTGACTTTAGGAAGGTTTTTAACACTGGCATTCCTGAGCCCTTCTTAAGAAGATAAAAGGGCATGGTGAGTGTAAAACTGGTGAGATCATTGTACCTCAAGTGCTAATTATCAGTGTTTGTCAAAATGGAAGGACATATTCAGGGAATTTTTGCAGGGGTCCATTCTGATGCCAGATATTTTTAATTACTTCAGTTAACAGCCTGGATGATTAACACCCATGACTGCCTTATTAAACCTGGTAATTACTCCAGGCTGTTGAGGACAGCAAAGACAACAGGATTCAGCACTTGATGGAGAAATGGCCTGCAATCTACAGGGCAATATTCAACAAGTACAACTTCCAGCATTACTTTTATGAGCAGTGAGCAACACAGGTTCAGATGAGGGAACTGTGTGGATGCAGTTTTCAAAAAAAACCTAAACCAAAAACCAACCAACCAACAACAACAAACCAGCAAAAAAAAAACCAAAAAAAAAACAAAAAAACCCCCCCACCAACCCAAAAACACCCTCCTCCCCCCCCAAAAAAAAAAGTGTCTATAGTGTAATGGAGAGCAAACTGAACACCAGCAATGGAAAAGGCAAATGCCATCCTGGAGCATGTGAGCTGTAGCCTGCAAGGCAAGCTGGGGTAGTATGCCTAGCTAGGGATGCTGTACTTCAAAAAATGCAGATGAACAAAGAAAACATCAAAGGAGGTCACTGAGGATGCTGAGAGGCATAGAAAACATGAAGAAAGGCTGAAGGAAATGAATTGATGTAATGTGTAGAAGAGAAAGCTGAGGCGAGGACAGGAAGGGAAACATTGCGGTTCAATGTTGCACATCATCAAGTGCCCAAGGGGTCATTTTAAAGGCCATGGCCATAGTGAACAGGGCAGGATATAAAAGATTTCAAATTAAAAATAAACCCTGCAGTTAGGCTTTTGGATGATGTTAGGATGTGCGCCAGAACAGATTGCTAGGGAATGGCACAACTGGAGGTCTTTAAGGGAAGGTTTCACAAACATGTCAGAATGGGTACTGTTGATCTTCCCAGACTTGCAGTGAGGGGAAAGTATGACTTTACCTAATTGTAAACAAACCACATGTAGGTGGCACAAAGCAGAAGTGGAAGTCAGCTTGTGCCAGTGTTTGCCAGTGGGCACTGGGTTTCTGCATCATAGCCTGTGGGGTGCCAACCCTGGACCTGCACTCAGGGGTTAATGCAGAAGAGAAGGCTTAAGCAAAACAGAGACGAGAAAGAAGAGATGTGGGATTAGGGAGGGGAGCAGTTCTGAGCTCTTCTCCCACTTCCTGACAAAGGTGAGCTCAGCAGAGTGTGAGTTGCTCCCTGCAGAGCAGGGTTTGGGCAGAAGGCTTTTTCAGGGGCTTTTTCAACCTTTCTCCCGGACCCCCCTGCCCCCAACGGAGCAGGGAAACCAGAAGACTCAGAAGACTCTAGAATGGAAGAAGATACTTTCCTAAGTTCAAAACATATGAGGAAAGAAAAATCTTGCCTTAATATGCGGCAAGAGGAATCAATATGAGCTGAACTGGGAGAGAAAGAAGAAAAAATCAAGGCAGGTTGGGGAGGCAGCTCCTGCCCCAACCTCCTCCCGCACTGCACTTGCACAAAGGATGGTGGTTTGCAGTTCCTGGAGGCACTTCCAGTGTGTGTTCAGGGCTGTATTATCACCTCCACAGTGGCCTGGGCAACGGAGCAGCAGGGAAAGAGTCCTCATACTTCTAACGCGTGGGACATCCAGCTCTTACCTCAGCCCATCTCCATTCATAAAGGGGGTCACTATTATTTCTGTTACAAAGATGAGGGCACAAGACCTCCTGTAGGCGAAGGGACTCCCCTCCGTCATGCAGCAGGCTGGAGAGAGCCCACGGCTCTGGGGAAACCATTTCACTTCTCTAATTCACAGTATGTGCTGCCCCTACGACTAGGAGTGTAGGTTTGCTGGAGTTAAGAGGAATGGTCAGAAACCATGTGCTGGCATGAACAGCAGTGGCCAAGAGCAGAAGGAAAATGAGAGGGAGGCCGATGGTGGCAGGAAGAGGCTCATGCCCTGGGTATCCGGGAAAGCACGGCAAGGAGTTATGCCCTGTGGTCTCGGGGGAGTCAGGAGAAGTTTGCAAGGGGCTGTCTGTGTGGGAGAGGTCCTAACCCTAGGGTGAAGATGAGAAATGCGATAAAGCTGCTCGGGCCGACTGCCGGCCCCCGAAGGGCCTCCCCGGCCACACGGACGTGAGATAGGACAGCAGATGTCCGGGCGGCCCCGGCGGAAGGGCTGGCGGGGCCGAGCGCAGTGCGGGGTCCCCTGACAGGCTGCGGGCGATGCCCCCCGGCCCGAGGGAGCGGGAGCGAAGCGGAGCCGCAGGACCGCCCGGGGATGTCCCGTCCCCCCGCGGGAGGCAGCGCCGCCCCCTCCCCGCCGCAGCGGTGCCGCAGGCGCGGGGCCCCGGCGGGGAGGGGTTTCGCGGCCCCAGCCGGGGGCGGACGGGCGGCGGGGCCGTGTGTCCTGCCCTGCCGGGGAGGGCCCTGCGCAGCGCCGCCGCCGCTGCTCCCGCTCCGCGCACAATGGCGACTCCCAGCCCCAGCGGCGGCTCCGGGGGGAGCGGGAGCGGGCCCGGCCCGGGCGCCGCCAGCAGCAGCAGCAGCAGCAGCATGCAGGGTAAGCACCGCCGGCCCGGGCAGCGCCGGACCTCGCCGAGCCGGGCCGGAGCCGCCGCGGGTCTCGCCCTGCCCGGGCCGTGGGGACCCCTGGGCGCTGCCGGCTCGCGCCCCCCGCGCTGGGCCGCGGCTGTGGAGCGGCGCTGCCCGTGGGAAGCCCCGGCTCGGCCCGGCCCTGGCGGCCCCGCTCCGGGCCTGCCCCGCTGGCGGCCCGGCCGCGCCCGGCGCGCTCGGCGGGAGGAAGCGCGGCCCTGGCCCTGCCCGCCGGGGCTGCCGGGGCTCAGGGCCTGCCCGGAGCTCGGCCCCGGCCGCTGGGACAAAGGCTGGGCTGGACGCGGCTCCGGCCTCTCCCGGCCGGGGACGGTTCTGCGGCCGCTCCGGGTGACCAGTGCAGGCCGCGGCTGCAGCAGCATCCCTGGGGGCCCCGGCCGGAGCGAAGTGCGCCGGGAGCGGCCCATGCCCGCAGGAGCCCCGCGGTGCGGCCGAGGAGCGGCGGCGGCCGGGCCGGGGCTGCGGCACGACGGCACTGCCCCGGCCAGCCGCGGGCTCCCCCGGTCCTCCGCCTCCAGTATATGCTTTTCTCAAGACAAACGTTTCAGTAAAATCAGTTCAACGCGAACTTGCGGTTCAGTTTCGTTCCGTTCCGATGGAAATTTACAGTGCTGCAGCGGGTCGTGTTGGTTCCCACCGGCACTTGTTGATGGTTGAGCAGCCTTGCAAAAACGGTGGATATTTGTTTTTCAGAAAGGCCTCAGCAAACCCTTTGAGTTTCTCTTTTAAAGTTAGACCACTGAAAAATACTCTTTGGTTGAGCAACATTTTAGGCCTTATTAGGCTGAGGTGGCACAGTGCTGGTTTGTTTTTTTTTTTAAGTTAAATACAGGGATGGTAATATTAAAGAAGCAGTTTGCCTTGTTTTGGGAGCAGGAAAAAGGAAAGGTTACTCTCTCTGTGACAGAAGTGCAGGTACTGTCATGAAATAATGTTTGTCACGTTTATTTGCTCTATTCTGTGTTCTGTCTTCCTGGTATGGACTGTGCTGAGACTGGTGGGGACTTCTTTGGGCAAAGAACTGATGGTTAAACTGAAGAATTTGGTATACTTGGAGTAAAAAGGTGAATTTTGGCTCCTTGTAGCTTCTACCTCATGAAGGATTACGTTTTGGGCCTTGTCAAGGTAGTATTATCCATCTTTCAAAAACCAGAGTCCCAGACCTTGTGAATGAAATGCATGGGTTAAAAGCTTGACCATGATATGCCAAAGCAGTACTGATTAAATAAGAACTAGCCTTGTAGTCCAGTTACAGCCCTCGATGTTGCCCCTTGTATTTCTACCTGACCCATTTTTCATATTTGAGTCGTTCCTTTGAATCGCCTGTGTCTCCAAGGCTGAGAGTTGGTTTTGCACCCTGGCACCTGTGATGCCACGTGGGCTCGTGGTGATGTAGCATCTGCACGCTCTCTCCAGTGGAGGAAGGGCAGTTGGTTCTGCTGTAGGTGGTTTAAAGTGGCTGTTTAAATATGGATTCAGGACTATGGGCCAGTGTGATGATGCCCAAATGCTGGTGGTTTTTCCTAAGGTAACAGATGAGTGTTTAGGTGTCCCAGGAGGAGTTGCGTGTGGGATCCTGGATGGGCTCTGGAGCAGCAGATTGCTGTGGCTGTGATGGTTCCTGGAACCTGCAATAAACTCTGTCCCAGAAGGACCAGTGCTGCCACACCACCTGCATGGGCTCTGGGTGCGGTGGGAAGGGGCTGGACGTGGCTGCAGGTGGTGTGCAGGCTGCTGGGGCAGATCTGGCTGCTCTCCAAGATGCACAGTGGCCTTGCCCACAACATGTGTTCCTGCTGATGCCAAGGCAAGCTGAGTTGAACAAAGAAAACCTGACAAAAGTGGCGAGTGTTTCAAAGTTGGGGATGCCCAGCTTGTGGTGGGGCTGGGCAGGCATTGGAGCAAGGGAGGTGCAGGAATTCATTGCTGGGTGGGGAGAAGAGTAGGTGGGACTGTGTCGGTGTTGATTTAATTGGCTTAAACAGCATGACAAGGTGGAGCAGGGAAGTCATTAAGCTGGAAAAAAGTAATTATATTAAAAAAAAAAGTTCTGCTCAGTTAATTTTCAGCCAGAAACGCTCTGACCTGGGTTGTGCAACTGCTGCTGTGACGGAGGTGGCAGTGGGAGAGGATGGAACTCTCATGCCAAGGGACTGTGACAGTGCTCCCCTGGACAGCAGTCTGTTGCTTTTGGAGACCCTGCCCGGAGGCCATGCACTTGGGCAAGCTCACCTGGGGAGAGAGTCCCTTGCAGGGGATTTCTGTTTTGGTGTCAAGGCCAGCAGTTTTATAAGGAGTGTCAGCTGTCACAGCATTCATCAGGGTCTGGGGATACGGCAGAGTTGTGAGGATGGTGGTACAGGGGAGAAGTCTTCAGAGAAATTGAGGCCCATCACATTGATGTCTGGGGCAAGGGTAGCACATCCAGAAGGTCTCTGCAAGCCACCCAGTTTTGGTTTTCATTCTGTATCCTACGCCATTTTTGATACACACAGGCTAAAGTCCTGCAGGTGACAGTACAGAGGTGAAGGGACACTGCCCTGTCCATGTGCTGGGCTCACTGTGCAGCCATGACCCTCAAGCCTGCTGGTCAAGCAAGGGGTTGCTTCAGGCCTTCTCACCTTATTGTTCTGCGTTGCCCCAGCTTCAAGCTCATGTCTTCTTTTGGCTGCCTGGGTCAGCTGCCCATGCCAAAGGACCTGGAGCTTCACTTGTTCCCAAAGAGTCTCCTGGCCAGTGCAGTTCATGGTGCTGTGTTCAAGGTAAAGCTTGGAAACAAAGGAGAGCTGGGCTTCTGAGTATTAAAACAGATCCTATTCTATAATTTTTTAAATGTCTGCTGCATGCACACTGAAGTGTGTCCAGATGTTGGTGACTGCTGGCCTGAAGAGTTGTTGTCCTTCTTACTCATGTGTAATGTTAAAGTTCAGGAACAGTCTTGAATATTTAGTGTCCTGGATGTTTTGTGGAGGAAACAGATTCTGCGGGAAGTAGGATACCTTTGACAGTGATTTAAGGAAAAAACAGCACCCAAATGATAATTGGAGCAATTTTGTGTTTCTCTCATTGCCAAAATTAGTAATAGTCATTACTGCTACCATTATTCAGAAGGTGATCATTTGAAGAATTGTGGTATGAAATCTAGAAATGTAGTTAATTCTAAGGCATAGGGAGAATTTTAATTCTAATTACAACCTGTGGAGTCACTCATCCTAACTACAGTGCCAGACAGGAACTGGAACCGCTTATAACTGATTGTTATGGAATCAGCTCAGCTGCATTGGGCATTCAGGAAGACTGGAGGCAACTGGGACTTTTCCAAATACTCACTGCCTGGTGTGCTCTGGTGTCTTTAAAAGGCAGACAGAGCTACTGTATATGTCTTCTCAGAGTGTACATGATGGCTCAGATATGCTGGGTGGGATTTCCTGACCAGTTCAACCAGAATTTGGGATTCTCAGTTCCCTTCGCGTGTGTGTGTGGTCCTGTTTGCTCCCTCACTGATGTCCTTGCCCTCTTCACCCAACTCCAGCTATTTTAGCAAAAATCAGAGGAGGTCTGTCTCTTGTGAGAGTCCTTTGTGGGTATGAGGCAAGGAGCCAGGGCAGGGAGGTTGTTAAGAGGTGTCAGCGTGCATGAGGAGATGAACTAGAGTCCCTATCTCACCCTTGGGTGCCATTCATGACATCAGTGGCTCACTGAAGTTGGGTGATCAGTTCCTATTTACAAGGAAACTCTGTTCTGTACCTCTCTCTTTCTGGCAGAAAAGAGCTGCTGGGAGGCTTTCTGAGAGGTCAGGGGTTGTTCTTGTTTGGCTAGTGACAGAATTGGTGAATACTGCGATGGACTGTGTCAGTCACTGCGGTCAGGTGAATTTGGTGTGTGTGTGTGTAATGTACATTGTGTGAGTGGGGTAATCGTGGCTCCTGCACACAGCACTGGCAGAAGCAGAATATTGCTTGAAACCATTTGTGGGCATCACTGCGACCAGAGTGATCCTCAGTATGGGAATTCAGTAAGAGATGCCATGATTCCTGTGTCCTCCTCTGTTGCTTGCTGCCTTGGTGAGTGCATGCAGTGACTGGAGCTGCTCCCTTCCCCACCAGGAAGGTGCTCCTGGTCCCAGGTCTGGCAGGAGGAGAGGAATGAGATGTTGGATCTGCTGGAACAAGTGAGCACTGTCAAAAGGCAGGTGGGGAGGACTTACCTCTCTGAGCAGAGAGGCACGGTGGGCAGAGAAAGTGACTTAGCAGTGTCAACATGGCAGCTTGCTTAGGGAACCTCAGGGGAATTTGGGTAACAAGAGCCAGTGGGGAGATGCTGGAGTTGTGAAGGAGCAGCAAGTGAGCAGCAGTTTAGCTACGAAGCAGTGTATGAATGGCCAGGTAAATTAAACATATGATGTAGGTATGAGAACAAGGAAGATAGAAAAGAACAAGATAAGAGGGTACAGGAGGGGAGAATCAATGCCTGTCCTCAGTAGGTAATAAAATGAGTGTTCTCTGTCCCTGTGTATTTAATTGCCCATTCCTACGTAGGCCAGGTGAGCAGCTGGGAACTGATTGAATACAGTCAGAAGGTGCCTGCACTTCCACTTGCCTTCGGTGGAATTACCAAACCTGTGTGCGTTAGCAGACAGCACTGATGGAGGCTGACTCTGGCAGATTGATGGGTGTATGTCTGCTTGGACATACTTGCATTTGTTAAGAAAGATAAAAGTTGTGTGGTGAGCAAACCAGTGTATTTTAATTCATTTGTGCCTCCAGTTTATTCCTGTATGGGCCCTATAGCCATGTCTGCTTTGTGTTTGAGTCTTGTCACACACTTGTGTGTGTAGGGTTGTATTGGTATGTGAGCACATGGTTTTGCGTTTTGGCTTTCTATTTTGATTTACTTATAATCACCTGATGTTTTTGATCTGTCTGTTTTCCTGGTAAAGGAGCAGCCCAAAAGTACTAGTCTCCTCAAGTGCTGGGAGGCCTTTTCAGTTATTTTATGCTGATTTGAGGAAGCCAAGAGGTGTGGAAGTCACACTGTCACCCATCAAAATGAGGATTATCCTGCAAGAGAAAGATCAGTTTTGTGAGGAAGCAAAAAAAGCCAAAATGTGTACTTTCCAAACTTCATGTTTTTGAGGACTCCCTGAAATTAAATTTGTGCATATGCAGTGAAGCATTGCTTAAAGGATTCTTGTGTAACCATATCGAGCTCTGCATGTATCAAACACACATAAACAGCTTTTTAGCATCATGCTTTGAAGTTGGATGTCTTCTGTTGGATTCAGGTTTGATAAGATTTTATGTGAAAGAAAATGTGGAGGTCTGCTTCCCGGTGGAGGAAGCAGGCTACTTGTTGTAGCCTGTGGAGACTGGAAAGGAAAACTGCAAGGGGAAGAAACTGTGCAGGGTGTTTGTGTAGTGCTCTGCCCTGTGGGTAGGAACTGGCAACAAATACCCATCCAGGCTTCACTGAAGTGACATTTATAAAGACGATATAAAAATCTCTGAATGGATGTGCTGCTTCTGGCATCCTCTCAAAGGCTGGAGTGCACTGATCTGGACCAGCATTGGAAAGGTGCTGGTGATGTTCCCAGCTCTCATGTACCTCATTTAAAGTGGGCTTCATTGAATTCAAATGCCTCTTAGATGTGGATGTGTGTCTTGCCCTTCTTCCTTGTACTACGACAGCAGCATCCACTCAGGAAGGTGGGGATTGCTGTGCTGCAGCAGCAGGGTGAGGAAAAGCTGCCTGGTACTGGCAGTTGAACCTTTTCATTGTAGTTCAAGAGGTATCACCTTGGCATATAGGCTTTTTCGTGGATATTCTGGTCCAGGTGGATTATTATTGTACAATGTTGTCTGCTGGCTTTGGAGAGATGAACAAATATTTTGGGGATTCCTTTGTTGATCCTGGTCATTTATGGTTGCTGGGCTGTAGCATCTCTTTTGGAATGAGAAACTGAGTCCCTCTGATGACACTAATTCAAAAGAATCAGTGTCTTTAAGTCTTACTTGCCTAGGAGTTAGTGCATTTTTAAGATGTTTGTACATTGGTTTGGTTGGTTTTTGGTTCTCCCTGTGCAGTTCTGCTGCTGCTCCGTTGGCCAATGCCTTCAGTAATGTGAATCTTCCACTGTGTTTTTCCAGGCTGCTGGTGTTTTTTGTGAAGGGCTTTTGTCTGTCTTGTGGGTACTCAGGTTTCTTTTCATATTGTAGATTTGTTTTATTGCAGAAGAGATGTGTGAGCAGTGAGTAAATGACAGTGCAGTGCTTGTTGAGGAAAAATGTCTTTCAAAAAGGTGTGTTATTATAGCTGGATTAGTTAATGTGCAGTAGTTACTCATGGTAAATCCCTGTAGAGAGACACTTCACCTGTGTTTCTTTAGTTCAGCTCATAGATAACTTGAATACTGTGTCTCTGCTAGGCTGAGAGTGGAACAGCTATTGCATGTTCGTTGTCCCTCCATCTACACATGTCCCTCTGGTTTGGAGGATGTCTGTAACATGAGCGTGAGGCTCACCCCTCACAGTCGACACTGACTTGGGTGTTTAGAGGGCTGTCAAAATATTGAAATACTTGATTATCAAAATCAATGAGAAGGAAAGTGCTTAGAGTTATTGTGAAGGTGCCGAGGAGTTAAGCCATTGTTCATAAAGTGTGAAATGCAAGGAGAGTGGGTTTCACCTCATTCTCCTGGGACAAGATTGGAGCCTTGGGAAGGATTTGTGCAGCCTTGGAGCTTTGGTTTTTACTCATGGTTCTTTCAGTGTCTGAACAGGACAAAATAGCTTTTGGTTGACTCTGCACCCTGTTTTCTACCCCCACCCACCTGCTTGTACTGCTGCTGAGTTGTTGGACAAGTTATCTCTGTTACAGGTGTCTTGCTGAGGTTTGCTAGGTGGACTTACGTAAACTGTATATGAGATGCTTGGAAAACTGCCACTGCAGGTGGCACCTCGTGTGGCAGCCTCTCAAAGGGGTGGTCCTGTGCTACCAGCATTGAACTGACTGCAGGAGCTGCTATGGATGTACCTTTTAATACACGTGCCTTTAACATACACAGCCTATCTGTTTGTTCACCTTGCAGGCGTTTCCCATGTTGGCCCATGTTTGTCCCTTTGCCTCGTGAGTGGTCCCAGCTCAGGACCTGCCTTCCCTCATGGGTTCTGTGCCTGGGGGAATTGGCCTTTTTCCTGAGACCCTTCCTGAAGCTGAAGGGAAGGATAGACTGCAGGGAGATCTGCAGCAGGAGAGATTTGAACTAATTCCTGTGATTGGATGTGGTAAACTCGGAGCACCCAGAGGACAGTAGGGATGTGTTTTAAACCAAAGGATGTAGAAGACTGATAAACTTTGGCAGCCGAATACATTTGGAAATAATGATAAGTTGAAAACTTGCTCTGCCTTAGCAGTTGAGCTGCCTCGGCAGGGAAGCTTTGTCAGCCTGAGCATCTGCATTTGGGGGCTGGTGTTTTGGACAGGCTGTCGTGCTGACTTTGGTTCTAAATTTCTCATTCCACTTTAATTTATGTTACATTAGTCTGGTTCTTAAGGGCATCTGCAATCTTACTGGGTTTCCTTTTGTTTGAGGGGAAGCTTTAGCTCTTGAAGATCCCCATGACTTACATTTCCTGGTCTACTTAGGTGGGTGTTTCTTCAGGATTAGTCCTGCAGGTCATGTAGGTGCAACATGTCTGTGTCTCCTCATGGTTAGGTGGAAAGGTGCAAATGTGATTTTTATCGATTTGTTTAAGCACAGTCCCAGTGGAGCTCTCTGCAGCCCTGTTGGATGCCTGCTCTGTGCCCGCACAGTTCCTTTGCAAGGCGTGTGAGGTTTCATTGGCCTGGATTTGCATCAGGAGTATCATGTGATGCTGCAGAGCATCTTCCAAAATGTGTGACCTTGACTCCTCAGGCTGTAACCCTCAGTGGCGAGATCTCTGCTGTTGCTGTTGGTGAGGAAATACAACACAGTGTTGCCAAGTATCCCTGTCCATCTCCCTCCTGTTTCTCCTCTCAGGTGAGCTGAGCTGCCGTGCACATGGTTGGTGTAGTGACAGTGTTCAGTGAGTATGGCCCGTTAACTTCTGCATGAGCATCAAGGGAGATGGGAGTATGTGTATTGCACAAATTGTGTATTTATGAGCTGCTAAATTGATTTCCTCTTCTGCAAATCAAAGCCTTGGTGTTTGCTCTTTAGTGGAGGCAGGGCAAGCCCTCCAGGAAGCAGACAGCTCTGCTGGTCCTGGAGCGAACAAAGAGTCCAATCGCCAGGAATTAGTCTGTGTTTTGAATAATTCATCTGATCTTTCTGAGGTGCTTCAGGAGATGCCCTGTGGCGTAAGGAGGACAGCTGTTGGGAGCAGACAGCTGAGCCTAATGGGAGTTTGTCCTTTATCTGTTTTTGTCTAGGCTTATTTTTTTCCTGTGGACCAAAAGAGTTGTGTGGTTTGCTTTGGACCTAATTCTCTGGAAGTGGTTCTCTTAACTGAATTAACTATCACTTTGCTTTTGGAGCAGAAAGCAAAGTGTTTGTACTTTGAAGAGGTTTGTGGACCGAGATAAAACAGTTTCCTTTAAAAACATATGGTTGTGTTGTTTGACCTGGGAGGGGTCGTGGACTAAGATAAAAGCACTGCGTTTGGAAATCTCTTCTGGGGAGCAGTGGGACCATGTCCGAGTTTTCCTGTAAAGACCAGTTCCTCTCCTGAACACCGTCAGTTCAGGATTTAATCTCATGCCAGACTCTGGAAACCTCATCCTACCTTTGATATCCTCTTCTTTCTTCTTGTCCCACTCAGAAACCTGCATGGGCAGAAGCAGGAAGGGGGAGGATGGTCAGAACAGCTTTGTACAATGCTGATCAAGACTTACAGCCGAGACCTGAGATGTTCT
Organism: Corvus hawaiiensis; assembly: GCF_020740725.1. Taxonomy (NCBI): domain Eukaryota; kingdom Metazoa; phylum Chordata; class Aves; order Passeriformes; family Corvidae; genus Corvus; species Corvus hawaiiensis. The sequence continues at coordinate 10,755,286 of NC_063231.1, forward strand.
TCAAGGTCCTTTTTGCCTTGGGGTAGCTGCAACAATCAGCATGTGGAAAGTGGGGTGTTTGCATGTCAGCTTTTAGAGCTGGCTTCCTTCGTGATTTGGGGAAGAGGTCAGCTTTTTGCTTTCTGATCTGATATAGCCCAGCTGTTGTCACTAGAAAGTGTGACACTAAGGTGTAAGTTAGTATGCAAGTTTGTACAAAAGACTTGTGAATGAGCTCAGACTTCTGTTGGAAGAAGAAAGGGTTGGATGCAAAGGTTTAGATATGTGCTGCTTGAGGCAGCAGCTTGGCAGTTGAGTTCTTTTTGCACCAGAGCTACATGTTGTGGAATAGCTGAACAAGCCTGCCAGCATTCTCCTGGAAATGCAAAATCTATTTTAAAATATGTTTCGAATTAATTTATTTCTTTTCGAGAAGAATTGGAGTAATAGCCCGGCTGGTTATGCCAGTCATAGCCAGATAGGCTTCTTATGGATTAAGCTTTGCCACCGTGCATCAATGCTAGATGTCCTTGGGGCTAAGAGCAAAAATTTACTCTCTGGCCTGTTTCTGTGGTTTTATCCCAGCTGATTCTGCTGATGAGGACTGCACCTGAGCAAATGGGAGAAGGATCTTCTCAGCAAGCGTGGAAGTGGCAAAGATTGAGACAGGAGTGGTGGGAGCTGGTGTCCGAGGCCTGTGTGTGTCTGTCTGGATGGTTGTGTGGGAGGGCTCGGCTGACTTCCCCATCAGGGCCATGGTTTGGAATCTTCTGTGACTTGAAAGAAATTCCTGGTCTGATTTGTCAGTATGGCTGCTTTTGTCCTGCCCTATGAAAATACGGGAAATGAATGTGTGAATGCACAGTTTGTTTCAGTGAGGCCCTGCAATGTTTCTAGGTCTGGTCATTTGCTTTAATATTGGCAGGCCTTAGTCAGGGCTGACTTGAACGGGAGCCTGGAACTGAACTGGCAACAGGGACCCTGCTTCGTTGCTGAGCTGCCAAAAGTCTGAGCTGCACCCTGCCCCATACCAGGGCACTGTGCTGCTCTCTCAGGACTTGGGACGCAGTCCAGGAACCACTTGTCCACAGTGTTGTTTCCAAGTAGTAAATAGCAGCTTTTGGGGAAGATTTGTGTTGGGTTTCCCTCTGAGAGCTGGGTGATACTCTGACTTCAGCAGCAGAGCTCTGACTGCCCGGTGTTCTCAGAACAATCCTGTGCTAGCATGTCCTGACAGATAATGCTCTGTGACAATACTCTTCAACAGGTTGATGTCCATGCTGTTGAGCAATGCAGAAATGGAGGGTGTAATAATACTGGGGTCAACATCTTGCTGTCCCTTCAGGCGTTGTGTTCGAGAGTTGTGGGTTTAGCAGCTAACACAGGTTGCTGCATGGGAGCTGAGCTGATGAAGGAGAAGTTTGGGTCATCTTCATCTAAGCTGGCAGGAGTTGGTGCTGCTTTACTGCCCAGCAGGGACATTGACTCATGTGCCAGGAGAAAAGTGACTGCTCTTCCAACCTTGATGATTCAGTCCCAAGTATGACAGTTGTTTTAGATGACTGTGGGTTTGATATGATCTGGTCCATGTTAGGACTCAAAGAAATGCAAAGACACTTGGAAATCTCTTTGAAAAGAGCAGTGAAATAGTTATGTGTAGCAACACAGTGAAAGAAGTGTGTTTGTGCTCCATGGGCACACACATTCTGCTGGGATCAGCCAGAGCCCAGCTAATGCCCTTACTCCCTGCTAAGGGAACTGGCTAGCTGAGTGTCCAGGGATTCCTACGACAAGTTTAATATTTTGTGTCCACTAGTTACTCTTTTCTACCTCATGTATAAGCATATCAAACTCCTCTTAAAAACGTTTAGGACTCTTGGCTTTCAGTAGATGATTTCAGTCATTATCTGATATATTTTCTGTTGCCACACCTTGGTGATTTCATGGCACTTGTGTAGCTGTTGATCTGGCACTTTCAACATGCGTGTGCTGCTCCCTCTGTAATGCCTGTGTCTCAGGTGTTTGAGTGTGATGGTATTCCTGCCCTGGTGTGCCTTGGGCTAGGCAAGGAACCAGCCTCCTCTCCCCTTTCCAGCATATGGTGCTCTGTTCCCACGGATGGGATGTTATTTGTGGTATCTTTGGGGGTCACGTTGTCTCTGGAGTTTGCCGATGGTCTTGTATGGAGCAGAAAACATGGGCAGCAAGGTCAGGTTGATACCTCAGCTTCCCCCCTTCTCAGATGCCACCTAGGGCAGCAGCACCAGGAGCAGACCTAAGCTGTGCTGGTGCCACGAGCAGAGATGACTTTTGTATCATTGGTACAAGGCCATGCAGCTCCCACCTTCTCGGCAAAAAACTGGGAGCCCTGCTGTAGTGGAGAAGTTGCAGCATCATAAATCAAGGCATTGTGGGTCAGTTTGCTCTGGGGCAAGCATGGGCCAGGTGGGCAGCAGCACTGGCTCTGGCCACAGGCCACACACGGGTGGCTGCAAAGGTGTAAAACTTCTTTGTGGTGCTCGGACACCTTGCGGGAGCCAGGAGGGGCCTCTTGGTGCTTTTGTGTGGGACAGTCAGTTTGTATGCAGGGCTGGTGCACGCGTTCCTTTTACTGGAAGCTTGGAGGGAGAAGGAGTTAATGGGGACAAGGGCAAGGGAAGAAGATAGCTGGATCTGAGTTGGGGCTACTGGCTGATATTTTTGCAACAGTCTTCTGTTACCCAGCGTGAGACCACGAGGATTAGCTGGGCAGACTCTCAGGCTCCTTCCATACTGAGGGCCCGCCTGCCCTCTGCACAGCAGTAGAGCTTTTTTCCATAGACTTTCAAAATCCAGTGCACTTGGGGAATTTTTATTGAGAGGTTTTATGGTGTTTATTTCTTTAGCAGAGAAATTTTGTGTTTGCTCCTAGTTATTTACCCTAGTAAAAGAGTAAACAGCAAGGTTGCTGCTTCCTGAGAGTGCAGTGGTGCTAAATTCCTCATGCACATTGCTGTAGTGCCTGCATCCCAGAGCCTGCTGGATCACACCTGCCTCTTCCAAGTGTTGGCAGCTCGGGTCGTTGTCACTGCTCGAGGAACAGGAGCTTTGCTGTGACCTGCCCCTTACATCAAGCAATGGATCTGTACCCAGCTCTGTAGTGTGATTATCTGGTGTGATCTCTGTGTGATTAGGAAGAAATTCTTTGCTTTGGAAGAAATTATTCCCTGTGAGAGTGCGGGGAGGCCCTGGCACAGTCTGCCCAGAGAAGCTGTGGCTGCTCCATCCCTGGAAGTGTCCAAGGCCAGGTTGGATGGAGCTTGGAGCAACCTGGGATAGTAGGAGGTGTCCCTGCCATGGCCGGGGGTGGAATGAGATGGTCTTTAAAGTCTCTTCCCACCCAAACTATTCTGGGATTGTGTGAGTCTGGCTTGGCTGCTGGTGAGGATGAAGAGAATGCTGCGGGCAATGCTGCTTGCCCAGGTTGCAGTTGTACAGGTGAGCTGTCATTAGCAGCACCTGTGGGGGAATATTACAAAAAGCCACTGTACGTGTCCTCCCTGGCTCTGGGCAGGTGTCTTTGATGAAAGTGTGGAATGCTGTGCTTGACCAGGTCTGGTCTTTCGCTGTGGTGGCAGTGCTGGAGGGCTGGGCTTCTGTGGGAAATTGCCTGGGCACGAGCAGCTGGACCATCTGTTTTAAAATATTGCTTAATATGGTCAGATTTACTCCAGACCTTCAGCTTTCTGGGAACAAAACAATGTCTTCAGTCTTAAAGTTTGTTATTTCGTACAGTACCTTGGTCCACTCCTTTGCTGCCAGATGCCAGTGTTTGTTCCCTGGATCCTGATGATGGGACCTCTCTGTATTCAAAGCAGTGCAGCCTAAAGTTTGATCTAAAAAATCCATTTAATTTATGATTTTAGAGTAAACATTGAAAGATAAGAGTCTTAATGCTGATGCTCTCCTTTGAGTGAATGAATGAGAAATGGTCTCTTACTTCAGGCTTTCAGATAAGCTTCTGTGAAAAAGCATAAAGAGAGAAAGCTGTGCCTTTTATTTAGCATTGCCCTTGTTTTTTATCAATATTGGTACTGAGAATTTGCTTTTTCTTGTGACTAACCAGATATATCATTCCTACTCCTGAGAGAGTCACCATTTCTCACAGTGCTAGTGCAGCAAGAACTCAATTGAAAGGTCACCAATTGTTGAGGTGGATTTGTGCCTTTTGCTTTGCCTGTGACATGAGGGTAGCATGATTTGTTTCAGTTTTTGGTTTTGTTTTTTTTTTTTTTAAATCTGGATTTTAGAAATCTTGTGCCTTTGCATTTCTTTCAATTTGCATAAAGTTTTTTTTGTTTTTACTCAGTATGCAAATTTGTTGCAGCAATTCTAATATCTGAAGAGATAATTGTTAATGTTTTTTAAACGGTGTCTTTGGGTTTTATCTCAGTATATTTTGTGACTGCTATTCAGAGACATTTCTTCTGAGATACTGTATATAGAAAATCCTTTGTTGTCCATTACTTTTCACAGACTGATGTTTTTCTGTCTTGGAAGAGCTGAGAAGGAGCTATGCTTCAGTGTTCCAGCACAGAGTGAGCTGTCTGTCAAAATTACTCCCCTAAGACAGGATTGGAAAGCACCTATTTATTCCTTAATAGCTTTCTCTCCGCTCAGGATATACAGACATTTAGGAAACTTGGTGTTTGAAGCTGGAATTTCAAACCTCTTTTGCAAGCTAGAGCTGTGTGGCAGGAATTGAGGTAGATTTATGGACCTCTCCGGTGAATACCAGAGAGGACAGTGGCTGAGGTGTGAAAAGAGATGGAAGGGAAGCGTCTGCCCCAGGGAGCTGTGGCCTGGAGGTGTCTGGATGGGGAGAAGTGGTCTGTGGGCACAAGGGAGCAGTGACCTGCTGGTGACTATGATGCAGCTGTGTTAATGGCTCTGCAGGTGAGACTGAGTTAGAGATGGGATTTGCTGGGAACAGCTGGCACCCGATGGTTCATATGAACTACGGCAGCCCAAGAAGGTTGATTAATATTTATTAAGGACAATGGCTTGCTTTTGTGTCAGACTGTCTGCCAACTCAGAGTTGTCTGACATGTTAAGACTGGAAGTGCTTCTGCAGGAGTTTAGTTAACTTCCCCAGCAGTGTTTTTCAGCTGAAGCTGAGACCTTCTGTCAGGGATAGAGTGTTAGAAGGGTTGAAGTCTGCTAGCAAACAAAAAGTCTTGAATAAGAGATATTCCACAGAAAAAAAGGAAATAAAAAGGCTTTGTCATCAGAGGGTTTTGTAATATAATGAGGTTTTTTCAGAGCTCAGCAGCTGGGTCTAATTGGTAGGTAGCCCCTGTAGCAAACCGGTGATGAATGAGATCTTAGGGAAGGGAATTTGTTGTTTTGCCATTGCAGGAGTTAAGGGGTTCTGAGGCTGCTGCAAGCTGAGGACTGATAACCAGTGAACCCTTTCTGCCCAGCCCTGTTCACTCTATTGGCTACCTGGAAGTGTAGGAAAACATGGGAGCTGCTTTTGCTGGTGGCAGGGAACTGCAGAGCCAGGCTGCTGCCAAAGGGCTTCCAGAGAGCAGGTGACAAAAATCCCTCCAGCATCTCTGTGGCTTTCTGACCTTGACAGTTTTGGAGTGAAAATGTGTGCTTCCAGCTCTGGGCTCTGCAGTGCACTTTGTCCTACAAGCAGTGGTGTGCTGGTAGTTTCTCACCTGCACTGCTGTGAGCTTCCTTCGTGCTGTGGGCAGCCATGGAGTGCCCGGGGAGGGCTGTAAAATGCTTGCATTAAAATCACTTTGCTGACTCCTATGCCTGGAGGCAGGAATGCAGGTAGGTCAGAAACGCATTAAGAAAAAGCCTTAAACCAATACTTTACCACCTCTTTGCCAAAGCATCACAGTTTGCCTTAAAAATGCAGAAGATACACAAAAATGGTTGAAAAAAGGGGGTTGTGCCCAGGATGCTCTTGCTGCCAGGGACTTCCTGTATTGTTGCCTAGTGGAGATCTTCCTCTCCAAGAGTTGTGACTGTCTCATTCTCTAGGAGCAACTGGTGTTGTGCATCTGAGCATAGATGGTCTTGGTTTGCACATTTGAGATTGTGCCGGTTTGGACCTTCCCCTTCCTGCAGACAGAGCCATGGCTGGAGCAGCTGCCTGTGCTGCGGGATGGGCACTCTGTGTCAGCCCAGAGAGCTGCTGAGAGGTGCCTGTGGCTTGTTTCCCCTTTAGATTTTAACCAGGCAAATTATGACATGAGCTATTAGGAAAGAAGATTCTTTCGACAGAACAAACCCCATTTGTTCCTGGCAAAAGTGGTTTACAGCAAAGAGAGATTTTGATGGTGAGTATTTTCCATTAAAAATACTGTTAACTGCTAAATAGTGACAGTGTGTTTGCTTTAATTACTGCCAGAGTATATGTTAATTGTAGTTTTCTCTTTAAACCGCTTGTTAAAGTGCTGGGGGTGTATTTGCTGACTTCGTGCACGTTCCATGCAAATGTCACATATATTTTGAAGGAAAGGATGACAGGAGCTTGAATGCATTTACCCATTTGTCAGCTTTCTGTTTCACAGGCAATTTCTGTAGGTCGTGCTTACCAGCTATTAATGAGAATCGTGGGAGCTATTGGGTATTAATTTATTTTTTCAAGTACTCAGTGCTCAGTAATTGTTGATGATGAAACTGGTGGCACTTACAGAGGGCAGGAGGGATCTGGCCTGGACCTGGCACAGGCTGGCACAAACCTTTTGTCCTCTCCCATTAAGTGTTGGTTTCTGCTGTGCATCCACTTCTTTTTCTTCAGAACAACACCTTGAATTTGAAGGTGGGGGTTATTTTGTGCTGAGAAGGCAAATGCAGTTGCTGTTCTCCATGCTAGAAGATCAAAGGTTTTTTACTGGAGAGAGATGCTTTGCAGATTCTCTGCTCGTTGTAAATGAAAGGAATGTAACACAGGTGTCTGAATTTCTCTTGTAAACCATTGAGAAGTGGCAGGATTTGATCCCCAGTGCTCTACAGCCCTTTCAGGGGAAAACAGCAGCAAGCCTCAGTTCAGGATGGCAGCTTTGCCTTAGTGAATAATTTGGCAAAACTGTGCTGTCAGGTGAGACATGAGATGTGTTGATGTTCTGCTAACCTAGATTTGGGAGGCCCTGACAGTAAGCAGTCAGTGTATTAATGGTGAAACAAGGGGGGAAGTATGCAATGGAACTGACTCCTGCTGGCCTAAAGAGAGCAGCTTTTAGCTTGCAGCTTCTGCAGTGCCCTGGGGTGCAGCTCTGCGGAGCAGCAGGATGCAGCGCTGAGCTTCCCGTGGCTCAGGTCCCTGTCCCATGGCATTCCTTGCCCAGGCAACCGCCCAAGCCCTTCTCCATTTTCGTGTGTTGGGCTCCTGCCTGTGCTCAGCTCTGTCTTGTCTGTGGGGAGGGCTGTTCTCAGGGGTAGTTGCTTCCTATTTATGTTTTGCTGACAAGTCTGTATAAAGAAAATGAAAGGGTCAGGGACTCTTCTCTTTTTTTCCTGTTTCTGTCAGGATTGCAAACCTCAGAACTGTTTGAAACGTATTTCCCAGACTTTGATGTGAGGATCCCTTCCCAGTGTAATTTCGTTTCTCCTCCTGAGAAGTTGTGTATAGTTAAAGGAACACTAAGAACATGTGAACAAGTGCATTTTCATAGGCTGGCTGTTCCAGTGCTTTGGCTACTTTTAAAAAAAAAAAAATCTGTGCATGTGTGTAGTGACACTTCATGGAGTGACAGCCATTGTATTTCCATGATAGCAAGGGCTGGGCTTTTCTTAGGCTTCCCTTCAGCTTTTTTCTCTGGTTTTGTTTTGATAATCAATCAACTTTTTCTCACTTTTTGTGGATTCACATCTCTGGCCCTTTTGTTGAGGAGAAACCAGGATCCTTTTCATTAAATAGCTTTTTTCTCTTGGAGTTCAGAGGTGTCAGCAGTACCAGGAATATATATATATTTAGGGAAAACAGCATTTTGCAATATAACATGGCTTGTTTGTGGATGTGACAGGGACTGAAGCTGTTTCCTTGTCTGAAAGCTTTAGAAGCAAACAGTTTCAGTAGAGGGAGGATGACCAGAAGTGGCTGTGACTTGCACAAGTAAATGTTACTTCTGACAGGCACTGGCTGCTTCATGTGAGATGTTCAAAAGAAAGGAATAAAAGTTTGAATGGATCTTCATCTCCACACAGATTTTATACTCCTGCCCTTCCCAGGTGTGCAAAAACCTGATTATACCAGGAACAGGGGAATGGCAGCTTGATCCTGCATGGATTCATTGGACATGGGACTTGTAGGTAAATACAAATTCAGGAGCAGCATATGGACATGGCTTGCACCCTCATTGGCGATTCATAATATTTCTAGCAAGTTTTGCTCTACTGGAGAGGGAAGCCACAGGAATTACCAGCTGGAGTAGCTTTAACTCCAGAGCCATTTTGTTTCTCCATTTGCACCTCTGAGCAGTTGGGGTTGTGGGTGCTGAGCAGCAGCACCACTGTGCCCCTTGCCATACCTGCTGCCCTGGGTGCTCTCAAAGGTTTTGGGGATCCAAGGGGCATACTGGCCAGTTAAGGACAGTTAGGGCCTGTAAGTAGTGCAGCAAGATAAATACAGTAAATATTAAAAAGCACTTTTTTTTTTCAGTTGTATAAACTGTAGCAACAAAAAGGCAACAGGAGTTCTGTGGAGAGAAAGGGTTTGTGTGTCCATCAGGGAAGGAGAAGGCTTTGAGCTGGGTGGTGGAAGGAGACCAGAGCTCTTCACAGAAGTTTCACCTCCTGACTGTGATCCATGTGCTGGAGCCAAGCTCTGCAGAGGCTTGGGTTTGTCCTGGCTGGGAACATGGGGATTTTACTCATCTGGAACCACACAGAAAAGGAAAACCACAAAACCCTCAGCTTCCTGCTCTGCAGGTAACATGATTGCAGCCTCTCATTTCTCTACTTCCACGTTCTGCAGTGTTTGCTTGCATTACGAATGCCTGTATTAAGGTCTTTATTTAAAATTTTATTTATCTTTTTAGATATGCTCTCTCTTCACTGACAGGATGCAAGTGTTTTTTTAGAGTTGCATGAGCTGATGTAGCAAAGCCAGCCTGTTGTTGGTTGCTGCAGAAGTGTATTGCTGCAGATCCTTTGGCTGTTGGTTTGGAGTCAGAGTTTCTGTGTTCATCTGTGCAGTTCTTCCTTCAGGAAGAAGTTTAATTGTTGTAACACTTCAATCAGTATTATCTTCGCTAACAAGAAGCTGAAGATTTCTGCCACATAAGTAAATATCCACAAGGTTGTTGAGAGCAGCCAGCTGTTGGCTGTTGGAGGCAGCTCCAGCAACCTTCCAACCTCCTGAAGGCAGCAGCCCTATGCCCAAATCCCTGGTTGACTCCAGCCTTCAGCTGAGGCATGGAAGGGGTTTGGTACCTGCTGCCTTTCACTCCTTCCAGCACAGCAGCAGAGCAGCAGCTCATTCCTGGCATTCTGAGTGTTTTGTCACTTGAATGACAATGTTGGGCAAGAGTGCCATCACCGTGTGTCTTTCTGAAGAGGGTTTGGTGCTGCCAAGCTATTAAAGCTGCAAATTCTGTTGGAAATACCAGTCATTAGACAATGCCCGACATGTCTCGGCAGTGGAAATTGGGGGCTCCTTCCTGTGCTCGTCCTGCTACAGGGTATTGCTAATTCATACTGAATGCTTCACAAGACAGTACAAAGCCAGAATTTTTATGGGTGCACAAGATTTTTTTATTTTTTTTGGTAAGAGAAACATCATCCCAAAAGCTGGTGTTCGCAGAGCTGTGGTGCGATGTTTAGCAAAGCCTCTGAGTGTTCATAAAGTTATTTTGGTGTTGAGAAATAACTGGCCTTTGGGTGTTTGTGCTGGATTTCAGCATGAGGAAAGGTTTGAACAAAGTAATGGAAGTGAACCATAGTTCATTTAATTAAGTTTTTTTAGTTTTTGCCTTTTTTTTAATGTTTTGTTTTTTGTTTTTTGTTTTTTTTTTTCCTTGCTACATAAATTTTCCTTCATTTTTCCCTCTCCAGTTCCTTGGAAAGCAGAATAATTTGAGTGCTGGGAGATGAGCTGTGACATGGCAGCAGGGCACTCCTTGCCCTAGTGGAGGTGTGCAGGGCAAACCCTGGTGCTGGGTTGTATACATCCATTGTGGCATCGAGGATCTGCTGTCCTGCAGACAGGGAGTGGATCCAGTGGGAGCACCCAGACCTGTTGTGTCGTCATGGGAAGATCTGTGCTGCTGCTGTGCTGGACAGAGTCACGGAAATCCAACAAACTCGGGTTGTGTCTCAAATGCAAGTGCCAGGGCAGGTCCTATGTGACAAGGGGAGAGGGTGGGTGGTGACAGGGCCCCCAGCACAGGTGACAGGTTGTGTCTCTTCTGACAGCCTGCACGCAGCTGAGTTGGGTTTGTGTTGTTCAACCTGACTTTGAGTCTGAGGGCTTCAATCAAGTGTTGGGTTGAGTTGTGTGAGCTCTTGCCAGCCTGGCGTGATGGGGTCTGGCGCTCACAAGGCGACGAGAGGATGGGATAGGACTGAGAAAGCGAAACCCAGCAACAGCCATTAAATACAGAGATACCATGGCTGACTGAGGTGGGCCTTGAGCTGGAAGTGGTTAGAGGATGAAAGAATATCCAAAGGAAGGATGTTGTGGCTTTGGCTCTTTTCATTGGCATCTCAGTGCTGTGGTGGAGGGCAAGACGCTGTGCTACATGGACCACTGCAGCTGTTCTTATGCTCTTTGTCTTTGGATCTAACCCTTGCTTCCGGAATTAGAACATCTTCCTCTGAAATCCAGATTGGAGAAGTACAAAACTAGATCAAATAGATCGATCTACAGATACCACTTCTAAAGCTTAGCACAAAATTGCTGTGGCTTTAGTATCGAAAAGTTCTCCAACCAAGTACTTTCAAAGACAACTGAAAGTTTTATGTGCTCTGTAGACTCGTGATTTGATTTCTTGCTTAAGCGACTCTACACACCTCCATTATAATTCAGCAGAACTAAGCAAAAACGCCTGTTGAGAGCATGTGTTCCTAGGGGTTCTTAAGATCCAGATCAAAATCTTTCCCAGTGTAACAGTGCAGAAACAACCTTGCAGCTGAGACCAGGTTTTCAGAAGGGCTCAGTTCCTCTCTAAGTCTGTGAAGACATTGATCAGATGTTCGGGAGAACAGCACACGTGGGCACTCACAAGCAAGAGACCAGTTCATGTGAAGCAGATCCAAATTGAAAAACTGGCTATTTTTAGCTGCACATAGATGTCAGGCTGGTAGTATTTGGAAAAAAACCCTATATATTACAAAGTTTTGGATCCAGACGTGAAGATCTGCTGTGCTTGCATTGCGCAAAGGATTATTTCTTGTGGTAACAGTGGTCGAGTGGAAAAGCAGCCCAGTGCTGGGGTCAGAGCATTATCCCTCCTCAGGAGAGTCTGGAGCCTGTTAGAATCCAGCTCCAGCATGAGTCTTCTCACTGTAATACAAGTTGTTTCCAGCATTTTATTTGTGCATGTTAGTGCAGCCTGAACATTTTCACACAGGCACGCTTTCTCTGCTCATTCTTTCTAGTTATTTAACTAGTCGGTGACAGGCAGCATGTAACTATTCTTATTCCCCTGACTCTGGAGGATTTTTTATTCTATGATTCTGTGACTGTGGGATTCGGTCTGGTCACTGGGTCCAAGGTGTTTATCAGAGCCAGTGGGATGCAGGCTGTGATTGACGTTGCCACTCTGCTGGCCTGAGGTGTCTAGAGAGATGACGGAAACGTGCTTGTTGCTTTATCCAAAGAAACTAAATCCTTTCCATTGACCTTAAGCAAAGTCCTCAAGGGCAGATTTTTTTTCCTTGCTTTTAGTCTGAGTATGGGCTCCTAAAATTAAAAAGAAAAGAAATAAAATCAACCAAACCCCCTCCCCAGTCTTCCTTCCTGTGGTATATTTTATAATTGTTGCTGTGCTGTTTCATATTGAAAAAGTACTCGGCATGGCCCTTTGCATAATTTATTATTGTTGTTCACCAGGAGAGGCTCCAGGTGCTGCACCATAAATTTCCCAAAGTCACCCTTTGTATCTGACAGCTGCTCTGTGACGGACTCTGCTGGGTTATGCCATGGCTGCCTCAGGCTGCAGAAATATTTTGGGTGAAGCAGAGTGCTGCTGTGAGAGCAGACACACACTCCTGATCTGGCAGCACCTCCCATGTGAACCAGGCCCTCCAAGTTCTCTCCAGCGGTGTTTCACCAGGCTTGGCACTGGACTGTGACTGTGAGCCATGTGTTAAGTGCTGCTCTCCAGCTAGAAATTGCCTGAACCCCAGTTTGGGATTGAAGCTGCTGTCTGGCCCCAGTGCTGCACTCTCCTCTGGGCAGGGAGCTTTAACCCTATTCATACAAATGGTGTTTCCATGCAGGACAGCATCAGGGATAATGTTAAAGGTTAACCGTGGGTTTTGGAGAGTCCAGAGACTTCATTCTCAGGTTTTGCTTCTGAGAATTTCCAGTCTGAGGGAACTAATCTTAATCCGATTGCAATTTCTTGCACTCTTAAGATTAACCTACTTTACCAAGCGTGCTGGTGGAAGTATTTATAGATGGTGGAAGTGCTGTTGGATGTAACCTGGATCTTGTACTGCCAGTTGTGGAGGTGCGTGTCTGCTGGTGCAGCTGTGAGCCGTCTCCGGGCCCCAAATCGTGCGCATGTCTTGCTAAAATACTGTCTAGTTCAGTTTTTTTGCCATAGGGTGTTTTCATGAAGGCATTGGCCAGTAATCCTTCCAGAGTCCTGGCTGCTCTAGGCTTGGGTGTTTGTGCTCCCTAGTTGGAGGCACGCTTGGGACTGTGGGTGAATTATGGATAAATCCTCTTTCTAATGAGGCGACTCCTAAAAATGAGCATACTTAGCTTACTCCTGCAGTGCAAAATGATCATTTCAAATTTGAATGCTGACTCTCAGATTATACTAAATCGAAGGCTTCACTGAAGGACTAAAAATGTCAGTAATAGACCTACTGAAAATATTTAAAGTGAATTTCTGTAGTTGCAGCTCTTAAAATTAATAAGTCAAACTCTAGGTCTCTTCTTTCATCCAGACTCCTCAAATAGAACTGTAGGATATGCTGAAGTTCTTTAGGTTTTGTTTCAAAATTTGACTAGCTTTTTCTTGAAAAATAGTTTATCTTGAGGGTAAGACTGGAAACCTACTTTAGTCTCAGATTAGTTGTGCTGGTGTTGGAGTAGATCCATGAGCAAGACTGGAAAGGAAGGAGATAAAAGTGCAAGATGGTAGGCTGGAAGAGTCTGTGGGCAGGCAGAGCTGTGCTAGCAGCAGCAGGAATAACCAGCTGGAAATCCTGGGAGCATTCAGGATGTCAGCAACTGCGGGGCTGCAGCTCTGAACGCAGGTAAATGTTCTTTGCTGTCTCTACATCAAAGCAGGCATTTTGTTAGCAGACAAGATACAGCAGTTTGGTTATTTAAAGCTGTTGGAAGAGCAGAGATCTGTGTGGGGGTTTTTTTTTTCCATCTCACGTTAGAGTTTGCACTAGCTTTGCTTGGAATTACCTTGGAAGAAATCAGAACTGATAGTTTTCTATTAAGAAAATTACCTCAAGCATTCAGCTCTGTTTCCAAATGGAAGTAAATAATCCATTCTTCCCCATTTTCTGTCTTTCTGTTGATGTGTTTTAATTTTACAAGGGAGAGGTAAAAATGTTGCACAGTTCATTACAGATGCACTGACTGTCCTTCCTGCTGTTTGCTGTCACAGCTTGTGTTCCAGCGGTTGTATTTCTTTCTTTCCTGATTATACTACAGTAAGGAAAGAGAGTGCAGATTTGATTCCTGGCGTATCATCACTCCACAAACAGACAGTGACTTCAGCATATGACCAGAGAGAATATTTACCTGTGCACTGTGACTCACTTGAATGCTGTGACCTGTGCTCAGGCTGTGGCAGCAAGAAGTTGGTCCTGCAGAGTTGAACCGAGTGGAAAACATTTTGACAGGAATCAGTTTGTAGCCTTGCAAGATAGAAACCTTGGAAAAATCCATTAAACTACTAATGTTTTGAAAATCTTACTGCTTGAAAAGGGAACATTTTGTTCTGTGTAACCTGAACATGGTCAGCAATGCGGTTGAGGTGTGGCACGCAGGAATGGTGGTGAGGAGATTCTAGGAAGAAGTTAGAATTGCTTTCTCCAACAGGAGGTGACTCAGAGGCTTGAAGAAATGGCCGAGGGTATCCTGTACCAGCTACAGTGCGTCCAGCAAGACCAGCAGAGTGACAATCCCCCTGTGCTGGGCACTGCTGAGGCACCTTGAATCTCTCATGACGAGACAGACATTGAGGGGCTGGAGCATGCCCAGGGAAAGGAACAGAGCTGGGAAGGGGCTGGAGTGGCTGAGGGAGCTGGGAAAGGGGCTCAGCCTGGAGCAAAGGAGGCTCAGGGGGGACCTTGTGGCTCTGCACAAGTCCCTGACAGGAGGGGGCAGCCGGGGGGGTCGGGCTCTGCTGGCAGGGAACAGGGACAGGAGGAGAGGGAGCGGCCTCAGGCTGGGCTGGGGAGGTTTAGATTGGGTATTGGGGAAAATTTCTTCAGCTGTCAAGCACTGGAAGGGGCTGCCCAGGGAGGTGGTGGAGTCCCATCTCTGGAAGTGTAAAAATGTGTGGATGTGTTGCTTGAGGCCATAGTTTAGTGGTGAACAAGGTTGTGGTGCTGGCAGGATGGTTGGACTTGGTGATCTTTAAAGTCTTTCCAGCCTTAATAATTTTGTAATTCTGTAACTCATAGATGTCCTAGGTGAAGTAAAAATAGTAGTACACAATCTAACTGTGGAGGAATACTTTTGGCCTGCATGTGACCTGCTAGACAGCTGTTTCTTGTTGTGTGAAGGCTGGTTGGCTGTGGTGATGGTAAAGGGGCCTCACAGTGATGAGAACTTAACTGCAGAGCCAAGTGCTTGGATTAATTCTGGTGACGGATAGCAGCACATAAATAATTCTGTCCTTGGCCTAGCACCATTCACCAGTGCAGCAAGGAACAAGTGCTGCTGTCAGCCTGAGTTTTTTTGGGGCTGTTGTGTAGGTGCTTTTCCCAGTGTCCATTTTGGCTGCAGTCTATGGAATGCCAAGGGCTGTGCATTTGAGGATGCAGGGCATCACTCCTGGACCTCAGTTCTGTGTACAGGCCTGGTGGTAGAATGATGACATTCTTTTGAAAATGGTTTTGAGGACACCCACTACCACTTGAAAGCTGGGATGATTTGCAGTAAAGATTGCTATCCTTATGGGTAGATTAATTTATTTACAATCAGAAAGCTATTTTTGGCTGTCTTTTTTCTTCTTGGAGAGCAACCTAACTTAGGATACAATCCTGCTTAGATTCCCTCAAAACATAAGGTAGTACTTGCCACTTCTGCTCAGCTGAAGTCCAGGCCATCCTGCTTTCAAATATGGTCTGGGCTTGGTATAACCATTAACATGCAGCTGAACAACCCAATGGTCACAATTGGGAAGACCATAAGTCAAGAAGCTTCATAGTTTCATGTTTGGTGTTGAGGATTACCCTAATTTGTGAAAAAGTAATCTATTCCAAAGTTAGTTTTGGTTTCTTCCAAATCATTCTCTGTCCCATAATCTTTACTGTAAAAGTTCTCAGAGAAGTAGATGTTGTAACGGTTGATGATTAGAATTACGTTAAGTTAGCGGAACCTTTAAAAGACAATTTGTATCAGGTGGATATTTCTGCAGCACATTTTGGGACAGTTTTGGTCACACAGCCTTGGTGGTGATGGGCATTAGTGAATTCCAGAAGCACCATAACCCCCACACCTCTTTGCTGTAGTGAGGCAGGGTGGTCTTTAATGAACCTGTACATGGCAAAGTCACAACAAAACTGCTGCACCTAAAGAGGCTCTTTTGTCTCCAGTTAGAATGATGTGTCTCAAGGAATAGAGACATGGAGTCAAAAGTTTTTTTTAGGATGAAATTCAAGATTTGGAGTCCACAGCTGAAGCTGTGGAAGGCTGCTAGGGAACACAGTTTGCTTTGGCTCTCCTCAGACTTCTGCTTCATTTGAGTCTGTTGTTTCACTTAAAGTACGTTTCCATGTGATCTGTGCTGGATGGAAATTCCTGGCGTTTCTCAGGATGTTCGTTTTTCCCGGTCACATTCCTTGTTCATCAGCTGAGCAGAAACAAACCATGCTGTTTGCTTCCCAGGGGCAGCCTAAGCGTCTGTATTTGTTGGATTTGTAGAAAATCTAGCTCCAGATGGTGGATTGACATAATTGAAACTATCCTTAGAAACCTACTGAGGTAGAAATCAATAGACCAACATCTAACTGTGTTAAAAAATGTCCTGTCCCTGTGTGAAAACAGGAGGAAACTTGGTGTATAAAGTTTACAAATAGTAAGAATAGGAGCAGGCTCTGAGGAGATTTTCTGATGAGGGTTTGTAGCTAATTGTGTCAATTTTAGTGTTGGGCCAGTTCAAGTCCCGTGTTCTCCTGAGCTGTATAAACATTGCTGTGAGAAAGGGAAAATCTTACAAAACAATGTTATTGCCCTTTGACAGAGGGCTGGGGTTTCGGGCGTGTGAATGAAACAGACTTGAAGGATAATAGAACAAATCCCTGGACCCCATCTGAGGGCAGACTTGTGCTGCCATCATGGGACCAGTGAGCAGGGGCTGTGTGGCCGTTCTCCACGGGTTCCTGCCCCGCACCATCCCCTGTGCTTGTGCAGACCTGGGGGGAGCTGCTGAACAGGGGGAGGTTTCAGGGGTAAGGGTCGCATCCTCCAGACCCTTGGCAGTCATTAGCTGTCTGGTTTTGCTCTGTGTGAGGGGGGAGATGCCCTCAGGGAAGCAGTCAGAAGAGGTGTGGGAGGTCGGTCAGGCGATGGCGTGGTGTCGTGACAGGTTGTGCACTCACAGAAGGTCCTCTGGTTCCTCAGTCCTGCAGACTGAGCATAAACCTCAGGTGTATGCTTTGCTCCAGGGACAAACACAAGGTACAGAGTGTGTCTGTGCTGGCTGACAGTGTCCTTAGTGTCAGCTTGAAATGGATTGTTACAGTGGGAATGGTGAGGCACTGGCACGGGCTGCGCAGAGAAACTGTGGTTGTCTCATCATTCAGAGTTAGGTTGGACAGGGATTTGATCAACCTGACCTAGTGGAAGGTGTCTCTGCCCATGGCAGGTGTTGGAATGAGTTAATCTTTAAGGACCTTTCCAACCCGAAGAATCACCCAGGCAGTGGGAAGCTGGGAGGGATTCAGCTGTGGGCTCCTGGGAAGGTGGGGGGGAAGAGGCCTCATCTCAGGTATTTTGGTGTGGAGGAGTGCAGGTTTCCTGTGGGCAAATGGGAGCAAGACAAGGTCTTTTGTACCCCAGTGGGAGGGCTGGGAAGGGGGAGCTGCCTTTGTAGTCCCAATCCTGCTGTTGCTTGAGCAGGTCATCTCAACTTCAGTGGAAAATAGAGAGCCAGTGGCTTGAGCAGTGACCGGGATCCCTCCCACACTACTATTTATTTATTTTGTGTTTCCCACTGCTTCCTCAGTTGGCTGCAGAGTTTTCCCTCACAGGGTCACCCCTCAGATGCTCTCTGCTTGGCAGCCCACCTGGCAGAAAGAGCTCACAGATATCCATCCTCCCTCAAGCCTGGTTATCTCCATTTGCTGCTAGCCTGAGGAGGGTCAGGAACCCCAACAGCCATCCTGTGCTTGGAATGTCACATGAAAGACATCCCAAGGTGCCCTTTCCGTCTTCAGTGCTGTCCCCCCAGGTCTGTTGGTGTGCCCAGGCTGTGTGTGACAGGCCAAGCCTCTGTGCCCCATGGGTGTACATGGAGGATGCTGAGCCCTGGGGTTGAAGGTGCTGTGGCTGCTGGAGCCCTGGCAGGTGATTCCAGGTGCTCCAGCTGTCACAGGAGGTGCTGTGGGTGCTTTGCTTTGGCAACTGCCTTGGAATGAGCTGGGGACGACCTTGGTATGAGAGCTGACTCTGTGTCTCCATCCCCGTGTCCTAACACAAGCTGTGATTCACTAATGTTGTAAAATGTAAAATCCTTTTCTCACAATATGTCATTTTTTTTCTGTTTATTTCCAGATGCTCTCAATATTTTGTGCTGACAAAAAGTTTACTTTATGTTCGTTGTCTCCCAGGTAAACGCAAAGCGCTGAAGTTAAATTTTGCAAATCCACCTTTCAAGTCCACAGCAAGATTTACTCTAAATACTTCTGGAGTTCCTTTCCAAAATCCACACATGTGAGTATAAAGCCAACGGCACAACTAGTGGAACAACTTTGAAATGATTTAGCCAACATCAAGTGTTAGTTAAATGCAGTTTGATTAGTTCAGTTATTTTTAAGTTGTTTAAATCTCTCAGTTTGAGTCACTGTAAAAGATTTTTTTTTCCAGAATCAAAAAAAAAGGTTAAATTGGGATCTTCTTGGTTTACACTGGAGCTAATGCCTTCCAGAATTGATTGAATTGAGTATTGTAGCTGATAATGCTAGATACACCTATAATTATTGTCCAGACTGATTCACTGTTGTTTTTCTATCTCTTTGTTCAGCTTATTACTTTTCATTAGAATTTCTTGTTTCTGTGTTACTTGTGAAAGCCGTAACTGTGATAGAATTGTTTTCAGCACTACAACAGACAAAGGTTGAGGATTATCATTTTAGCAACAGGGAGATGTTAGGGGAGTTATGCAGAGATTAGTTCTCAGTGAGTTTTCTAGCCAGTTTAGCCCCAGGATATCCCTGTCCAAAGTCTGAGAGCAAGCGTGGCACAGAGCTGTTCCTGACTCTAGTAAATACCAGGGTACATCAGCACCAAAAAGATCAGCTTTGTATCCTCAGATCCACCAATCTAGCTGGACAGTGCTGCTCTGCAGCTGGTCCCTGTGGCAGATGCAGCAAGCGTGCAAAAGATGTCCCACGTTTTTCTTCTCTAAGGTCTCAGGAGTTTTGTCAGTGTCAAGTCTCAGAAACTGCACCTGCAGCCTCCCTGCTACCTGGGCTCTCCGGAGTGTCCCTGTCACAGGCTGCTCCTGCTTGGCTCTGCATGTCAGTGCCTCTCTCCTGGAGCTCAGTGCCTTCTGCTTCCCCAGGACATACCTGCTGGGCTCTGTTCCTGGGAGCTTCTTTATGCTGGGGATTTTCAAACAAGCCTTTATCAAGTTAGGAACATGTTTCAGATGAGTTATTGATGGTAATTATAACATAGAGAAATTTTATAGAGTACTTTAGATGATTCTCAAAATCTTGAGTGGCCTTTCCAGCAAATCCTCCTCTTTCCTTCTCTCTCTTTTCCTCTCTAAAATAGAGTATTCTTATTGGTTGTAGAGCTCACATTTAGATATTCACTTTTTGTGTCTCATCACATCATCAAACCCTTGTAAAGATATTCTGCAGAACCCCTTCTGGGGTTCTTTCCTCTCTCTGACCTTGTTAGTCCATTAAATAAAGGACTTAGTTTCAGCTAGTGAGTCCCCACCATCAGCCTTCTATAGGGATTTGACTTTTCTGTGTTCATCTGTGTGGATTTCTGTCTCGGATTCACTGGAAGTCACAGTGGCTCCTGTCTAGCACAGAAGAGCTTTCGTTGTTAGTCGATGACATCTTACGTTCCATGTTTGTGCAAGTGATTGTCAACGCTGTCCAAGACAGGTGCTGCTCTTTCTCTGTGGGAGTTGCAGTTGTTGGCCAGGATTGGATCCTGGGCTGGTTAATGGTGTTACTAGGTCTGAGGGCTTGCAAGTGTTTTGGGTTGGATAGGATAGCTGTTCAAGTGCCGGAATTGATGGTGGTGTGTCTGTGCTAGAGCTCTCTTGGGAGGCTGCAAGCTCCCAAGGCCATTTCTGTTTGAAAGAGATGGATGCTGTTAGCTTGGTTGCTTTTTCTGTGGTGAGGCTGGCTGAGCTTGGATGCAGCAAATTGTCCTTGTGTCCTTTATGTGTCCGTAGCAGATGCTGTTCTCAAAAGCAGTGTTGGCATTTTCTGGTTGCACGCTTCTGTCAAGTGTTTGTCTCACAGCTGATGTATCTCCGTCTCCTGCCTTCTTCCCTGAGATGCTGGAGTGACTTTTTCCTCAGTAGGCTAGAAACCTTTTCTAGACTTTGGATTTGCACTGGATATTTCAGACCTCCTCGCCCAGACGTGTTCCTGTTGCAGAGCGTGTTTCTGTTCACCGAGCCCCTTCTCCTCAGCCTGGTGGAGTGGAACAGCCTGGGTGTCCTCCCGAAAGGAGCACTGGCTGGGGATTGTCCTGGACAGGCCCTGTTGGTCCAGATGGGTGGATCTGAAGATACAGAGAGGTTAATTTCTCACAAGAAATTTGGGGTTCTGTGGTTTGGATCCACTGATCCAGGGGTGTCCTGTTGCTTCTGCCTTCAGGAGGGCAGAGGGTCCCACCGTCAGATGTGTCTTGCCTGTGCTGAGCTCTGGTTTGGGCATGAGAGGAGGCAGCCAGGGGTGACATGCAGCTGCCAGGAGATGGGAATTGCCTATTGGCTATATTTTGCTTGATTAGCGGGTTTTGGTTGGGAAACTGCTCAGGCTGGATTGTTGGATGTTTAGGTAAGAGTGTGGTTTCCTGCTACATAGACAGAAAGTAAAAGAGCAAATGGGCCTCCTCATGGTGGTGTGTGTGTCAGGAGGGAGGAAACATCTGTGAAAACTGCACCCTGGAGCAGAAACATGGCTGTTGAGGAGGGGAAGCATGTTGTGCCACAGGTGGCATTCCAAATTTCAGGCTATTGAGTGTTACTGTGCTCCTTCTCAGTGCCAAGGCTCCGTACCTGGATAAAATGGGAACAGAGCCCACATTCTACCAAGGTGCAAGTTGTTCTTTCCTTTGAGGGTTTGTTTCTCAGTCTGAGAGATCTTCAGGGGTGTTGGAAAAGAAGTTGGGGAGTGTGGAGGAAAACAATTTTGGGAATTGCTGTAAGCCAGGGGTGGAGTTCAGCTCCAGTGAGCAGGGGTGATGCACACACAGGCTGGACAGGACTAGTTGTGGTTTGCACAGGGAGGTTTCCCAGGTGATCTTTGTGTGATTTCTGACTCCATCCGTTCATGCTAGTTCCTTGGTTTTCATGGCATGTTACCTGGAGGAACAATTTCAAGGCCATGGAATCTCAATTACAAAATGTGGCATTCTTAGGACTCTGCTCAGTGCTTCCCAGTTGCCTTGCCTCCTGCAGTGCAGAGACCCTCTGTTCCCACTGTACTTCTGCCTGGAGGCTGTTTCCAGAGCTTTGCTGCTGTTGTGGTTAGAGGCTTTTTGCTAATGCATAGGCTGTGCCCTGGAATACTGTGTCCAAGAGGAGACAGTATGGATTCAACACTACTGGATGCAGGAAGTTGATAGATGGGTTCACAAACCTTCCGCCTGCCCCTCTTTTGTAGTTTCTTTCCCATTTGCGGAGGTTTTGAGCCATGTGTTGTAATTTGGGTGCAGGTTAGGGCCTTATCCCTCCAGGCTGCACAAGCGTGCTGCCATGGGGGCACAGGGAGCACAGGAGGTGGGAGCCAGGGCAGGATCCAGAGCCACATGGAGGAATGTGACATCACATGCAGGAGCAGGAGGAGTCGGTGAGTGGGCAGGACCTCTGAGCGTTTCCGTGCCATCTCCATCAAGGCATTGGATCTGAGAGCTGCTGAGGGCCAAGTGGCAGTGGATGGTATGGCCTTGCTGCTCCTGTCCCATCCCTGTCCAGCCCATGTCACCCTGAGCCTCTGCCCCAGGACGTGTTCCTCTTTCACCTTTACGAGTGCATCCACTACCAGCTGTGTTGGGATGTCTTGGAGGAGGTCACCTTTGTCACAGATATTCAAGAAACTAAGCAAGGAGGAGAGGCAGAGAATAGGGCTGCTCAGACTGGAGCCGGGGACAGGACCCCTCACATCTCCAGTGCTGCCTGGGATTTGTTCTAAACATTTTCTGGATTAGAACATGTGTTATAATCTGGGGGCTTTGAAGTGACCTTGAAACAGGAGACCTACTCAGTGTGACTTTGAATGAGATTAGAAACTGGAGGTATGTTTCTAGTTCTAGAATTTGGGCTGTTGTTCCCTGAAATCTCCCCTCCTGGAGATGCCGAGGGCTGAGACCTCTCTTATTCCAACTAAGGGGCACTGTCAGTGGCTTTCTTGTGCAGACCCTGTGGGGCAGGTGGGCAGAGCCCTGAGCTGGTGTGTTGAGCAGCAGGAAGCAAGGCAGGGGTTTGGAAGGAAGGTCCATTCTGGTTCTGTGACTGCCTGTGATGGAGGAGGTGTGCCTTGTTTGGTTCAGCTGGAACTGCTGCCACCAAATCTTCTCGAGAAGTGCAAAGAGATTTTTCTCTAGGCATAACATGTATCCTGCCTGTCTGTAGGGCATTCAGCACAGCTGTAAACAAAATTTTACATGCAACCTGTACAGGGTAAGGCAGAATAGAGCCTGAATTACAGACAGTAGTTGGGGAATATAATTCATACTTGACAGGGAGCAGTCTAGAGAAGGTGTAAGAGTTTTACTGGTGGAAGGATGCAGTCTAGAGAAGATGTAAGAGTTTTACTGATGGCTGATGCCTGATCAGAGTCAGTGAGGCTGTGCAGGCTGGGGAGCAGTTGAGGCTGTGGAGATCTGCCAGCTCTCTTGTGAGTTCAGGCTGAATTTGTCACTTAGACCAGATTAACAGCTGCTAACTTTGTTTTCCCTGCAGCAGACGTTGCAGAGGCTGGAGGACACAAGCCATGGTTAGGGTGAGCTCTTCAAATTCCAACCCATTATACCAACTGGAAAGCATCCCACCTTTTACCTCATCTGTCCTGTGTCCAAGTAGGATTTAGGTCACAAACAAAATTAGATTACTCCGTTATCTATGTGGAAGCTTTACAGAGCTACTTGCAGCTGGTTGCCTTTGCAGAAAGGAGATTCAGATCACACTAACAGGAGTGATGTGGTGAGGTGTGACTGTGGCTGTGCATGGCAGGATTTCTGGCTGGGCTGTGCTGCCCATTGCTCTTGAAACCAAGTTATTCATTTGGCTGTAGATGAGATTTTTGGTTTTCTGTAAAGCCTTGTATTCTTGTGCAGTGATGCCTGGATGTTGACTTAGAGGATTTAGATTGACCTGTTAGGAAATGTGCAAGCACAGGGAATGTTAATGGGCATCTGGTTCACAGCTTGTTACTTCTTGAGTGTTCTGTCTGCTGGCTGGGAAGTCTCTTGACTCTCAGAGGTGCCACCTCTTCAGAACCTGATTACCAGAGCATTGCAGTGTCACCTGGAAAGGTGACAAAATGAACTGACCTCTCTTAATGTTCAAACTTGATGTTTGAAGTGTCTGGTGTCCAGTTGAACACCACAATCTCCCTATAGCATGTGAGTGTCTTCATGGATTTATTGGAAGCTTCCAGAGCTGCCCTGTGTGGACCTTCTCCTTGTGACACCTGGAAGAGTCACACTCCTTTCCAGGGAGCTGCCCCAAGAGTATGTTGGATGTTCTAGTGAACTCTCAGGGCTGCATTCTTCAAAAGCCAGTGGAGGTCCAGTTGCACATCAGACTCTGCTGCTTCCTTTTTTCCTGTATAGTTCAAGGACTGTTATTCCTGGAAAGTTTTTTTTTTTTGGCTGTTCCAAAACCTCTCTGAGGTGTTTGTTGCTCTTTTAATCTCCTCTTAGGCTTTTCCATACCCTTCTGGCATGTGAGATCAGGCTCTGTAGCTGCATAGCCTGCAGCTGGTAGAGTTCTTTAGGAAGTAAGCCAAGAGAGTTCCTACCATTTTTGAAAAAACCGCCAAAAACCTAAACCCCAAAGGGGAATATCCTGAATTGGCATGTTCCCTACTACCAGTGTGAATTTTCCTGTAAATATTTCTCTGTCTCTTCCTCATTTCTGTAACTGTCGTTTACATCTTTATTATTACTGATTTCTGTTATTTTCCTGCTGTGTGATACCTTCCTGTGGCAGGAAGTGCTGCCTGGAAGCCTTGGAAGCAGAATTCAGAGTCAAAGGTACCAAGAATTTGAATTTTTTTTCTGTGACTGAATCTATCCCATTTCCTGAAAGTTGCAGTATTTGGAGGTAATCACTTGTGTTTTCAAGGCAGCACAAGTAAGATAGAACCTCCAAGGCCTCAGCAGAGACATCTCAGTGTTTGAGGGAGCCTGTGGTAACCAGGCTTTCACTTTTTGTACAAACATCACTGTCGGTTCAGTGCTGGAACAGTGCTTCTTCTGTACTTTTTTCAGGAGCATTTTTTGCAAATTGATGAATTTTGCCTTGTGTTTAACCTTCCTCTTTCTTTGGAGAGTTTACAAGTTCATTTGGCCAGTGATCTCTGAGGCCTGCATGACAGAAATGATGTGGTCTGTAACATACTCGAGTATCTCTGGCTTTGAGTAGGTCACTGCTTCAGAGAAGGTGCTGCCTGAGTCAGTGTGACATTTTCACTGAATATGCTGCTTTAAGGTCTTGTCTTTTTTCTTTTTTTTTTTTTTTTTTAACTTTTGAAGTTTTGGTATATCAAGTGCAAATCCTCTCTGCAAAGGAGCTTTTTGCTGTCTGCAGCTTCCAAATTAAGCTTCTCTAGTGGCAGCTCCCACATCCCTTGGAGTTTCATTGCCCTGGTAGGACTGTTCTCTTCTTTCTGTGAGGGTTTGATATCCCAGCACTCTGCTTCTGACTTTAGGCCTTCTGTGTGTGGAACCAAAATTTGGACCTTGTGCATCTCTGTTCAGCTAATTCACATGAATTTTTCAAGGGTGCTGAGCACCTGCCTTCCTGCCACACTGCAGAGACCTGGGCTCCTCAGAACTTCTGGAAACTAATGACCCACCCTTGGGTGTCTGAATCAAATCCAGCCTGCTGTTAGGTAATGACCTGACTCCCATGGGTTCCAAATGCTTCACGGGTGCTGAATGATTGAGCTTTGCATTATAAATTGTTGCACAAATCTCTGCTCTCCCCATCCTGCAGATGGTAAGCTGGGACATGCTGTCTTTTGGAAGAGATAAAGGTTAGGCCAGAAGCTCGTGGTAGAGTTCAACAGGGATCTCTGATCTGTGATCCACAGGTAGCTCTGTGTTACCTCTCCCATCTGGGCATGGTTGGGAGCTGCTGTCCTGGTTCTTGTGCACACAGCCGTGGCCAGAGCTGCTCATCTGGGGGCAGAATTCAGACCTTGCAGCCTTGACCCTCTCGGTGTGGTGCATAGCAGGACCCCTGCCTGGGGCTCAGGGGAGGCCCATCCCCTCCATGGTGGGAAGAGGAATAATGGGTGAGAGGATGGTGATAGTGGCAAATCACCTTCCAAAGCACTGAGACCTGGCCCATCCTGCCCAGACAGGGACAACAGCTGGGTACTGGGGTGGTGGAGGAGCCGTGGTGGCAGCGGGGTTGGGTTATCTGAGGAGGGAGAGGCTGAGGCTTCTGTGCCTGTCCTTGTGAGCCCTCATGGCAACACAGCCATCCTTGGCCTTTGAGCTGGGACACAGATGTCTCACACACCAAGGCATGAACGTCCTGCAGTTCCTAATTCAAGGTGTGATGGCTGATGCTTGGGCTGCCCCCTCAGGGCTGTTTTCCATGGCATGTTGGGCAAAGGAAGGTGGGATGGGGTAGTGGCAGAGCTGTGTTACCCATAAAGGTATTTTTAGTAGTGTTGTCCTCACTTTTCCAGGGACACTAAGGTGGTGTCTGGGGTAAGTCCCTGAAGAGCAGAGGTTCTGACTTGACTGCCAGATTTTTTCTACTGAGTTGAATGGTGTGGAGGGGTGTGAAGTATTCTGGGTCAGTGGGAATGAGAAGGGTAGAGCAATGAGCTGGAAATGTTCATTTTCAAACTGAACTTTACTTCATTCAACATGAAATCTCCATCAGTGTGGTTGCCTGCTGGGACATAGAATGTCTGGACAGAAGAGCAAAGCTGGGCATGTCTCCCTTGGGGAGGAGTCTCCTGTAGACTTTCCTTCTCATGCCTGGCTCTTGGTGAGCTGTGTTGCCTCCCCTTTATCCAGTAATATGGCTCCATGGGTGGTGACCTGTGGTTGGCCAGCTGAGACACAGACAAGGCATCATCCTTGACTCCATCCATGCCCTTGGCAAAAGCCCAGTGTTTGCAGCCTGTGCAGGACCAAGTTGCTGCTTTGGGGGTACCTGTCATGCTCCAGAGCCTGAAGGAGAGCTGGGGGTGACCATTTTCCTTGCTTAGTCCGCTTAGTTCCAAAAGCACAGGTTTATAAACCTGAATACAAGGTCAGTGCTTTTGATAATGCCTTGTGTAGTCTGCAGAGGAAGACTATTTAGGGAAGTCTGTGATCCTGGCCATGAAGAACGGGAATTTTCCCCATTCTCCTTGCTGTGTATGAGATGAGGGGTGGTGCTGCCTTTTTTGAAAGCAGTTCATGGCTTCAGGCTATGGAGGATTGGGTGTGGTTTAAGAATGTTGGGTTTATGTAATTCCTCTGGTTGTGTCCCGATGGTTCCGAGGTAGCGCTGGGTCTGGCAGGAGCAGAGCTGTCCCATTAGTGTGCAACAGACCCCGGGGGCTCCTGAGCTGCAGCCCTCTTCACACATCCAGGGGGATACCTCTGCTCCTGGCACAGCTGCATAGCTCACACCAAGACGTAACTACAACAGTGTTTGTTTCAAAGCAGGGAAAGTAGTTCGAGTAGTTTCAGAGTTGGTATCAGCTCTTCCCTTCATGCTATTGTGTTACCAGAAGCAAAATTTTCTCCTCTTCTTTCCTTTCCTTTGTTTTGAGGTTGCTGCATCCACCAGCAAGGACAGCTGTGTACCTGCCCTAGGCAAACTGGTTGTAAGTCTTGGTATGTGGAGACTTTCAAAGCTTTCAGGACACCAAAACCTCAGGACACCAAGACCTCAGTCTTCTCTGCAGGGCTCTTGAGAAAGTGGGAGACCACAGCTACATTCACGTTGGACTTTTCAGTAAATGACATCTGGGTTTGTT
Source organism: Corvus hawaiiensis (assembly GCF_020740725.1). Taxonomy (NCBI): domain Eukaryota; kingdom Metazoa; phylum Chordata; class Aves; order Passeriformes; family Corvidae; genus Corvus; species Corvus hawaiiensis. Next base: position 10,782,256 of record NC_063231.1, read on the forward strand.
GTATTCTCAGAGTTTTTAAAGACTGGTGTGTTTGTCCATTACCATTTTATCTGGAAAATTCTGTAAGCTATTCTAAAACTCGCATTTCATACTTTGTAGAGAAGGTGAGATGCAATTCCATCTCCGAGCATTCAAATGGTCTGATTAATTATTCACCAGTACCTTTTTATGGTTAAGAAGTACTGGTGAGATCCAGAATTCCATGTGACAACTGGAAGTTGCTACAGTATCTCCCTTTCTTCCTCCTGCCATGAGCAGTCCTTGGGGTTTGAGCTTTTTATTCAAAATGATCCCAAGCCACCTGTGCGTTTCCTGCATCCCAGGGTGTCCCAGGGATCCTCTGAGCTGAGTGCATTGCTGCTGTCCTGCCCAGGAGGGAACACTGAGCATCGCTGTGTCTGAGCTCATCAGTTTCTAAGGCAGGCTCTGAAAACCCATCAGATGGAACTGATTGCCATTAAAATTTTTCCAGGGAGCAGGAGATGCTTTTGCTGATCTTTCTAAACCACCTGAGAGCATGGCATGCCCTCTTGGCTTTCTGTAGTTCCTTTCTTCTAGCCCCATGAATCTGCTTTCTGAGCTTTTTTTTTTTTTTTTTTTTTGTGATTCAAGGTCAGTGGGGCCACAGTAGTCCCATCCTCATGTCCTGTATGTCTTAGGGACTGGTGTCCTGGCACATGGGTGGAGTCCTCAGGCTGAAGAGAGCCCATATCCTCATGTTTCCCCCTCCTCCTTGGGCAAACGCAAACGCAGTAACTGCTGGCTTTCTATGCAGAACGTGCTGGTGTTGGGAGAGGAAAATGGGATGAAGCAGAATGTTATATGTAACATCTCTGAATGCATGTGTATAAATATATTTGTGTGTACACACAGGTTTGGTCTCTACCCATTTTTTGGATAAATATCTTGTTCAATAATTATTTACAAGTAACAAAGTAGAACATGGCTTACGCATTGGGCTGAGCTTGGTGCCTGTGTGTCTCTGCTGTTGTGCAGCTGGTGGAGCTGGGCTGAAGGGCTGTCAGTGTCACTGTTACTCTGAGAGGGTCAGGCATGGACCACCACAGTTTGTATCTGTGACTGGACTCCAACCCTTTGACGCCAAATGGGAACCTTGCAAACCACATTGCTGCAGGAAGCACCTATAAACAGCTGCTATTGCCAGCTCTTGGAATAAACTCTGCTCATTGCCACTCTGTGTACTTGGGATCCCTTGTTTCATCAGAGCAGGACAGGCACATCCTTTATCTCTTCAGACTTCAATCACCACCTTGTAGTAAAATGTCTTGTGTTTTCCCCTGGCTGTGGAAAAGTGAGTCAACTCTTCTGCTTTGTGGGTTCAAACCGAAGGAATCAGTCATGGCTCTTATCTTCTGTACACATCGAGGAGTGGAGAATGAAGACAGAAGAGTCTTCAGATTCAGAGACTGCATTGACCCCGCAGATCTTTGTTGACAACTTCTGTCCTCACTCTCTGTATAAATGAATGACTTCCAGCGTGTGCCGTGGAGGACACCGGGTCTGAGTGGACAGGATGCACACAGGAAAATCAGCTGCTGTACAGAGTGGTCATGGAAAGTGCTTTGCGGTGGACAGGATGGATGTGATGGAGGTGGGGGTTGGCCTGTGGGGCTGAACTGGTTTTGGAATTCTCCTTGTTTGGGGAACAGGCTTCTGAAAGGGACTTAACTTACCTGGGTTTGTGGTGTATCATGTCTGGGAAAACTACAGACATCCTTAATATCAGGTGGATGTTCTTGCCTCATATCATGAGCACCTCTTCATTTTGGGAAACTTCAGTAAAGAGAGAGCAAATCATAGAATCATAGCATAAACTGAGTTGGAAAGGACCCACAAGGATCATCGAGTCTCCTGGCCCTGTACCCTGCAAAAATCCCTCCCTCTGCTTGGGAGTGTTGTCCAAATGTTCCTTGAGCTGTGGCAGCCTTGGGACCGTGACCATTCCCTGGGGAGCCTTTTCAGTGCCCCAGCACCCTCTGGGGGAAGAACCTTTTCCTGATATCCAAACTAAATCTAAATGGCCAGGCCAGTCTACAGTGGATTATGGCAATGCTGAACAGTCTTTTTGTTGAGCCTGTTTTAATTCCTTCCTTCCTAAGATATGCTTGGAATAAATCCAGGTGAGCAAATGGTCCTTCCTGCCTGGTGTAACTGGTGCCTTTGCAGAGACAAGTGTGGATCAGTTGGAAGTGATTGTTTCTGATGTCTCTTGCTGCAGCAGTGTGAAGGTGGTTGTCCTCTCTGAGGAGCACAGGGGCTTTGCTATAACACAGCTTGTGTTCTTTTCTCTCTGAGATTCTAGGTGGGTATTTCATACCAGTGAAAGAGAGGAAAGGTGATTCTCTGGGAACATTGGCTTAGCTCCTTACAGCACCCTTAGTTTTCTGTGAGCATTCTTACAGAGCTTACAGCAAAGCAGCTCTTGGCTCTGAAGGGTCAGTGAGAGCACCGTGCCCCAGCAGCCATCACGGAGGAGCCCAGCGTGGAAAATCTCACCACACTACTGGAGCCTGGGAATCTTCACCTGGCACAAGTCTTTTGTCTTAGAGAAGGGACATTTTAAATACAAGTCAAATCTGGTCTACTTACTCTTGTTACAAGCTCTTTTGGTCACCCCACTGAAGTAGCTGAATCTCTGAATAAGCAATCTCTGTCTTGCAGTCAGGTGCTTTCTATGTCTCACATCTGTCCTTGTCTGCCACAGAAGGAAATACATGACCAAGTGCATTCTTGGCAGTGAATTTCAGATTATTTCAGGCTGTGATGCAGCCCAAGGTTTGTGGGATATTGTTCAGTTGTATTTTTTTAAAATCCCAAAAGAGAAGTTGGACTTATGCAGACTAGGGTTGTAATTTTATATCCTACAGAAGTTTAAATTAGAAAAATCACTTCTTTAGAGTATTTGAAACTAAACCATTTCTTGTAGTTGAATTAGCAGTGCTCATTATCTGCCCCTCTCAGGTGGTTCCCACAAGGAGCTGAGCAGAGCCCCTGGTTCCTTTGCTGACCATGTGTCCATGGCTGCAATGGTCAGTGGTGCAAGTATCCAGGGCTTGTTCTCCACGCAGTGCTTAGCAGAAGCCCATCTCGCCCAAGCTCCTCCAACTGCTCTGAGATAACAGGTCCTCATGTTGAGAAAGGTTTCTAGAGCTGGACAGCTTGAGGGACTCCAAGATCCAGAACACAATTTTTGTTCCTAGAGAAGTCTCATAGTGCAGAGTGGTGATTGACTCTTGTCACTTGTAGGGCTCTGGAGGGAATAAGTATGTAGTTGTTCAATTCATTCAGACTTATTTGGGAGAGGGGATCTGATGAATGGCAAGCCCACCTGGGAGAGACCACCAGTCCTAGATTGGTGGATTCAGGATGGAAGCTCGATTTTTAATTTTTTTTAAGGGAAAAAATGTTGTTAGTAACATCTGCTTTAGCACAAGAAAAGCAGAGCAGGGATGGTCAATGTGCCTCAAAGGAAGTAGCATGTCACTAACATAGAGGTATTTGGCTAATAAGTTAATGCATGTTTCTAATTGTAGTAATAATACAGCTGGAAATAATAATTCTCATTGCTGTAAGAAAACAAACTGCTTATGACTTAATATGTTAAAATGAGTTCAAATCATCAGGTGCTGCTTTGCCCCCAAGGAGGGGAGGTTGCTTAGGTGGAAATTGGAAGTAAAAGGTGTGGCTGTAATTTGTGACGCTGAGTGCTCAGTGGGCAGTGTGACTAGCTGAGTATTGTGTTGTACGTTATTGTGTCATGTGATAACAGCACCATGTTTTCCTGTCATTTCCACAACTTTTCCTGGCTGAAGTGACACACAAGCAACCCTGGGTAGTAATCACATTGTCCCGTTCAGTTTCAAAAGGAGAGAAGCGGACCTCATCCAGAAACTTTCCAGCAGGCTACAGTAACCTTTCCTGTCTGTTAGCCATTGTCAAATCTTCTCCATCCCGCAAAAATGGCATCTCTTAAAGTAATGAAATTGTCTCAGAAATAGTGTCATTCCATTGGGTGACTGCTGTGTAATAATGATTTTGCAAACTATTAATGGTCTGTATTGAGGTTATTTTGTTCATTCTTATGGCTGTGCTCATGTCTCTGTTTGCTGTTCTCTCTCAGGGAGCTGCCCATGACCCAGGAGAGGAAATAAAAAGAATCAGCATTCTCAGAAGGGTTGTTTAAATTAATTAGCTGAGGGTTTTCCAGTATTATCCTGAAGTTCTTGAATCCAGTGTAAGCTTTGAAATCCCAGCTATGGTGGGTTCAGTGAATGTGCTGCAGTCTGGCTCATGGCCAAGTCAAAATGAGTTTGAGATCAATGTGCTCAGTTAAATTCAGCTCAGTCTTCTCCATGGTGGGTGGAGAGGTTTCCTCCATGTCAAGGGCAGGGTTAGTCAAAATCCGTTGTAACTCAGTACTTTACCAGGGAAGCTTAATACGAAATATTGACATTTTAAAAGCCTCAGCCAAGCCCCACTTGAGTCAGGGAGACTCTTTGCAGCCTTGAGCATGTGCTGGGCTGAGACACATGGGCTGTGGAATCTTCCACTTCTTGGGAGATTATCTTTATTTTAAAGTTTTGGAGGAGCATAAAAAGCCAGAGCAGTGCTAGGGAGAATTTCAGCTTCTTGGTCACAAGGAAAGGGAGCAAATGTACTTTGCTTTAGTCTGGATGGGTCACAGGTGCAAAACTATTTCCTTCCTTTGCCACGTTTTCTGTATCTCTTCTTCATGTCTAGGAATCTGTTACTGAACATAATGAAGCCTCAGGACAGTTTCTGTGGATCAGAACAAACCCAAATTAGTTCTGCCCCTCTTGCAAGGATGCTGTTTGTTTATGAAAACCAAAAATGTCTTCTTTTGAGAATCCAAAAGCTTTGTGACAGCACCTACATTTCCACCCCTCTAGAAAAAAAGACCAGGACGTTTCTTCTGGAGACTTTTTCCAGTGAAATTCAATTCATAGGGTTGATATGGTGTTAGCGTTGGCCTGCAGGGGCTGAAAACGGTTTTAGAAGTGACACAGACTTGGAGATAGAGGAAACAAAGCTCTGTAGAACCTCTCCAGGCTGTCTGAGAATCTCGGTAGGAACATGTCAGCCGCAGTCCTAAACCGTGTTTGTACGCTGAAGTTGCACAGTGTCATTTGAACCCTGGCCTGGAAGCTTTTTTTGTTAGGATTTACATTTTAATTTTGGCTGATGGACCACAAACCAGTTTTTTAAATGCCAGCCTTTTTACCAAACCTGTGGAGAAGTAGAATATATTCTCATTAATCCTAGTGTAAATAGGAGATTTAATGAGAGACTTCTGAGCAGAATCCAGCACCAGGCAGGCTTGGGAAGCACAGCTGGTTTGCTTGGATCTTTTTGCTTCTGCAGATTTTATTCATGTCAGTTGTACCATCAGATATGCCAACTTTTGGGCTTCTCTGAGTCCTGCAGAGCTCTCAGCAAAGTGAAACAGAGGAGATAGGTAGCTGCCTACATCATCTGCCTGACCTTGCTTCATGTCTGTTGACCTTCAATTTTACTTAAAGAAACCCACCAACTTTTCTCTTCTTCTTTCAACAGTCCTTTTTCATTCCAAGGAAATGCTTGTTTTAAAAAGTTGTGGCCTCCCTGCAGTTGGTTGTTAACAGCAGGGCTCAGGGAACTTTTGCAGCATGTCTGGGAGCTTCCCAAGGTCTCCGTGGGTCTCCACAGAAGATTTTGGGGTCCCTGGCCATCACAGACCTTCCCACACGTGTCCAGCTGCGCAGCTTGTGGCAAGCAGCCTCGTGGCCATGCTGGGCCCGGCGGTGCCTGGCGCCAGCGCCCGCCCGCCTCCTGCCAAGCTGGACACAGCTCTGACAAAGGACAACTGTTTGGAGGAGTTGTTGTCTTGCTTGGTGCTCCTAATCCCTGGAATAACTGCTGTCACAAGCATAGTAACCATCTGCAGTGAGACCGACACATTGGTGCCTTTCAAGTGCAAGGATCGCAGCCACCTCCTCAGCCCCTTTTTTCTTCTCTCTTCAAAAATTTTCAAAAGCAAGATGGGGAGTTGGAAGCTCAAGCCCTGGATGAGTTGTCAGGAGCTGTAGTCACTCTAAGGTGCTTTTGGAAATGCTGCTTTTAACTGTTTGAGGAGTATTTAGCCCACCTTAGCTATTTATATTATTTTTTAAAATCATATATGAAGCCCTGCAAGTCCACCTTGCGCATCCTGAGCATTTGGAGAATGTATGTCCAATTTTGCCCAACATTCCCAGCCTTAGAGAAGGTTAGATTGCACAGCTTAGAAACAAAGTGGTGAGAGAAGGCACATGTCTGCTCACTTTTGTGCAGTCTCTGATGTGCACTGATCCCAGGGACTGGGCACTAACTACTTTTTACCTTCACTAGACCCTTGGCTGTGTTGTTGTCCTGCTGTTCTCTGAAGCAGGCTGCTGTAGTACCCAGAGCACCAGGATGTAGTGCATGGTTTAGGGAGGCTTTTTTGCATTTGAAGGCATATCCACCCTGTGGATTTATGTCCTCATATATCTGCAGCAGTACAAGCATAGACAGATGTCCTGCATTGGTGGTTTAGTTTTTATTGCCTCACTCAGATTTACATCAAAAAATTCCCAATTTAGATCAACACAGAAAGTCTGTGTTCTAGATTTGCATTTTTGATCTCCTTTCTTGGCATGAGAATCCCTTGGGATTTTGATTTACACTGAAAGATTCCGGATACAAAGTGTAGGTTTTTTGACATTAAAAGCAATTATTGCATTCCAGTTATGACTCTTGAGGTGGGCCATGCTGCTTAAAGGAAAACTGCCCTGCTTGCATATGGCAGATCAGCTAAGTGAGCAAAACCTCTATTCAAGTATCTGTCACTCTGTCAAACTGATGGTTTGGTTATTTGACCATTTCCCATGGTATCTGAGAAAAGCTAAGCAGGAGCCGTGGTTGCGAGACAAGGCAGATGGCATCATAAATACATAATGGAAATGAAGCCAAGCTCCAAGACAAGAGGGTTTGGGGCTGGATGGTAATGGTCTGTCTCGATCCAAAGCCCTGGAGAGCTGCAGAGCCCTCAGTGCAGCCCTGGGGAGGGGGTGTTCCTGAGCTCCCACCTTCTTCCCGGCAGCTCGAGGCACCATCCTGCAGCTGCGGAACAATGGCACAGATCTGCTTTCACACCACAGCTGGGGACACACAGGCTGCTTGTGTGACAAGGAAATAATGAATTCCAATTCGCTTTCTCTTCTGGTGCAGGGGCAGAAAAGCAAAGTTTCCTAGTCTGAAAAACAGAGGCAAGAGAGGAGAAGGGTTTAATTGCTTATTTGAGTAAATTACCTCAATGTTTAAATTTTTTAACTGCATGAGAACTTTGATATGAAATGTTATTTTCAAATAAGAGCTGGAAAAGGAGCTCAGTCAGCCAAAACACAACATTTCATGCTCTGTTAAATTTCACCTCTCTGCCGTTTTCCCTCTGCCTTTTTGAAGAGGATTTAGCTCTCAAAGATCGTGCTCCTTCGTGCCCACCAGCTGGCAGGAGGTGAGGCAGGAAATGCCTGTTTGCCTGTGCCTCCTTGGCATGGTGCTTCTCACCTCCCTTCCTCCCTCAAAACAAGAACTATTTTTATGGCACTGACAAAACAGGATGGTGGAGCAGTTAGACAGAAACCAGTTCAGGGGCTCCCAACAGAAGCTGTCTGTGAGACACTTGGCACGTGTGGAGGTCATGTTTCTTTTCTTTTTTTTTTTTTTTTTCCATTTCTTTTTACCTCTGTTCTTTTCTTTTTTGTCATTTTGCTGCCTTATTTTTCATTCATCACTTTTTAGTAAGCAACTTCCATGGAGAACCCCACTGAAGGCAGTGTTTATTATGCACAGGAGCTCTGAGATGGCGTGTCTATCCCACCTGTGCTTGTAGCACTATCAGGTGCTTTCCCAAATCATTCCTAAGTGCAGTGTAGGGAACAGCAGATTGAAATCTTGAGCTGGGCAGGTTAGAGAGCAGCAAACACCATGGCAGGCACAGCCCAGCAGTGGGGAGAGGAGCTGATCCCAAAGGCTTTCGTCGAATGGGTCAAGGGTTCAGGACATGCAGCTGCTCCAAATGTGGCAGCACTAACCCAAAGTGCAGCAGAGGAAGCCATTTGAACTGTAGCTGCTCCAGTCAGTTGGCCTTTTGCCCTCACAAAACCTGGGATCCCAATAAAACCCAGTCCTGGTTGGCTCCCCAGCTGGGTGGTGTTTGCAGCTGCTGGTGACCAACGTGGGATTTATCAGCGCGGAATCAGCCCTGACCTGTTTATTCCTCGGCTGATAAACTCAGTAAGCTCCATGTGTTTGGTGGAATCCTCCGTGTGTGTTCTGCTTGTTGGGCCAGACCCTGGACAGGGAAGTGGGGGCTGGATCAAATATCCAGTGAGTTTGATAGATCTCCCCTGTACACAGGGTGGTCACAAGTACTTGTGTGCTTTAAAATCTGTGTGAGATCAGTGTGCCCTGCAGTGGGAACTGTCTGCAGTGCATCCTGAAAGTGGAAAATGTGGGCTTTTGGCTTACTTTATGACTCAAGAAGTGTGAATCAGCTAATTAACTAATGAAAAACTGAAACTTTGCATGGCATTTTAAGATGAAAAGTGTTGCAAATACTTGTCCATTTCCTACTAATTCAATGGTAGCATTGCTGCATGTGAATGAGCCATTGGGGACACCTTTGAGCTCTTCTGTTCACAAATTTTGGACATTCATCTGTTCCTTACCTGGGCAAATCCTGGTGGCTTCAGTAGGGGCAGGGATTGCCTGAGAAAGTTAATTTGGGTGCTTGGTGAAGACACACTTGAACAGGCAGATTTTGTTTTCATATGTCACAAAGAACTTGTCTTGGTTTTTATAAAAGCTTGGCTCTTTATTTGGTTTTGGATAAATTAAATGATTATCTAAGCGTATTGGGTTTTGGGTTTGGGGGTTATTTTCTTCTTTAATCGCAGTTTTTCATTAAGGACAAACTTTTCCTAAAGTCTCACTGGTTTACCCAGAAGAGCTTTACCTGTATTGATAGAATTCCAGCTGGAAGGGAGGCGGGTGCTGGGATGTGGTGGTGTAGAGCAGCAGGAGCTTTGGGGAGATGGGGCTGGGCGTGCTCTTCTGGCTCTTGGTGCTGCATATTACCAGATCCTGCTCACAGCCTCATGTATTTTGTGCAAAGTAGAAAGAACTGTGTAAATGAGTGCTTAGAATGACTCTATGAGACATATTGAATTTTATGCTGCAGCTGGAGAAACTTATCCTTAATTGAAGCTGTGGGCAAGTGTATGTCATTTTTGATTTAACATTTTCCCTCACCCCTCCACCCCTCACCCCAACCAAAATCCTTCGTGGAGTCAGATTGTTGCTGTAGCTTTGTGAACCCCTCTCTTCTAATGTTTAATCAAGTGCTGAAAAGAGACATTTAAAGACTATTTAAAATGTGGAAAAATTGCTTCCCAATATTTTTGACAGAGAGAGACTGAGAACACACAGCATTGAATCATCAGGAAAATTGAAGATTTCCCCTGAACAACATTGGGATTTTACAGCAGAGGACTTGAAAGACCTTGGAGAAATTGGACGAGGCGCTTATGGTTCTGTCAACAAAATGGTCCACAAACCAAGTGGGCAAATTATGGCAGTTAAAGTAGGTGATGCCCATCCTTACATTTGTACTTCAGTCCATTGGGATGCAGTGTGATGGAGAATTAAGGTTCTTCCATCTAGCACCCATCTACTGCTCTGTTCTATTTATTTCTGGTGTAAAGGCTGCTGTTTGCTGAAACTACAGTGTATAATGGGCATGTTTTCAGGTGATTTGTGAAGTTCTCATAATTGCTGTGCCCTTTTCAAAGTGTCTATCAGGAACCTGCTGTTCTGAGGGGATCACACGTCTCTGGAGACTGATGATGGGGCACGGGCCTTTCACCTCTGGGTCACTGGTTCAGGTACAGCCTAGGCTGGTGGTAGGCACAACTTGACATCTCATAGCTTCTTGGTGTCTTTCGTGAAATAAGGTAATGGCTTAAAATTAGCTGTTTATGTCAGCATATGTGCCATGGTGTGGCCTTGCCAGAAGGAGCTGGAATGGAGTGGATGTTTTCTAGGGAATGTTGTGCTCTTGCTGATGTATGATGGAGTGTCTGCTTTGTGCTTACCATGTCCTGGAGGTGGAAAGTGTAGCAGATTTCTTGACTGTCCATTTTCTACTTTATGCTACCCAAAAACTCACCTTAGAACCAGGAACAGCCTTCTCTCCCAGCTGGGCAATAATCCTCTGTATTGCCACAGCAGTGCTGCTCACTGGGCATTTTTGAGGAGCTGCTTGTCCATGGAGGAGGGCAGCAGCTGTTGTCTCTCTCTCTGGTCCTTTCCTTTGCTCACTGCAGGTTACTAATGACATCTATCTTTTAACTCTGATATCAACTGTAAGTGCTCTCATGGCTCCCAGGAAAAAGCAGAAGTGAGCTATGTAGGAGTCTGTGTTGCTGTCTTTTCCAACTCTCTGTCTTCTTTGGAATATTCCCTGATCGGATCTGGAAACGTTTGCCCTGCTGATTTCACATGCCAGGCAGACGTATCTCAGCCCCAGCTCCAGCTGCTCTGAAATAATTCATATCTGTCTCTAGTGTGTCAGGTTACTGGAGTAACCCCCATCCTTTGGTCTTCTCCAGTACATCCTGACTTCCTCGCAGTGGTGGGATCACTGGTTAGGTCTCTTGAGTGTTTTGGATCACCATGCAGTGCTGTTTCAACCTGGGTTTGAATCCCTAAAAGTCTCCAGCGGAACTCGAGGTTGCCTGTAGCTAAAGGCTGGTTTCTTTCAGTTGCCTTTGGTAGAACTCAGGGATGTAGTCTGCAGATGACAGGTTGAAAAACACTGGTATAGTGCAATGATTCCTGGACACCTCCATCTTCTCAGACCCCGGGTGTGTGACCTGGGTACCTGCAGTTCTGCTGAGAGTGGCCATGGGTGTGAGGGGGGCACACCCCCAGAGCTGAGTGGCTGTTTCCCGGAGCTCTGCTGTGGCTACAGCCATGCGGAGAAGGGCATTTTGTTGGATTAGCTCGTGCTGTGGAGAAGATGTGTCTGCTGACACAGGGGTTCTCTTGTCCCACACTGTTTGCACAAGGGCTTTTCAGCGCCCTGGGTGAATCTTGTCAGTGTCAAGGGCCCGTGGTGCAGGTACAGCCATGTGGGAGGCAGAAGGTACCAGTCTCCATGGCTGGAGATGGCATGGCTCAGCATGTTGAGCTGGCTTTCCCAAGGAACAAGGTGTGTTCTGAACCTCAGGAGGATTCTGGGCTTGGGGGCTCACTTTTGAACAAGTAAATTTGATTTGTTTACAGTGACTAAACTGTGAAATGTTAAAGCTGTGGGCTGGGCTGGTGCCACCTTCTTTTCTCTGACCCTCTTTCTTTTGGGTGGACATGGCTAGGCCTGCTGGGGAAGAAAGGTTGGAGGGTTTGGGCAACAGCATCATTTCTGAAACAGTAGTGGTAAGCGACTGTTCTGTTTGTCCCAGTGGGGAGTAAACACCAAATTGAGCAAAGGAAAACCTGTGGGTGGAACAGTCAGTGAGGCCTCCAAGGCAGCAGCAGCAATTGCCCAGACTGGATGGTGCAGTTCTTTGAGATGAAGTTTCAGGATGGGGCTAAGCTTGGACTAGTGACTAGTTCATCCCACACTCCTCAGACTTTCCTTTCTCAGCCTCCTGATGCTTTTGGGGCAGCCATGGTTGTGCATTAATCTTCCTGCTCCTCCTCTATCTTAATCTGTCCACGTTGGGGACTGTTGCCCTCCTGCTCTCTCTTTCTCTCAAGCTTTGTGGTCTTTTCACCATGGAACTGTTGCCTTTAGCCATATGTTCTTCTACATAAAGCTCTTCTGTAAGAGAAGTTTGAGAAGGGAAACTGTGTTTTGTGAAAATGTGTCAGTTTAGTGAGGTCTTGGCTATGATCTCCGTGACACCTGCAGCTCTGTGGTGTGGCACCATGCTGGGGACAGGCAACAGGAACCCTTTACAGCTGGATTGTGGTGTCTGCTTATTTGGTTGGGCTGCTGTCCCTCCTGTGCTTCCCCAAGAGCAGCACCAGTGCAGCAAGCCAAGCATCCTTGGAAGGACAGCGTAAGGAAACAGCTTTGTGGAGGCTGCAAGCCAAAAGTTGCCTGTTCAGCTCACTAGATGCAGAGAAAATTGGTACAGGCACCTGTCCCAACTGCTCCTCCATTCTTCTCCACCACTCCCCAAATTTCCACTACTGTTGCTGCAAATTCCCAGCACAGTCAGGAAATTCCTACCCCACTTCTGGAAGGGCCACGTCCTGCTTGCAGCTACCATGACCAGGCTTGTTTCGCCCCATTCTACCACAGGGAGATTCAAATCCTCCTTGTTCTGCAAGTGTGCAGCTTGAAATATTGCTCATTTCCCCCTTGCTGGAGTCTTCCTCTGGCTGAAGGCAGCTCCTGCTGTGCCAGGCTAGCTGAGCACCTCTGGACACTCATCCTTGCACCCCAAAAGTGTGGCTGCCAGAGCATATCTTCAGATCCTGTTCCCAGCTCCTTTCTCTGGCTTTTTGTAGCCTGTCATGCCTTTGCCCAAGGAACAGTTCCTTGACACTTCCCAAGCTTTCCCCTGCTTGGTGCATGTGGCTCCTGTGCCCCCAGGGCTCCCCCAGCACAGCCTTTTTTTTGCTGCACATCCAGTTTTTCTTACCACTGAAGGAAAATAATTCCTGAGGGCTGAAATATCACCAAAATAACTTAAGGTCTGCAGGTGGAGACACTGTTTTCTTTCATTTTTCCCTGTAACGCATTTTGGTCTATCAGCCCATGGGTCCTGGCAGATGCAATCCTGGCACCTTTAATGAGTCTCCTGGCATGGGCAGGGCTGCCAGGCCCTGGGTGAGTCAGAAGGCTTTTCATCTGTGCTCCAGAGTCAGTAGCAAAGGAAGAAAATGAGCCTGAAATGGGCCTCGTCGTGTCGCTGGCTAAAACCACTGCAGCAAGGCTTCAGCTGGTGGAGCATGGCTGGGATGATGAGCTCCTGGTGAGTCCTGCTGCTCCTCCCTCTCCTTTAGCCTTGGTCGTTCTCTGTGAATACTTGTTTCAATGACAAAAAGACATTCTGTACCTCTTTGGGAATAGGCTGAAGGCTGGAGTGGGCTGCAGGAGCAGGGACCTGGTGCGCCTGTTGCTGCCACCTGCAATTGTTTGTGCATCCCTTACGCTTTCTGCCACAGAGAGCCTCTTCCTAGAGCTATCAGGAGAAGGGGCAGAAGATGAAGGAAAGAGGGGTCCAACTCAAGAGGATTTGTGTTCAAACCTTCCTCATTTTTGCCCCTGGAAAATGTTGCATTATGTTTTCCTAATCTTCCAAATTTTTTTTTTTTCCCCAAATAAAAACCAGTCCTTTCATTCTTTAGGTCACTTCCTTTCAGATCTTCCTGGAGATGCACCTTTTTGCTCTGGGTCAGCTGCCATCACAGTCTTCCTGTCACTGAAAATACCCTTTTCATTTTCTTGAGGATTTATTGGCATACGAGGTTAAGACTTTCCCAGGTGGAAAAAGGAACAGCCCAATTTTGTCCAGGGCCAGATCTGGCTATGCAAACTAATAATTGCAAGGCCAGTTTGCATGCTAAATCCTCACCCGGTCAGGTTTCTCTTCCTGGCTCCTCATTTTCCTTGGAGAGGTCTCTTTTCCTGGCTGGTGTTTGTGTGCCGCACCAGCTCTTTGTGACCTGCCCTTGTTGGACTTCCAAGTCTACCCACTATCCTTTGATTTTGCTTCTGCTTTCTTGTTTTTGTGTTAGTCTGGCTTTTCCCAGTCTGTGGCAGTCCGTAAGTGACTTGTGACTATTTGTCCTGGGCTTCTCCACTGTGCAGAGAGCCCTGGTTCCTCCTCAGGATCTGCTCCAATGCTGTCACTCCTGGTTTTGTCTGAGAGGCTCCACAGTCTGTGCAATTCTCCAGCCCTTTTTGCGTTTGCCCTCCAGCATCACCACATGGTGTTGTCCCAGCTGCTCCAGGGACTGTGCCTCCTCTTCCATGAGGGTACCACAAATGAGAGGCACGTAGAGAAGCCCCATTTATTTGGGTGAAATGTTTTCTTGGGGAACTCACCCAGCTGCTGGGGGGTGTAATTTCTGTCCTGAGGTTTCCTTCTGGCCCTGGTGATAGTTCACACAAAAAGGGTGTTTTAAAAGATCCCTGGAATTTAAATGAAAAAAAAACCAAAACCATAGCCCAAACTGGAATGAAAGCTGGGGAGCATTCTTCCAGTTAGAGCAGGATGCTCTGCTTTGCACTGAAATACTGTACATGGTGTGGGTTTTATTAGCCAGGTACTTCACCATGCCTCTGGAAGGCTGGGAAAGCTGCTTGTTTGAAAAGTTCATAAAATAAATAAGCACATATTTAAAATAGTCAACCTTTGATGTGTTGGGTGGCTCCTGTGCAGGTCAGGAGCCTAAACACAGCAGTGGTGTCCGAGCATCTGGTGTTCCTGGCAGTGATGTCTGAGCCTCAGGCTCAGGCAGGAGGTCTTCACCTCCTGCTCCTCAGCTCTTCTGCCCGGCAGCAAGGACCACCTTGGACGTCTGGGGTTCACTATCAGCAGCTTCTGCCAGTTTCATTTGAACCAGTTCAGCTGGCTGAGAAATACATCACCAAGAGACGAGTGGAGTGGTTTGTGCTTTGGTTGACCTTCAAGCTTATCACAGCCCCATGGAAGCATCTTGCACTTCTTTTTAATTGCATTACTTTTCTGTCAGGAATGGTTACAGCTGGGAGAGTAACCCAGCTGAGGGAGAGGGTGTTTCTGTCCAGTGTTCAGTTTTCCCCCACCCCAAACAAAAGTGATTTTCAGCTGTAGGCCAGAATTTTCTGGATCTTCCAATATCCTCAGCCTGGTTGATTTAGTCCCACTCTGCAGTATTGCCTGGTCCAGCCTCCAGTTACAGTCAGTGTCCTCAGCCATTGTTGCTGGTTTCCTGTGTTCTCTTTAGTTTAACACTATTTTTGACATGCTCTACTTCTGCTCTAAACTTGTCCTAAGGAAATCAGAAGCATTTTCAAGATCAGTTGGGTAATCGGAGGTGTCAAACCCATAAAAGATCCCTGTTCTTCCTGGAGAAGCCAGTAAGCCATGGAGCTGTTTCTTGTTCAGAGCACAGTGCCTCTTGTACATCATTTTGCCTGTAGTCAGTGCTTGTTCTCTCATCCACAGCCTTAAACCAGAAGTTCCTGTCTGACTTTCTTAGATTTCTTGATGGCAGTCTCACAGCAGAAGGAGTTTCCTAAGCATCAAACACCCCTGAGAGCAGAAATTCAGCATTTATTCATACCTCCATGACTCCTCCATCCTTACCTGGATGGCTGATAGCCCATAAAGGCCCATCAGAATAACACATTATTATATTTAGCTCCATCCAGGGGCAAATTTCTGTCCTTCCCATGCCCATATAACTTCTGAAGAAAAGTGTTGGAGTTTTATTGCCAAACCATCTTTGTAATTCTTCACACAATTGAGTTCCTTCTCCCAAAGCGACACCTTCAGAATTTTCTTTTTCAGTCATCTGTTTAGGTCTGCTGGCTGAGAGTTGGGGAAACCAAACCAGTGTTCCCAGCCCTGCTGGTGGGGTAGCTGGGGAGGGAGTGGGTAAGGGCTGGAAAGGAATGCTGAGAGAGAGCCTCATCACAAGAGGTTGGAAACCAGTTGCAATCTACTTCAGTCAGCAGTAAATGTGTTTCAGATGGGGAGATAGATACTCCCATCCTCAGCAGTGACTGGGCAAACCCTCCTTTTCTCCCTGGTTTGTTGTCCCAAATCGCTGCCATGCCATGGAAGGACCACTTCTCCCATGACACTGCCAGGCACTGCTGTGCTGAGCTTTCTGCTGAGGACACAGGTGAGCCCCGTGCTCAGGACAGTGCTGGGTTGTCTCACAGCTTAAGGAGCTGAGTTTCAGTTTGGTGTTTACAGCTTTTTTTCCTTTTGTCCCTTTTTTTTTTTTTTTTAAATTTTTTTTTTCAACCAGTCACTTCACATTGCACCTGAATCTGTCTGTGTGCATATTGGGCTGGATGATGTCTCTTCTGTTTTGGGTCCAGTTTCTGGAATCTGCCTGGTTTTAGGTTTCGGAGTGGCACAATCCACAGCACAGATTGTACTTTTGCTGTTGATGCTGCTCAGAGCATGGCTTCAGAGCTCTTCTTCCTGGTGTTGGAAGGCTTTGTCCTAACCTGCGTTTGAATTAAAAGGGCTGGAGAATTTTCTCCTAGAGGATTTGGTACAGTTTAAATTGGAGGCCAACAAGGACTTGTTAAAAAGGAGGCTCCATAAGCTTCTACTAAAAATCCCCCTTTTTCCATCCATGGCTTGTTTGGCCATGGGGTCACTTGTCAGTGACTTACCAGTGGCTGCCTGCAGGAGAGTGCCCAGGCTGAGAGCTGTAAGGCCTGAAGTGAAGCCAGCCCCTGTCCATCCCTGTCTGAAGTGCTGCCTTCAAGCAGCTGCCTCACCTTGTGTCTTCCTTCCCTGCCATGTCCCATGTCCTTCGGGCAGTGTGTCTGTGGGAGCTCTGCAGTGCTTTGTGCTGTGCCTTGGTTTCAGGTAGCAGGTTCTATCATGGCTCACGTGCTATTTGGGTGGTGACTGCTGTTGACTTCACTCACCTTCCCTGTTCTGCTGGTGAACTGGGAGTGCTGGGCTGCAGCAGGCTCCCTGGCACACTGCAGCTAAACAGAGCCAGCTTGTCCAGCCTGGGCTGACCCTATCTGTGTGCTGCACTGCATGCTGCTCCTCAGAGTTCTCCCCTTCTCTTCACTTTGCCAGTCTCCAGCACTGTTGTGTGAGACCTCCCAATCTTGTATCATGTCATTCCTTTCACTCCCTGAAGCAGTATTTGTTGGAGTTGGCTTCTCAAGCTGTCCTTTGGCTCCTGTGTCTGCCTGGACCTCTGCCCTGTAGCTGACCCACTGTCTGTGTTCTGGATCCTCTGCCAGCCCTTTTTTTGCCGGGAGCTCATGTTTGGGAAGAGGAGTTTGGGTTCAGTGTTGTTCTGGAGTGCCATTAAAGTTGCCTCCACCATACAGCATGGTGGAGAACCATTTCACATGGTTTCCAGAGCTGGAGAAGTAACAGCAGAGCAGGAATGTCAGAGGAGGGAGGAGATGCTTTGAGGAGGAGCTGTGGGCTTTGAGGAGGATGCTGTGGGGGTGGCTGTGACAGGATTGTGCAGGTGCAGGGGGAATGCAGAGCAGGGCTGGGACAACGCTCAGATGACCAGGAAGGAGGCTTTTTGGAGACAGACATGGAGTGGGCACAGAAGGAGGATACAAGTTACAGTATGGAGAAAAGCTCCTTTTGGTTTCCTCACCAGAGGTGACCTTTCCAGTGTGGGTCATGTCTCAGTGAGAGACTGAGCTATTGGTCATGGGTCTCACCACGGTGGCTTTGGCATCCATCACCTTCCGTGGAGGTCAGAGCAGTGGCATTTCCATTTCACACAGTGCTGCTGGTGCATCACCTGGAGAGAGGCATTCACTCTGCTCGGCCTCCAGCCTCTCGGGGGGATTGCAGAGCTTTGTATGGTGAGGGCACAAGAGCAGGAAATAGCCAGTGACTGTCTGAACTTGAGTGCAACAGACCTGAACCAGTGACCTGGAGGTGAAGTGTTTTAGTTCTGTTCCTGGCCCGTTGAGCTGCTTCTTGCTCTGTTGGTGACACAGAGCCCCACCTGCTCAGCACATCACGGGTATTACGGACTGTGGGTGCTGGACAAGTGTCCTGACAGGTCCCCCAAGAACTTTAGAATTCACAGGGTGGGAAAAGGGCAATATAAACATAGCATTTACTGGTGTAGGCCAAACTAGAGGTACTAGAACATTAAGAACAAGTGGTTAAATACCAAAATACCAGGATACACTACAGGTAAGGAAAATTACAGTGTTGATACTGTCCTTGCTTTGTGTGGGTCATCACAAAATAAGTCCTAAAGTACATAATTGTGCCCTGTTTCACGTGTGGTGCCATATGAATGGCCAACCTTGAAAGTACCTTCATACACCTGGCCTGTGCTGGCTGATGTGTGGTCCTGATGCCACCAGCAGTTGCCCACGGGGCCGCAGTGTTGGTGAAATGGGTGCTAGCATCTTGCAGATTTTTTCCCTGAGCTTGAATAATTTTTCCTTCTTGGATAGCCATGTAGTTTTTGTCCCTGAGGAGGGTCCTGGCTACCTCTGTTGCTTGGGACTTCTTGCCAGGTATTTTTTCTTGGGGTTTTTAATGGTTTTTCAACATGAGTCACAGCTTCAGGATCACGATTTCCTCACTTGTGATTCAGGGAATGTATTAATTAGTGCAAGATGTTAAATATATCTGTAAAATCACATGAAAAACTGTGGATGGTTGTCTCCATCCTTCATTTAACCGGTCATGTTTGAAAACGTAGTTTTCGCTTTTGAAATCTGCATTGTTCTTTCAAGCCCAAATGAGACTTCTCATAATATATAGTATATATATAAAGAATAGTATGTGCATAGATATATCTCTCTATATACACGTGGGGTATATATATATATACACACACACAGTATCTTTTATACAGTGTTGATGTTCCCTAGGCCAGTACTAGGTAAAGGATTGTTAGTTTTTTGAGAAGAGCTCACAGGACTGCTGCCCATCATTAAGATTACCAGAGAAATGTGTTCCCTGGGTTATGTGACAGTCCCTTCTCCGCAGCCATGGTGGAGGCTGTTGAATGAGCCTTTTTGGCTTCTGTGCTTAGAAATTTTAAACATAATGTTCCTTGGTTAAATTTCAAACCAGTCTTCAAGCCCCGTCCAACATGGCTAAGAACTGTGTGGGAATTTGTTTTGAAATTAAAGCTTGGATGTGGTGTTTTGCTGTAGTTTTCAATGAAATTTCAGCTCTTTAATTTCTTTCTGACATTTCATCTGAAAATGTTGATGCTTATGCAAGGACTGAGGGTTTAATAGTCTGATTAAACAGCTTTAGAAGTTCTAGAAGTTCCATTTCTTATTTGAGAACACTGCTTGATTCTCTAGAGTGTTTTTGAGCATGCCTGGGGGGACTGCCTGCTCTGCTTGGCTTTGGGGTCCCGGTCATGTGTCTCCATCAGCAGGGCTGAGGATACAGTAATGGCACGTAAGTGATAAAGTCTCTGCCACTCTTCCTCTTCCAGAGAATTCGGTCGACAGTGGATGAAAAGGAGCAGAAGCAGCTTCTGATGGACCTTGATGTAGTGATGCGAAGCAGTGACTGCCCGTATATTGTTCAGTTTTATGGCGCGCTCTTCAGAGAGGTGGGCACCCCAGACTTGCTTCGTTTGTCGCACAGTTTGGGTTTTACCTTGTTTTTTCCCTTTGTAATTTCAAGCTCGTGCTAAGGAGGAGAAAATTGATTCATGTTAGGTTTCTTGGTTCTCCACTTTTACTCAGTGGTATTTAGCCAGGAGACCCAGGTGTCTGGCCACTGCTGAGCAAGCATTTGGTCCCTTTGCAACAGGAGTTTTGGAGATGAATGTTGAAACCTGACTGCTGCTGCTTCTCCTTCTTCCTGTAGCTCTTCTGCAGGCTTGGATTATCCCTACTCCTGTAATTGCTCTATTGTTGAAACTGCCACAGTACAGGGAGACAGACATGGAGCCCCTGCCTGTTTTCCACTACTTCATCCCAAATCCAGTACCTCTGCTCAAGGGAAGAAGGAAAGTAGAGACCTAAGGGCTGCAGGTGGCCTTTGGGGATTATCAGGCATAGCAGCCTGTGCAGAGTCTTGTGGGGTTTTACTGGGGAACTTTCAGAGAGAGGTCAGTGTTGTAGGTAAAGCCCAAAACTGTGTCTGAATAATCAATTCCTGCTTCTAGAGAGTCTGCCTCTAATTTTTCCAGGTCACTCCTCTGGCTTTAAATCTCATTTTCTAAAATAAGCATAATAATCCTTCCTTTTCTCATGCTATGCTTTTTCTGATCTTTTTGAACACAGAGGCATTTTAGGCCAGTAGGCATTGTCCATGTTCACACAGTACAAGCTCCTACCACATGTGGAGCCTCATCTCGGCAGGAAATTTCCAGCTTTGCTGAGATGCAGGTGACAAGGCTGTCAGCTGGTGAGAGGAAAGGTCTGTGGACAAAACAGTGTCTTGCCAGATGCTGATGAGCAACATGCTCAGTGCTGTGCAAGCCTGTCGTCTCCCTTCATCTTTGGGCACATCCCAGGAGGTAAATGTAAATACATAAACAATATGAAAACTTACCTTCAACAGCACCCAGATGTCAGCCTGGCTGCACTCTTTGTCTTGTCCAGAAATCTCATCGTCCAGCAGCCAGGCAGGGCTCCCAGGGCTCCTTGGATGCTGTGGAAAAGTTTCTGGGAAAGGTTTCATTTCTCTTGTTGGAGTGAAATCCTCTTTTTCCCCCTTCAGCACAAGTGGTGTTTGCTTCGGAGATGAAAGCAGCCTCCCCTCTCCTCGGTCCCTCACTGCCTGGGTGATGTTCCAAGTCACGGAACCTCAAGGGTACACAGGGCGAGCTGGGAGGCTCCTGTAAAGTTTTCTGTCTTGTCCTATTAATTACTCTTTCCAATATTCAGTAGAATCTTCATCTTTTAAAGATAGGAAAGCATGACAGCAGAGAAACACAGAAAGGGGAAAAAAGGAATTTCACCAGGCTGTTTGGACCTGTGTAACCCCCCCAGTCTGCTTATCAGATCTGTTCTCAAATAACTGTGGAATTTCCAGGTCACTGCTGCACCATCCCCTGGGGTGTAAGAGCTCCTGGGACATTGCTAAAGACTGAAACTCTCTCAGGAAATCTGCAGCAAACTATGTAAAACAAAGCTCTTTGTTCCAGCATTTCAAGGTGAAAAGTAAGGAAATTCTTTTGGGATTGCCTACTCTGAGCTGGGATTCAGGTTCTCTGGATATGGATGGAGCAACGAAGGAGAAATCTTCTTTACCTGCTCCTAAAAAGTGAAGGGCTTCCATGTGAGCCTCTTTACAGGAGTTTTAACACACTGAATAGGCAGCTTGTGCAGTCAGAGGGTTGGCAGGATCCGAGCAGCTCCAGGAGAAGCAGCAGGGCAGCTGGCACGAGGGGAAGGCAGGCAGCCTTCCACAACAGTGAGCGTTTGATGTGGAGAGGCAGAGCTAAGCTCTGGGATCCTGACAGTTTGGGAATACTAAACCAAATTGGATAAAATTATGCAAGGTCTTACTTTGTAGCCAAACAAGTGTCCCAGCTTGCAGTCAGGGGAGTAGCTGTGAACACAAGTTCCTGCGGCAGCCTCTGTGAATGCCAGAAGTTTGATTTGGAAAGGCAGAAAAAACTACATGAATATTTCTCCCTGCAGTTGTATTTTGTCTTGCTTGTTCCACATTTTGTGATAGGGAAAGTCTTCTCTGGGTCCTGCTTGTCCCTCAGCAGGCAGCACCTGAACCCATATCGTTTGCTGCCTGTTCTTCAGTCAGAAGGGACATTTCTGTTACTGTATGTGTGTGCATGCGATGGAACGTGTAACAGTGCAAAAACCTCACGTTGATTACCAGGTACAGGACTTTGAGCTCATTGGCACCCACTAGATGAGATTAAATTGCCTGTTCAATGAAACAAAAACAGAGCTGAAAAAGTAAAAGACAGTGTTTCAGTCTATGCATGGAATCAGGGGCTTCAGAGCACCATGCCCAGCACATGGTTGGCTTTTTGGGCTGCAAGCACATGTTACAAGCTCATGGCCAGTTTGTCATCCACCTGTGTCTCCCAGCCCTTCTCCTCAGGGCTGTTCTCAATCCCATCATCATTTATACTGCTGAGTGCCTGACCCAAGTGGAGGGTCTTACACTTGTTGAACTTTATGGGGAGTTCCCACTGGCCCCAAGAGACCAGCTGGTTTTCCTATACTGCACCTAGGAGAGCCCAGAGTCCTGCTGGTGTACACAGAGCTGTCCCATCAGCTATCAGAGATCTGATTGAAGAGGATCTGGCTACATGTGCTCATGTGTTTCCTCTCAAGGCTGTACTTACTGGATGGGGGAAGAAAAAAAGATGATTGACAGGGGTTCTGCAAACATTTCACTTGAGTCTCTCCTTGTGAGAAAAGAGGAGCTGTGGGCTGAGCCCACAGGGCTGCACTGGGACCCCCAAGAGTTTGGCCCTCAGCATAGCTGTTTTAAGAGGTTTTTAGGTCTGAGGAAAAAAAAAATGCTCTCTTCTTGCATGTCTGCTACAAGCTTTAGAGCTGCTCTGGTTTGAAACAGTGCCTGTAAGGCTGGGAATGTTTGGGTAGTTACCCATGACCACACTAGTGGCTCTTCAAAGTATCTGTTCCAGTTGTTTTTCTTCTTAAAGAGGGGAAGAGGAAAGAAGCCTTATCTGACTTGGAATCTCAGGAGTGACTCCTACACAGTGCAAGTGTAGCTGAGCCAAGTTTAAACCAACAAGTTCAATACTTGATAAAATTATTCAATGAAAAATTCATTGCAAGTTGCAGAACATGCCTAGGAAGCTGGGTGAATCAGCCCATGGGGAACTTCTGCTGGCAGGACAGAAGAGCTGGGATGGATGTGTTGGTAGCACAGTGCTGGGATGGTGTGAATTGCTGACATAGCCTTGCTCAGTTGTTTGATCTCTTTGCTGTTGATGCACCTCACCCTGTTTCTATGGAAATCCTTGACTGTGTTGCCATCCCTCAGCGCATCTGTCCCCGTGGTCAGTCCCTGCTCTGTAGGAAAAGTGTCCTGTGTGCCACGTAAGGATATATGGTGGTGACATTTGTCAGTCTCTCTCACTAGTGTAGCTGGAGCTTGCTGGCTGCCCCTGCAGTGAGCAGATGTGATAAACCTTCAGCATTTGCATCATAGAGTGATGGGTGTTGGAAGGGACCTCTGAGGTTACCTTTTCCAACGCCCATGATCAGCTGGGGCCACTTGACCAGGATTGTGTCCAAATAGCTTTGGAATATCTCCAGGGATAGAGTCTCCACAGCCTCCTGGGGCAACCTGTGCCAGTGACTAATCCCCCTCACAAAAAATGTTTCCTCATGTTCTGAGGGCACCTCCTGTGTGTCACGTTGTGCCATGGCCGTGCTGCTCGGCACCACTGCGAGAGCCTGGCTCCATCCCCTGTGCAGCTTCCCCTCAGGTTGATGAGATTCCCCTCAACCTTCTTCAGGCTGAACAGTCCTGGCTTTATCAGCCTTTCTCATGGGAAAGATGCTCCTGTTCCTCAGTCAGCTTAGTGGCCCTTTTCTGGAGTCCCTCTTGTACTGGGGAGCCCAGCACTGGTCACAGCACTCCAGGAGTGGCCTCACCATTGCTGGATCGAGGGGAAGGATCACCTCCCTCCACCTGCTGGTGATGCTTTGCCTCATGCTGTGATCCTTCAGCCCAGCATTGTTGGCTCATGTTCAGCTTAGTGTCCACCTGGCCCCACAGGTCCTTTCCTGACCAGCTGCACTCCAGATGGATGACATCTTTGTGACACCTGCTCCCTTGTCGATGGGAGTTCTCTGCATTGAGAAGCTGAAGCACCTCCATTGCTTGTGAAGCAGCTTTTGTGTCTGTCCTGGGCAGAGATATTTTGAATTAAATGCACAGGGTGTTCCTGGACATTTTTTGGAATGTCTACAAGATGTGCATTAGCATCTGGTAATCTAATACCCAATAGGGACTGAAATACAATCATTGGAAGAATATCTCTAACAGGAAGAGAAAATTAAAGCGCTTTTGTCGTTTTATGGTCGGAAATCAACCTGACCTAAGAGCAAAATTTAAAGTGAAGCTTTCACTAGGGTGGTTTTGTCCTCACAGTTCACAATGGAGTAGGACTGGCCCATGCACATCAGCACTTCTTGGGATTTGGTCAGGAAGGGGGGCTGAGTGCCCATTGCCCAGCCAGCCTTCCTTTTTCTTCCGGTTAAAATTCACCAGTTTGCCGAGGGGTAAGGCTCTCCAACTCCCAGGAAGAGTTAGCCTGTGGAGTTTTGGATCTTGCCACCAGCCTTAAGGAAGCTGCATAGTGGAAAATGCCTGTTACCTTTTTCCATTGATCTTGCTGACATGAATTCCTGTAGGTCAGGTAGGTTTTTACATTACCAGATCAATAAATACCCCCATTCAGTTCTGTGTGGCACTTACTTCAGGAGACAAGTAAATCAAGTCTTTCCTGGGGTGCTTTGGATCATAAAGGGGGCTTTTTTATGCTTAAAAATTACCACTGGACAGCAATTTGTTGTACTTACTTGAGGTTTCAGTCCCACACCCATCCCAACCCCATGATGCAGAGTACACGTGAAGCCTCTGTCACGGTAATGGCCCTGCTCAAGTGTTGTTCACTCAGTTTGTTTTGCTGTCCAGCTGTTGTAACCTGGGCAGTGGAAGCCACTCACAATACTGGTGCAGTGGACATAAACACAAGGCTGCAGGTGGTCAGTGGTATTCTGGCTCTCTAGAACCAGTCTAGTCCCCCCCAGTCTCAGTAGACTAGCCCAGGAATGTAGCCCTGTCCCAATTTTTTTATAAAGCTGATCAAAACAGAAGCAGTTTTTGAATGATCCTGTGGCCAGTAGAACCAGTCCATGAGAGAGAGGCTGTTCTCACTGCAGACAGCTCATAAAGCTCTGGTGGGCTTCCAGTCTCACTTGGTTTATGCACATCACTGGCACTGGAGCCACGTTGCTTGCTCTGAGCCACTCTCCATTGTATGGAAGCGCTTCATCTGCACGTTGCCTTTGTTGCTAGTGCAGAAAAGAGAAATTTTATACATGCATTGCCCAATTTAATTTCTGCAGTTTAAATCTGAACAGTTCCTTAGCCAGCTTCCTCCATAGCCAACTACAGTCTCTAACAGCCCAGGTTCACCTTTTTCCAGGTCATGCCCTCATCCTGCTGTGCTGCTCTGGCCTCTTTCACTGTGATGTCTCCATGTCTGTCACAGCACTTACTCCATCTGCTGCTTTTTTTTGGTGAAATGAGAGTTTTCTGGACTCAGGCTTGTAGCAGCCCTTGAGTGGATGACATCAGCTCCTGCTTTGCCTTGAGCTGATGTGAAAAGCTTGGTGCCAAATGAGCAGCAGAAACTGGAGCTGCCCATGGCTGTAAACCAAAGTCTTCTTCCCCAGCCAGACATCCCACTGTCAGCTCAGCCCTTCCTAGGAAAGCAACTCCCCTCTTCTGGGAAGGGGGAGGCTGTCCTTTGGAGTCAGCATCCCTCCTTTGACAGGAGGTAGTGCTGGATTTGCTGTCGCCAGAGCAGCAGCACCTGTGACACTAGTGGTACATGGGGTCCTTCCTGCAGTTTGCTGTCAGTGTTGTGCAAAGGGCCTTGCACATGTGTGAGCAGCCCAAGGCCAAGTTGGGAGGCACTGCTGCCTCTGCCCACACCAGCATGTGGTGTTTGGCAACACCTTTACTGGGCACCTCTGTTCCCCCTAACCCAAATTTCTGGGCTGGAGCAACTTGGCAGGTGCAGCTCATTGGTTTGTGTTTCACAGAAGGTCAATCTGAGTGGCAGAAAAGCCTTTTCTGGCCTTAAAACACGTGGCTCTACAAGCTTTTCCACCAGCTAAATTTAACTGGAGAATTGCTCCTGGCTCTCCTGAGCATGAGAGAATGAGGAGATTGTTTCACACCAAAGTCATTTGGCTGTGCAGGATGGAGCTGGGGCCTTTGCCACTCCTCCAGCAAAATTCCTAGGGTTCTTAATTTTATTTCCATGTGTTAACGTAGAGTTGGGTTGGTTTGTGTTTTCTTTGGTCAGGAAAAATCTGCCTTCAATAGGGTAAGGACTTGGGGAAGTTTCTCCTCTATTTGTTGCTTTTACCACAGGAGTGTGCAGTTTGTCCCAACCAGCGTGTCATCCCATGCCTTGAGCCAGATGTGAGCGGGGCAGGTAGATGCCTCTGCTGTGAATGGAGTTGGGAGCAAATTGCTAAAACTAATCAAGCTGAATTCCAGCCTTTCCATCGAATGCATGTTGCTGTTAATGTATTTCATTGGATTCAGCAGGTCTCTGTATGCTCTCTGGATTTGTATTTCTCATTTTTATCTCAACAGTAACACAGATTCTTTTCTCTTTCCAGGGTGACTGTTGGATCTGTATGGAGCTCATGTCTACCTCATTTGATAAGTTTTACAAATATGTATATAGTGTATTAGATGATGTTATTCCAGAAGAAATCTTAGGCAAAATCACTTTAGCTGTGAGTATTTCATTAAACCTTTTTGTTGAAGATAATTGAAAAGTTCTGATCACTCTCCATGTGAAAAGCTGGTTGGTCTGTGGAGTACAACTGCTGCTGCTGTTTGCACCACACTGGGAATGGTTCTCCAGGGTGCTCGTGACTTTTCCACGGTGTGTTACATGGTGTAAAAGGAGGTCCTGGGGTCAGTAATCAGTTCATAAACAGACCCCAGGACCAGCATCCTGCTCTGTCTGCTTGAATGTGGGCACCAGCAGCACAGGCACCAGCCCAGACCAGAGAGGCTTCTGGCAGTCTTGTGCAAAGGCTCCCAAAAGCACTGGAGAACCTGGCTGATGTTTTCTTGATTTAACCTGCAAGTTCTGGCCTAATGAAAAGTCAGGTAATTGAAATAGTTGTGACCTGCTGAAAAAAAATACAGCATAGGGCTTGAAATAAATTATTGCTCAGGATAATTAACAACAGAGATTGTTCAGGCTTCACCCCTTGCTTCCCTCTCCCAGAGTGGGATCTTTCCAGGTCACAGGGCATGTGTGTTCACTGAAGTCCATGCTCTCTCTTATATCACCTTCTGTTTGCAGAAAAAGATCAGAGAAAATTGCTTTTATTACGTGGCACATTACAGCATTGATATCTCAATGTATTAAATGCTTTTCCCCCCTGTTCTTGGAGTTCCAGAAATTTAATAATCACAGGACTCTTACGACATCTGCTTATTTTTCATCTATTTTTCTTTCCTAGACTGTGAAAGCACTAAACCACTTAAAAGAAAACTTGAAAATCATTCACAGAGGTGAGTTCTTCGTGTCTTTTTTTTTTTAAGTTCATGTCTTTTCTTCTTTTCTGTTAAAATAATTGCAAGAATTGTTAGTGGCCTTTAAAGTGTAAATAGCACCTGCACCGCCGCGGGTCTGAGTGCAGGTTTTGAACAAGAGCCTGTTCTGTTGCCCCTCCAGCCTGTGCTTTTTCCATGTAAGTGTGATTTTTGGGTTGGTTGGGCATCTGCTTCTGCCTTTGGGCACGTGGCATCTCTGGGGCTGGCTCCATCCCCTCGTGCTCCCACAGGATCCTGGGTGCCAGCGCCAAGGGTGACGGCGACGGCGCGGCACTGCCGGCCTCGATCCTCTGCAGCTGCTCTGCTTGAAATCGAAACCTCCAGCCGTGACTTACTGCTTTAAATTTCTTTCCCCTGCAGACATCAAACCTTCCAATATTCTTCTGGACAGAAATGGAAATATTAAACTCTGTGACTTTGGCATTAGCGGACAGCTCGTGGACTCCATTGCCAAAACGCGGGATGCAGGGTGCCGGCCATACATGGCGGTGAGTGGGATGAGCCCTGGGCTCTGTGGGATCTCACCCCCCCCCCCCCCCCCCATCCTCAGCCTGTTTCCTGTGGGATGAACACCCCTTTCCTGGATGAAACTGAGCTCTGGATTGAGCGCTGCTGTGGCAGTGTCATCCAGGCTGTGGCAAAGTGACCAAATTCCTGGGTTTTTGCTGGGTTCCTCTGCTGCTGCCAGGGCTGTGGTGCTGGAGTGGAGAGGAGCTCTGTGCCTTCCAGCAGTTCCAAAACACCAGCACCCGGGGGAGCAGGGCTGTCAGAGTGCGGGTTTGTCTTGGTCTGCAAGAAATCCATTTGCTCTGGTAAGATTATGTCACAGGAGTTATTGCAGAGCAGAATTATAGTGATTTTTGTAAACCACTTTAATTCCAAAGTGTGCCAGAACTTCATTCCAGGAGAATGTGATTCTGGAGAGCAGCAGTAGCAGAGCAGCTGTGTGGAAATTGCTGGGGCTGAGTTGTGGCTCCTGGGAGTCTGTCCTGCTTGTTTGCTGCCCTCCCCCTCCCGGAGAGAAAAGCTGTAGTGGTGATTTTGGAAGCTGTCTGAGGGTTTTAAACCCTTCAGTGCTTCTTCAGGGTGCTTTGAAAATGCATCTCTGCTCTCACATGAGCCAGGGGTACCTTGTGCAGGGAGCTGTATGCCTGCTGCTGTTCATATAACTTCAATTTTAGTGCCTGTATTTAATTTTTGTTGCATATTTGTGGCTCTTTATGCTGAAAAATACTGTTTTCTGAATTCTTTTTATCTACCACCATGTAGAAAAAAGGAAAATACCTCTCTTTTAAGGTAGGGTTCCCATCTGGCCCAAGCCATGGCTCTCAGATCGTTTTTATCTGACTGTGGTGTCCAAGGCAAAACCTGTCTGCCCTGACTCTGATCTTTCTTTGAGCTGTGGGTAGGTGGTCAGCTCTGCTCAGGCTGTTGGTATAGTTATGCTATGACAGTTCCTGACAGGTCTGTAAATAGCTGCAGTGCTTCCTTTCCCCTGGGACGTGGGTGGGCGAGTGCTTCCTTTGGTTTTCCTTCTTCCTGTCTGTCTGTCCATGTGCTCTCTGTGATTTGTGCAGCTCCATCAGCAGCTCCAGACTTGGGTGGACTTTTAAGTGAGCAAAAGTGTTGCAATTCACTTGGTGTTTTTCAGAGCCTTGGCATGGCACAGGGTTTGTGGGGCAGCCAGCAGCTGGCAAGCGATGTGGGAGACGACTGCCCTCTTCCCTGCTGCCCTCCAGCCTCAGTGACTCCTTTCCAAGTACATGAGCGTTTCCATGTACTGGGAAGCCTGGGAAATGGGGAGATGTCCCCAGTGTGCAGGCACGTCTGCCAGCTGTTTCTCCAAGCCAGCAGAGGCTGTGCCTGAAGGGATGCTGTGATCAAAGCTGGATATACCTGGGAAGGAGTCAGGCCGCCACATTCCTCTCAAAAGGAAAACAGTATTTTTTTTAGTGTAAAATAGGCCAAGAGTAGTAGCTCTATTCAGCCAGGGAGGCTCTGCTAAGGGCTGCTGGATGCTTCTCCCTGATGATAGTGTCTTGTTTTGCAAGGCCCACCAACCCCATGGCACTTGCCCCCTGAAGGAACCTGGTCCCCACATAGCTGTTGGTAAGAATGACACTGCATGTCAGCCAGTCTGGCTGCGAGTGGTCTGAGGAGGCAGCAGAAGCCATGTCCAGCTGCCAAGCAAGTGCTGTGTGCTTGAACCAAAATTGTTGGAGCTGTCACAGTGAGCGGCGCCTCAGCCTTGGCGCTGCAGCACTGGGAGTTTGTTTTGCTTTTGGCTTTCAGTTCCCCTGCAATTGTTACAGTGAGCAAAGGCCTACGTGTTGGTACCTCGTGTTCTCTGAAGGAAAGAAAGGCAGGACCAAGTTCCCAGGCAGCCACTGACCCCTGGAGCAGCCTGGGCTGTTCTGAGCCCTCCTCACCCGTGCCCTGTGCTGGGGGTTTGCTCCAGGTGGGGTTCCACAGCCTTCACCCAGCAAGGAGCTGAGGTTGCTCCTGGCCAGCCCTGCACCCTCCCTGTGTCCTGCTCCCTGTGGTCCCTGCCTTGCCTCTGGCTAGAAGTGGGCTCTGTGTGCCAGGCTGGGGCTGGTGGCCTTTGTGACATGACTGCTTTTGCATTCTCAATGCTGCGGTGAACCCAGAGAGGAAGGGTGAGACTGAAAGTGCTTGGTTTAGGCAGGGGCAGAGGAGGGGACCCAGCCAGCATGAGGATGGATGTCCTGCCCTGCCCTGCTCCTTCGAGACCTCCAGGAGTAGAGTGTGATGGTGTCACTGTCATCCTTGGTCACTCAGGTCCTTTTTCCAGGTCAGCTTGGAGCCTCTGGCTGCAAAACTGTGGCTTCTCACTTCTCCCTGGTGAAGGTGGACAGTCACTGCTGGCATCGGTATCAGGGCCAGCTGGATGTCCTTGTGTTCAGATGTTCAGGCAGAGATCAGGCCATGTAAGGAAAAGGAAAATTTCCCAAGGCAGGTGACAATGACAGCTCTGACCCCTCTTTCCCAGCCGTGGAGGGGAAGGCTGTAGGGATGCAGGAGTTCTCTGAATCCTCTTCCCAAGCAGAGCCACTAAAAAAAAGAGCCTGTTTGAGCTTTGCATTCCTGTCCCAATGCCCAGGTTTTAACCAGGCTCAGTCAGTCAGTTTTCTTCACTGTGGGTTTGAATTCATCCTCTTGGATGCTCCTGAATATTACTGTATGTTGGACTTTTTATTTTTTCCGCTTGCCTCTGAAACTTGGCACCCAGCCATAGTTTTTTATGACTGAGAAAACAGATTTGGGAGGAGACTGAGAGACATGTGGCACCATCCCTCTGCAAGCAGGGCAGACTGAATGCAGGCTTTGCTGCCTGTGATGAAGCAAATGCTGGGGAGATGCCTGAGCTGTGAGTGCAGCCATCCCCACTCGTGTGCCACTGCTGCCACCCACATGCTTTCAACTTGGAATGTGACCTCTGCTTACTCATTCACTGGCGAAAATCGTCCCTGAGGTTTGCCCTGCGTGGGACTTCTCCTGTTCAGACGTGGCCCCTGAGATCACACGGTGTGGAGCCTGTGCCTGGCAGCCCTGCTGTGTTGCAGTGGGGATCCTGCAACACGCATATACCAAACCAGGAGTCCCGTGGAAAGGAAATATATACGGACAGACAGATTCTTGCTAGCTGTTTCAGAGAGATGTTTATTTCTCCACCCGCATGGCCGGAGCTCTGCCCAGGAACTGTTCCAGTCACAGGACCAAGGGTCCTTCTGCCCGCACAGGGAACACAAACCAACCAATGGGAACGAGGCTGAGCAGGGACAGGGAAGCCCCGTGTCTGTGCCCTCAGGGCCCCTCTCCCAGGGCTACACGGCAGGGGAGGGACCCCAACACTGCTGCAGTGCTGAGCCTGGGCTGGAGCCTCAGTGTTCCCACCCTTGTCCTGCCAGGGACACGGCAGGATGGGATTTTCCTCCTTGGCCCTTCAGATGCTTGGCTGCACAGGCAGCTTATAGCAACCTGTGGCAGGAGCCACCTGTGTAAGCTGACTGCTTGCCCAAAGTGTTGCAGGCAGGACGTGAGTTCTGTGGAAGAGAGTATTAAAAGCAGGGGAAAAAACCATAATTTTGGCTACTGGGATTTAAGGGGAAGTGCCTAAAAGTCAGGTCTGGGAGATAGCTGCTCTCAGGAGACACTGGGTGTTCAGCTGGAAACAGCTCCTGGCTGCTGCAGATTTGCCGTGCTCAGGGCTTGACTGGCTGTGCTGGGGTGGCCCAGGGTAGCCCCTGCTGCCCTGATAAGCTCCCAGAAGGCTGATTGGAAGCCAGAATGTGACCATCAGGGTGGTGAAGATGCCAAGAGGGATGTGTGTTAAGCTCTAGGGTACTGGATGCTGGCCTTTCAAAATAACACCGGACAGGGAAGATCTCCGAAGTCCTGCATTAAAGATGCCTCTTCAGGTGCTGGAGAATCTGCCACAGTGCCCATAAAGTTGTCCTGGTCATTCATTATGCTCCTAATACCTCCATTTAATATGAGTAACTCTTGTGTTAATGGCTGGCTGTGGGCTATGGTTTCTTCTCCATTTGCAGAGTTAAGGAGCCCTGTTCTTGTCGGAGCCCTTTGCCCCAGCAGGTACTTTCTGCCTCGGATGTAGTCACCTCTTGAGCTTTTCTTTGAGATTAGGGGCTGAGCACCTTATTCCCTTAAGGCAGATCAGCTTGTGTTTTATGGCTGGGCTATAAGCTCCCATTTTTTCAACATCCTTTTGCAAATGTAGACCCTAGAATTGTGCAAACTCCCTGTGTTGGTCTCACCTGTGGTTTATGTCACAGGAGCAGCTGTTCCCACCATGTTGCCCCAGCTACACACTGGTGCTCCCCTGGGATTTCCTGCTCTCCTGTCCTAGGATCCTCTGTCCCTCCTGAGTGTTCCCTGTTCTTTGTCTGCTCCTGTGAGTCAGCAGCCAGCCAGAACCCAGCTTACCAAACACTCCAGACACTGGTTTTCCAGGAGTCCTTATGTGTCACACTAGCAATAGGTTTTTATAAAACTCTACATTTAGCAACGCTTATTTTATATTTTCATGGATATTAGTAGCCGTAAGCTAAGGCCACCTTTGAGGTTCCACTGTAAATCCTTCCCACTCAACACACAGCAGTTCCACTCTGAACTCTGTCAGGTGAAGCATTTACTGATGCAAATTATTTGTGCTTGAGTTGGTTGGGGTCCAGACCATGCCCTGCACTAGGCCAGCTTTATTATGGCCACATTTGCCTTTTCTAACAAGACAAATCAGGTTG
Source organism: Corvus hawaiiensis (assembly GCF_020740725.1). Lineage (NCBI taxonomy): Eukaryota > Metazoa > Chordata > Aves > Passeriformes > Corvidae > Corvus > Corvus hawaiiensis. The sequence continues at coordinate 10,814,630 of NC_063231.1, forward strand.
TTGAGAATATGCTGTGCCAAGCCCAATGGGACCTGGTTGCCTTCAATAACGTTGCTGTCAATCTTTCTGTGACTAGCAGGTGTGCTCTGTCCACCAGCCCATCACTTTCCTGCTGTTGGGATCAAGGAATTCAGGTGTGGTTAGGAAAGCCAGCTGGGAGGGGATGGCAGCCCCATGCGAACGGAAAGCAGTGTCTCCACCTGGAAAATGCTGCTGGAGAAGTTTTTAAATGAAAGGTTCTCTCAGAGTAAATATGTAAAGGAAATAGGAGGGGAGGAAAGGCCATTTTCTGGAAATATGATCTCTGCTGATAATCTCTGGGCAGTCATGGGCTTCATGGCTGGCCTGGGCAAGGGGGAGGGACAGGAAATTAAAGAACAGAGGGGATTTTGAAAGGAACATCTGAATTCAACATCCAAGCAGAGATGAATATTTTGGCTGAAGTATTTTTTGATACACTACTCTGCTCTCCTGTCTAGGTGCAGAAGTGATGCACGCAGAGCCAGCGTCTCTGCTGCTGTCCTGGCGGTGCAGAGGGACTGGGCAGCTCTTCACTCATCACATCGTGTGTCCTTTGCTCTTCTGTGTCACTCCCTGGCCAAGGAGCTGGGTCATTTCCCTGGGACCAGGGCAAGCTGTGGCATAGGATGCTGCGTGACCCCTGCAGTGACTGTCACTGCCATACAGACCCAGAGGGAACACAGTGTTCACAGCTTTGTCCTTGGTCACCTGGAGAGGAGGGTATGACCTTAGAAGAGATTTTACCCAGCACAGTGTGACTGTGGTGCCTCGGTTGCTTGTGTGAATGACTCACATCTGTGCTCCTAAACCCAGGCTTTAGCAATGAGCTCAGCTTCTGTGAGTCCTGTGTGCTCAGGAGGAGATCCCAAAGCTTAATAAGCTTCACTGCACATAAGAAGCAAGATTCACATGAAATTAGGCACTTCACCTCTAGCAGCCCCTTGGCAGCCTGTACCTGTCTCTGATGCATCCATACCCCGTCCCTTCACCCCATGAGCACATCCAGAGATGGCTCTCCACCTCAGCCATGTTCTTTCCTGCTTGCACTTGGCATCAGAAGGACACCTGGCCTGAGCCAGGCTTTGTCTGCAGCCCTCGTCCAGGTCCCCAGAGTGTGACATGGTGACTCTTCCTTCCTTGGTGTTAATTGCTCCCATGTGATCTACATGGAAAATTCTCAGCATTCTTCCTGCTCTGTATTTAGATGGGATTTATTTTGGTCTGTCCTGCTTTCCCTTTAACTGTGCCACCATGGTCTAGGGCCAAATCCCCGGTGCTCTGTTCGGTCACAGGAGCAGGGTGCCCCTCGTGGGTGCCTGAGACACCAGCTCTGTCTCACCAGTGCTGCCCATCCCACCAGTCCCTTTGAGCAGTTTGGCCCTGCCCAGAGCAGCTGCTCCCTGTGCAGTCCCCTCCTTCATCTGCAGCCTGGCAGCTGCTCTGCTGTGGCACATCCCTGTGCATTTGTGGTGTGGGGGTCACAGCACTGGCCAGGCCAGCATCCTCGTAATTTGATGTGTCCAGAGCTGGTGGCAGCTTCCAGACATCATGATGTGTCCCCAGTAGAGTTCAGGGCTGGGTCAGCTGCTGCTGCACTTTTCTGCTGCATCTGCCATGAAATTGTATTAAAATGTATCTTACAAAGCAACCAGGGCTTTCAGGATATTGCCTGTACCCCTTAATTTAGAATTTATTGCTCAGGTATCTTTATTATTGTTGTAGTCAAAACTGAATGAGACCCTGTTTCTTTTGACACGTTAATTATTATATTTTTAACTGAAGAAGGCAGACTGAGGTTTCTCATAAAGATGACATGCAAGGCATAAAGGTGTTTTTTGCTGGTTCATCTCTGGATAACTTGCTCTTAGGTGTGAATCACCCATGTCTGGCTCAATATTGCTTTCTATGAAAGGCATTTTGGATGTCTTAAAGCCTTGTAACATCATAGTTGCCTTCAAGGGGATGACCAAAACCTTGTTAAGAGGAGATTTTCTTAAAGCACATTGTTTTTAATAGTTTCTTAGGTTTGGCAACCAGCACTGGATGGGGAGAAGAGTTCTGGTAGATGCTGCTAAGCCTCACTCCCCAGGGTGGTGGATGAGATGTTGATTCCAGTTCTTATGATCCCTTGGGAACAACTTGGCTGTGAAAACAGAGAAAGTGAGACTTCGTGCTAAAGAGATCCCAAAGTTAAACAAAACTGAATAAATAAGACAGTCACAATTTTTCAAGGTATTTGTGCAAAAAGAAGAAAAACCCGACGCATTGGACTGTGATAAGTTGCCATTTCTGATCCCTTTTACACCATACCTCCATAAAAATCAGTGTTTTAAGTGATTCCTCGAGATGTTTCTCTGCTGGGGTTGGATGGCTGCCCTGGCCACAGGTTTGCCTCCGGAGCTGTGCCAGGCTCAGAGTTCTTTCTAGGTTTGCAGATGCTTCTTGTTGCTTCCTGCACGGCACAGAGCTTGACTGGTCCTTCTTCCTGTTTCAGCCGGAAAGGATAGATCCCAGCGCGTCCAGGCAAGGCTACGACGTGCGCTCAGATGTCTGGAGCTTGGGGATTACGCTGGTGAGTGAGGGGCTCGGCAGCCTGGCTGCCCTGTGCAGCGTGGGGGTGTCACACGTGGGCAGCGCAGCCCAGCTCCTGTGGGTGTTGTGATTGAAATGAGCACTTCAGCCTCAGGAACAATCTGAATGCTCTCCTGGTAGATGGCTCTCCTGAGCCCCTGCAGCTGTGTTTTGCAGAGAGCAAGATGGGAGCAGGGAAGAGGTGTTGGATTGTAAATGGATTTTGTGTTCAAAATCTGAGATGAGGAGGGGTGCTGAGCGTGGTGGTGCAGAGCAGAGCACCCAGCCTGTGTGAATAAGCCTCTGACAGCCCTGGCAGCTGCTGTGCTTTGGCTGCACAGAGACTTTGGTTAATCCTGGATTCTGGGATTCTGATTCCTCACTGGCTTAACCACAGCACTGCTACCTGCACACACTGATACAGTGAGAAGCTCTTAACTTTCTTCAGGTTGTGAAGCAGAAGAGAAAGCACAAGCAATTAAGTATGAACCAGTAGCTTCTGTTTTCACCACTGATGTTTAAAAAACCTCATTTTCATTATCCTGTGAGGAGCAGGGAGTTGGATTTGGGAATCCTTATGGGTCCTCTCCAACTTGAGATATCATATGATTGTATTATTCTCATTATCCATTTTCTCTAGTGGTTGTTAGGATGCTTGGGAAGGGACTGGAGGATTTTATTCTCCTGCACTGGTTTGTTTTGTAGCCAGTGGAAGAGCAGACATGGCCAGCACAAAAGCATGGCCTGGTCAGGGTAAATCTGGCCATGTTCCTCACACAGGCAGCAGAATTTACTGCTGGGTAAATTCTGCTTAGAATCATATAGGAAATAGGATGAAGGATCTCATCTCAGTCTTTCTTCTGGGGGGTTCAAGGTCGTTGCAGGCATTTTCTTGCCCTGACTGAACTTACCTGATGTAAACCTGCCTGGTGCTGTTGCTGTCTCTCTGCAGTACGAGCTGGCCACGGGGCGATTCCCCTACCCCAAGTGGAACAGTGTATTTGACCAGTTGACACAGGTAGTGAAAGGAGACCCACCACAGCTGAGTAACTCAGAGGAACGGGAGTTTTCCCCAAGTTTCATCAACTTCGTCAACTTGTGGTAAGTGTGTGCTGCTGAAAGCATTTGGAGTTGGCTCGTTTTCTTGGCTGGTGTTTGGCAAGGGTCATGTGTCCAGCACTTCCTGGCTTCTTTTCATGTTCCTGCACCAGCATATGGGTGAGGACCTCTCACATTTTAGTGGTTTGGAGGTGATAGGGGATTTGTCTGGGTTGGGACTGAAGGGCAGACCTTGGAAACTGCTCTTCAGGAAAGGAATTAGGAGAAAACCTCTGAGAGGCTGTGCTAGAGAGAGGCATGGTAAGGAGGGAAGTTTCCATGGCAGGACATTTGTGTCAGACACAGCCCCAGTCCCTGCCTGCACAGCTGGGATGGCTGAGAGGGAGGAGGGAGGGAGGGAAGTTGCTCCTGTGGTCACTCACAATGCAAGGATGGGTTTTCCAGAAAACCAGAGGTGGTGAGTCCCACTGCGACAGCATCGTGTCCTGTAAAAGTTTGTGTTTGATGTCTGTAATGTTTTCCCTGATCCCATGTTCTCCTAATTATCTTTATGCTTTCTTTAGCCTTACAAAGGACGAGTCCAAAAGGCCAAAGTACAAAGAGCTTCTGGTGAGTTCTCAGTGCTGCATCTGTCAGTGCCTCCAGCACACAGCTCACACGGGGCTGGGCTCAGGCAGAAGTGAGATCTGAAGGAGCCGAGCCCTGGATTTGGGCAGCAGAAGGGCCTGTCTGTGGTGGGGGTCTAAAGGAGAGAGGGCAGCAATGCTTTTGGCCTGGATCAGTCACATGTGGCAACTGTGCTCCTTCAGGGAGCTCTGGGCACCTGGAAGGCACCTCTTCAGAGGCCCTGGTTCCACAATCAGCCCTGGGGTTTCACATCTCCTGGTGTGAAAGGGGTTTGCCTGATGTCCTGGTCCAGAACCTCCCTGATGAGATCAGCTGCTCTGATCTTGCCAAGTGCTGCCTGCTGTGGGCAGAGCATAGGGTCAGGGCTCAGGAGAGCAGGGCTTGGGTTTGACCTCTGCAAGCCACTCCCTGTGACTCCTGTCACTCTCCCCACTGTGACAAAGCTCATGATGAAACCTCTCTTGAAAGTATTTCAGTAAATATCAATGCTACAGAGGAGCTGCTGGTCCTGCACCCTCACTACCTCCTGCCTGTCAGCTCCTGACCCTCTGGAGTCCTGTCCCACCTCCATTAACCTCCCACGTTACAGACGTGGATTCCCAGTGTGGAAAAGCCATGGCCCAGGCCATGTCCTGGTGTCCTACAGCCACCACAAAGCCGTGTTCTTGCCCCAGACAACTTTGCCTGCTCAGTTTTTATCTGAGGAGCGCATGCCAGGAGGGTGACCGTAACTTTGTTGTTTTTTATCTGATTCCAGAAACATCCCTTCATCCTGATGTATGAGGAACGCACAGTGGATGTTGCATGCTATGTTTGTAAAATCCTGGATCAAATGCCAGCAACTCCCAGCTCTCCAATGTACGTGGATTGATACTGCTGCTACATCAAACTCTAGAAAAAGGGCTGAGAGAAAACAAGCTGTAAAGAATTTTCATCACATATTGCAGTGTTTTTAATGCTCGCCCAGACACCATGTGCAATAATATTGGTGTTATTTCCATCCTGTCTGTATACTGTTGTCACATATAAAGTGCATCCCTGTAATACCTGATCACACAGTGTTAGTGTTGGTCACAGAGAGACCTCATCTTGCTCTTTTGTGGACATACTCATGAAATGTGGAAATAAGTACATTTATTTGTTGACCGTGATTGGATAGCACCTAAAATTCATTTCTAGACTCAAAACTTGGAGACTCCTCAGCAGCTACTGGAAAGATTTTTCTCTCAAACTCTTCCAATTGTTGTTTCAAGTAATAATAAAAAGCAAACAAACAAAAAGTTAGGCGTTGTCTGTCTGAACATTAAGAGACTTTGCCTGGAGGGAGAAGAACTTGCTTAACCAACAAGATGCTTTGCCTTCTGGAGCTGGAAAGGCAAAGGAGAATTTTATTCTTCACAAAGTGCAATAGATTTACTGCTATGAAATTCTGTTGCTTTACAGTCGCAGTGTACTTTCTGGGGACAGTGTGCTCAGCTGAACTTCCTGTTAAAGAGAGATCATGTTAAATATAGTGAATATGTCTTTACCAAAAATATGTTGCGTTGAAAGAGGCTAACATTAAACTATTGAGATGGGACATAATGTATTCTTCCTCCTTTTACCAAGCCAGCCACTCTTCACTCTTAACTAGGTGTCCTGTAAATTGTTACCTGGTAAGATAAGACCTTTGACCTGAAGAATTATTAAACTACTTGATTGAATTTAACCTGCTTGTTGACCTGGTTTATAGTGCACAGTGCTCACCACCCACTGGCTTTGCTTTGCCTTCACCCAGTGCCATCCACAGAGGCTGCAGCTGCTTGAACGGGCCACCAGCTGATGGCTGTGAGTGCTGGCCAGTGTTTCTCGTGTTCCTGCTGTCCCCAGCCCTGGTGCTTGTGCCTTTGGCCCAGCCCAGCCCTCCCAGCCCCATGTCCCTCACAACTCCAAACCTCAGCTCTTCCTTCTCGCCAGTGCAGGCAGGATGGAGGGGTGGCCCTGGCTGCCACGGGGCTCTGTGCCCGTCACACCCTGCTGAGCTTGCTGGAGACAGTTCGCCACCGCGGGGAGATTGAACCTCTTCTGTGACCTCCACAGCTCTTGGTGCTACACCCAGAGCAAAACTCTCTGAGACTGTTGGGTGCAGAAGGAGATGAGGTGGAGATGAAGGAGCACCTAACTCCTCTCAGCTGGCCCAGCAGGGCCAGGCAAGCTGTCATCTTCTGGTCCATTCCTAAGTGAAACAGCGCATCAAGCTTTTCTGGCTGTTCAGTTGACATATTTTTCAAAGATTAATTTTTCCTGAAAACTTTTTTCCCCCCAAATACTGCAGTTTTCAGGTGTTTAGTAGCACACCAGGGATAAAATGGAGGCTGCAGGGTCTCTGCTTTCCATTTTGAGCTGTCTGATTTAGGTGCTTGGTAGGACTTCATCAGTGTTAGAGCAACCTCCCATCAGAGCTCGGCCGCAAGCCCGGACCCAGGACGCAGAGGGAACGGAAACACCGTGGTGCTGGCAGGATCCCAAGGAGGGGCTCCCCACGTCCAACCAAAGCCACCCCGTGCCAACAGCCCAAGCCGAGCGCTGAAGACCAAGCAGCACATCCCAGCAGGGAAGGAGAGCCGGGGCCGTGCCCCAGACACGGCTGGTGCCTGTCGGCCGCAAAGGCGACGCGTCCCGCTGGCTGCCGGAGCTGCTCCTGCTGGCACTGAGGCTGGTGTGGGCCTCTGGGATCCATTGGTCCTGCCCTTCCTGGATTATGTTCCTCTTGGGCTGCTCCTCAGGCAAGGCAGTCAGCAAAGTCTTCCCCAAACAGACAAGGCAGAGGTTTCTGCAGGAACTGCTCCTTCCCGACGGCTCTGGTGCATCCTGCGTAAGGATCAGATAGACCCAGCATGTCTAAAACAGTCTTTCTGTCCCCATCCCCAGAGCCTCTCTCAGGTAAATCCCTGTGGAGCTGTGACTCCTCTCTCCAGTCTTCAGCCCCCAGAATGAGACTGCAAGTGCTCCAGGCTCAAGGGGTGCTGGCTGTGGGGGCTGAAGAGACCCACACCCAGGAAGGGCAGCCACGTGTGGGGCTTTGTCCCTCCCTTTGGGTATTAAAGTCTGACTCCCTTCTCCCCGGTAGCAGGGAGCCCAAAAACCTTTCAGAGGGCCAGCACTGAGATGGATCCTCCCCAAAAACAGACGTGACTGCCTTGCTCTGCCCTGTTGGGGTGGCTGGGTCTGTGCTCTGGTGCTGACCCTTCTCTAGCCCAGGACCAGTTTGCTGGGAGTGGAAATGCAAAGGTTTGGACTGCCAGTGACAGGAGTGAGGTGCTGTTGCCTGAGTGGCTGTACAGGACAGGTTTAGCCTATTCAACATAGATTATTATAAATTATTAAGGGTGCACCATTTATTGCAATGTATCTTTATTTAAAAAAAAAAGAAAAAAAAGGTGTATAGTGTTCAGAAGCTGTGAAAATAGTGTAAGAACTGTACATTGTGAATTCTGGTTATTATTTTTTTTTCTTGTACCATAGAAAAAATGTATAAAAATATCAAAAAGCTGATGTTGCAGGGATGTTGCCTTATTGTCTGTAAAATGAAGCTCAGGAACATAACTGCTTCAAAGAGCTTCCGAATATTTTATCCGGTATCCTGGTTTGACTTCCTCCTCTGTTTAAGCTATTATACATGGATCAGAGTGTTTATGTAACAGTTCTATCCTTTTGCCTGCAGGTCAGTTGTAATAAAACTAAGATGCGACTGTGACCTTGTTATTTTCATTTTGTAAGGTCAGACATGAATGGGAAGGTTCACTGAGAGCTGTGGAATACCTGCCTTCCAGGCGTGTCCTCCAGGTGGAAGAGGAAAGCAACCTTCAAATCTGCTTGTGCCAAGTGAGAGACGTATAGGGAGCCCTGGATTTATTTTCTCTCTCTGGAAGATTGCTGGGCCCTCGGTGTGTTCGGGTGCCTCTCAGGCGAGCGCTGTTTGCAGCACAGGGAGGTTCTGGTGGCTCAGGACACCTTGTCCCTGTGAGGAGGGCAGATGGCCGTGCCCACATGCCAGGGGAAGGGCAGCTGCTGCTCCCAGCTGTGATGGCTGCTTTAGTTTTGCAAGAGCAGTCAAGGTCTGCAGGACCCACATGATCTGAGAGTCCTGGCTAAGTCCTACTGCCCGGTGCTGGGATGTGTCTCTTCTGCCTGGAAGCTGTAGAGGGCTTGGAATCTGTCCTGTCAAGGGGGCAGAACTGGGCCCCAGCAGCCCCACTGGGAAAAAAAGAGTGTTGGGGGAGAGGGCCTGGCCACGAATTCCTGTCCTGCTCCAGTGGGCTGGATGGGACGGTCCAAGAGTGCTCAGACCAGAGAGGGGAGAGCCAGAGCATCCTGCAGGGATCCTTGGTCATGGCATAGCTCAGGATCTGGAATAGTTGGGAATGGATGGATCACCTGACACCAGCTCTTGCAGGGTCTCATCACTTGGAGGGTGACAGTTGTGTCGAGAGAAGGGAAGGCAGGGAAGACAAACGGAGCTGAAGAAGGTCTTTCTGTGTAGAGATGCACAGTGTGAAAGGTTCACGCAGCTCAAGTCTGTCAGTTTGCCTAAATTCTGTGTTCCCACCACACCAAGCCTTTTTCTGGAGCTCTTTGTTGCCAGCACAACACTTTCAAGATTTTTGGGTCACCTGCTATCCTCACTCTTCAGTCAGAATCCAAGATCCCTCATTTGGTGAAGGAAGAAGACAAAATCTGAGCACACACCAGGGAGGGTCCTTCCTGACTGGGCAGCCACCAGAGAACACAGCTCCTCACCTCACAGCCCTGTGTTCTGTGAACTAGGAATGCTCTGGGATTCTGCTCCTTTGGCACTGCCACCTGCCTTTGCATCCTGGGGTTTGCCCTGAGGAAGCTGGCACAGCTGAAGGAGCTCACAGGCGCTGGTGGCTGTATGTGAGTCCATCCCTGCATGGGATGGTCCCATGCTCTGCAGGAGGGAGTGGATCCCTCTCAGCTCTGTTCCCCTGTGACTGGGGCATACTGGAGGGAATGTTATCTGTGGACATTTCAGTCCCTCTCAACTGCTCCTTGTTGAACTCATGCTTCATTCCCTCTCTGGGGTATTTTCCTGCCTGCAGGCATTTCACTGCCTTCACTGAGGATCCCTCTGTGTCACTGCTGAGGCAACACAGAAAAACTCCGACCTCATCCCCTGGCCTTCATCCCAGCCCTGTCTGTCCTTTGGGGTCCAGGCAAGTATAAATGAAGGGCTCAGACCTGTGTTCCGGGGGGGTTTCCTCTGTGCTGGCACTGCTGAGGTGCCTCCAGTCTTGGGGACAGTTCTGGGCCCCTCAAGAAAGGCACTGAGGGGCTGGAGCGTGTCCAGGGAAGGGAATGGAGCTGGGAAGGGTCTGGAGCCCCAGGAGCGGCTGAGGGAGCTGGGAAAGGGGCTCAGCCTGGAGCAAAGGAGGCTCAGGGGGGACCTTGTGGCTCTGCACAAGTCCCTGACAGGAGGGGGCAGCCGGGGGGGTCGGGCTCTGCTGGCAGGGAACAGGGACAGGAGGAGAGGGAACGGCCTCAGGCTGGGCCAGGGGAGGCTCAGGGTGGACAGCAGCAGGAATTTCCCCATGGAAAGGGTGCTCAGGCCTTGGCAGGGGCTGCCCAGGGAGGTTTGGAGTGCCCATCCCTGGAGGTGTCCCAGGAAGGGCTGGAGGTGGCACTCAGAGCTCTGGGCTGGGGACAAGGTGGGGATCAGGCACAGCTGGGACTGGATGGCCTGAGAGGGCTTTTCCAGCCTCAGTGATTCCATGATTCTGTTAACACAGAGGTGCTGCTTTTTAAAGCAACTCCATTTCCCCTTTGAATCCCGATACAAATCACACGTGGCCATTGCTTTGAGCGTGGTAAGGGCCCAGGGAAAGATGGAGTGGCTGCTCTAAGGAACAAGAAAAGGAAACAGCTGTTGTATTTTTGCTTTGTGTTTACAGCTGTGCAAGTGCTTGGAGAACGAGGTGAAGCACAAACTCCCCCTCCTGGAGACACACAGCACCGTTCTGTTGGAAATAGAAGAGCAGGACAGTCTGTGGCTGCTCCGGGGGGCATCTGCCAGACAGCCTTTGTCTTGGCATGACTCCTGTGCCACCCATCAGGAGAATGTGGTGTGTCCAAACAGCAAAGCCCTGCTCAACCGAGCGGGAGAGCTGGGTGCAGGGGTGTCACCCTGCAGGTGTAGCTGTGCCAACAGCCCCAAAAGCACACACAGGCTCGAGAAGGCCAGAGGGGTTTGGTGTGTGTAGGAAGGCAGCTGAGAAGATTTGCTGGCTTGCAGGACTGTGTGTGGTGAAGCCTGTGGTATCTGTGGGGGTGTCCATGCTGTGCCTGTGGGTGCAGAACCAGAGCTACACTAAAATCCACCAGAGAAGGTGCTCTGAGTGACCCAGCACCTCGTTAGACACCACACACCTGCTCTGGCTCTGTGGCTGTTGTGTCCTGTTGTCCTGGCCAGAGCACTCCTCGCTCTGAGGCAGAGCACCCTGCCCTTGACTCAGCCTCCCCAGGTGCTCTGCTCCAAACCTTGGCACCTGACGGGCTCCTTCCTGCCCTTCAGAGCTGTGGCTCCCTGTTCCATTCACTCTGCTCTTCGCCTTTCACAGCAGGGACACTCAGCCTCCCCAGCTGCTCTGCTGCAGGGGGAGCGGCACGGGCAGGCTCTCCTCAGCAGGCAGACAGGGCGGGGGAGTGCTCCAGTCCACTGATATTCCTGAAATAATCCTAGGCTGAGCCTTGTCTCCCCATTCTCTGAGTGACCACGACCTGGCCCAGCCCAGGCAGTTATCACAGCACGCCTGGCTTCAGGGTGTGGGCCAATGTCCAATTTAATGTCCAATTAAAAGATGTTCATAGGAACTGGTTATTTGTTCATTGTTTTAGATTCACTTGAGCAATGTCTCAGGGCCATTTCACCTTTAGCCCACCTGGGCAGTCCCTCCTTGCATGCAGGTGGGTAAATACCCGGGGAACCTTTTCTAATCCAAGGAAAGATGTGATGGATCTGGAAACAGACACCAAGGGCTGCTGTGGAGAAGGATGCAAGGTCCCCCGGGGTGAGGGCCCAGCCTGCTCTGCCTCTGGGCAGTGGGAGGTTTGGCTGTGGCAGAGCTCTGCCTGTACCCAGCACCCTGCAGCCACCAGCCCAGTGCTGACAAAAATACCAAGGGGCTTGGGCAAGGGCTCAGCTCTGCCTTTTGAGGGGGACCTGACCCAAGGAGTGGGGCCTGCAGGAAAACAAAGCAAAACCAGAGCCAACAGAAGAAAAAGACAGGAGACTCTGGCTGGTGTGTCCAGAAATCTTCCAGGAGAAACTGCTGCCATGAATGAAATTCTTCTGGCCTTGAAGGACTGTAACTGTCCCAGAGCATGGAGCTGGTGGCAGATGGGATAGCTGTGGCTGTCCCACAGTGAAATCAAACAGCAAACCACGAGCAGACAGAGTGGCAAGACACGGGTTTTAATAATGTAGGTGTTGCTGGTAACATAGGTAAGGAAATGTGCTTGCTTACAGGTTTGAAGCTGACAGCATCCCTTTAAATAAGGAAATACATTTGCTGAGAGGAGAAAGTTACCTGGAAAGCTCTGTACAAGGCCGCAGTGGAGCAGCTAACACTACTCTGGTTCAAGTGCTCTGAATATTCTCCACGGACTGGCTTCAAAAAAATCTCTCACTTAGAAAAAGAAATTCTTTTTAAAAAATGCAACCTGTGATTGTCTATCCTAGCAGTGCCCTGTGACATTTGTACAATAGAAAAGTGGTGCTTTAAATAGTGACTTGAAAGCTACTGCCACGTGCTTTATACAGCATGCAACAACACCAGGGACTGGGGACACCGCCCGGGCTGCAGAGCTGCCTCCAACAGCTCCAGCATCCCTGGGGAAGCACCACGGGAGCCACGGCCAGGCTGGACCTCCTCCCAGCAGCTTCATCTCCGTGTGCTGTCCTTCCAGTAACACAAATATTAAATACACTCAGTCTGTAAATAGTTTAACAATCTTTGTCAGCAACAATATTTACTTTGGCAAAACCAGAGTTGCAATGAACAGACGTGTCCATCACACAGTCTGCAGCAAGTTCTTTGGTGGAAGCCAAGAAGTGAAGCAAAGGCTCCTTCTTGCTAGAGCCTGAGGAAGAATATTGCACAGAGACTCATAGGAGAAATGCTGGTGATTCCAAACGGGAGCATCACTGCGGGAGAGCTTCCTTCTCTGCCGGCATCGGGAGAACGGGCTCCTCCAGGCTCGGTGATTCACAGCTGTTCTCCGGTAGCCTTGCTCTGGGCTGAGGGAGCAGTGACGCTGCAGTAAACTCGGGGAGGAGGGGATGACGGCTGGGGATCGAGGAGGGGTGGGCAGAAGGGTGGAGGGGAGGATGGCAGAGGAGTGGAGGCAGCACCAGCAGGCGCTCACACGAACCCGCAGCCACACCAGGGCCCGCTGAGCTCTGCCCCAGAGCGCTCGCTGAGTGTCCCTGCTGGGCTCCCTCCGCTCCCGGATCGTGCGAGGGGCTGGAGATCATCCTCACCTGGCTGTGCAGAGAACAGCCCCTCCAAAGCCTGGCTGGTTCTTTCATACGACTTGCTCCTACCTTGGCCGAAACACATCACTCATCTCTTTGTGTGCGCCGTGCTAGCGGGGACACGGCTGCTCCACTGGGATGCCACATCCCCGCCATTCCTGCACCTGCATCCTGAACATCTGCCTCCAATGTCCAGAGCTCTCTGCTCCAAGGTCACCTGCTGCAGCCTGATCCTGTTCAGAATGCAGCCAGGACGGCTCCTGGGCTTTCAGCCCCTCAGGACATGCCAAGGTGCCACCACGAACACGATGATCTCCAACTCTGATCCACCTGGAGCAGAGCTGTGCACGGATGAGGCAATGCAGCTTTGGGCAGGAGGGAAGCAAGAGCTGGGCTGTGCAGAGAAGGGTGCTTGCTACCTGGCTGGGCACAGCTCCCTGCTCCTCACCCTGGCATGGGCATGGCCAAGGTGAGCACAACAGGTTTGCCTGAAAGACTGGATGAGGAGAGGAGAGGAGAGGAGAGGAGAGGAGAGAGGAGAGGAGAGGAGAGGAGAGGAGAGGAGAGGAGAGGAGAGGAGAGGAGAGGAGAGGAGAGGAGAGGAGAGGAGAGGAGAGGAGAGGAGAGGAGAGGAGAGGAGAGGAGAGGAGAGGAGAGGAGAGGAGAGGAGAGGAGAGGAGAGGAGAGGAGAGGAGAGGAGAGGAGAGGAGAGGAGAGGAGAGGAGAGGAGAGGAGAGGAGAGGAGAGGAGAGGAGAGGAGAGGAGAGGAGAGGAGAGGAGAGGAGAGGAGAGGAGAGGAGAGGAGAGGAGAGGAGAGGAGAACAGTGGGCTCTCCTCTCCATGATTTCCTGTTGCCACCCAGGTGAGGTCACCTCACCACACAGTCTTGTCATGAGCTGCTCCAGTTCTCACGAGAGTGACTGCTAAAACCGGGGCGGGGGGGTGGGGGGGGGGAAGACTAAAGAAAGAAAAGTGAAGTTCTTGTCAATCCAAGGATGTGTTGTTTCAGGCACTGGTGTCCTCTGTGGGGTTGTATCAATGGAGGAAAACCAAAGTACCAGAGTTGTTGTGCTGTCATTTTCAGTGACTGGAAATTCAAACAAGTTTATATGCTGGGAAAATGACTCCAGTTTCCCCTGAATGAGGCACGTTAGCCCTGCATGTTCTCTCGCACGACAGGAACACTGTGCCGCCTGCTGCAGGCTCACAGCATCCTGCCCCAGCGCATCCCTTCACCACTGCTGCAGGTGCAGGTCCATGCTGGTGTTCAGGTTGAGGTCGGCAACATCCAGGAAATCGATGTTGAAGATGCTGGGGCCGGCAGGGGTGAGCGAGCTGAAGCCGGTGGCAGAGCTGGGGGGGGTGAGGTCCAGCCACTCCATTGTTTCCCACGGAGACTCAGTGAAACTCATTTGTAAACCGGAGCCTTCGGCAGGGGAAGGGGAGAGCTGCGTTTCCATGGGCGAGAGGGGAGTCTGTAAAATCTCCTGGGAGTTGAGCAGTTCATCTGCGGCTTTGCCGGAGAACCCCTCCATCATCCCTTCGAAGTGGGGCTCCTCTGCCCCCATCTTCAGCAGGGCCATCTCGCTGACCCTGCCCAGGGGGCTGTGGGCGTTGAGCAGCACCTCGAGGTGGGCGTCGCTGCTGCCCGGGCAGTGCTCGAAGGGCAGCGGCGCCGCGGACCCCGGCTCGAACGGGGCGGAGCCCTTGGGGACGGAGGCACCGGAGTTCCCTGTAGACACCATTATCTGAGGTACTTTCTGGAGGCAGGACCGATCTTCCTTGGCATTGGCTGGAATTTCTGTCAACAAATGAGAGGGATTTGAGGTGCTCTGACAGTGCCCGCCGCTGCTGGGCACAGGGGCACCACCACAGCCCTCCAGCTGACCTCTTGGGCATCCCCAGGGAGACTTGCTCCCCACTCAATCCCACTGGCACTGCTTGCCCACCCTCCCTGCGGGAAGCCTCGCTCATTCCTGCTTTCTGACCTTGATCCCCTGCGTTTGGACACAGTCCCTAGGGCACAGGCACTGGCAGCTGTCCCCAGGGGGCTGGGAAAGGGCACAGGCAGCACTTTGCACGGGGGAGGGCACCAGAAGTGCTCTGTGTGGGAGATGGCACTGGCAGCACTGGGAAGGGGGGGACACCAGGGGCTCTGTGTGGGGAGGGGGCTGGCAGTGCTGTGCACAGGGCTGCTGCCCTGCTGTCCCTTCTCTCTGCACAGGTGACAGCCGAGCCCAGACCACCCCAGTGGGTTGGCACACGCAGCAGCAGGTTCCAGGAGGGCCAATATGCTTTTGGGTTCAATCTCAGTGGCTGCTGGCACAGGGAGGGCAGGTGAAAGCTGTACTCGACTCAGGCAGCTCTGCTGGGGTGCACAGAATGCACTGAGCCCCACAGACCGAGGCTGGCCTGGAGGGGAAGCCCTGGAGGGGAACAGGGAAGCAGAGCGTACCTCCACTCTCAATCAGCACGTCCAGGAGCTCGTCCATCTGCTGACTTCGTGTCATCTGCTGCAGCAAACGACAAAGAGGAGAGTAGAGGGCATTAGGAGGAGAGTCCCTCCAGCCACAAGCCAGGTAGATGGCTCTAGACCCTAAAAAAGATGGCTCTAGACCCCACAAATGGCTTCCTCCCATGCAGAAGAGAGGCCATACCAACATGGGGCTGGCAGCAGCATTCAGGGCACCGCAGGGTGTGGCTCAATCACGGTGGATCCAGGGAGCAAAGCACCCTTCCCTGCTGCCAACCCTCTGCTCAGTGGCCACTACAGCCTGCCCTGTCCCTGGGCCCTCAGGACACAGCAACATTTTGGCCCCAGCACCTCACACTGGCATGTGCCTGCCTGCCCTCCCTGCTTCTTGCACTGCCCATCTCCCTCCTCTCCCTGACTGGAACCTGGAGGATCTCCTGCACGCCCCCATAAGCCCATTTTCACTCTGCCAGCAGCATCACTCCACTTTCCTAAAGGCACCACCACTCCCAGCACTGAGGCTGCTCCCAGACTGTGGTGGGAAGGAAGATGGCCAGTCCTCCCCGGGGGCACAGCGCTGCAGGTACGGCTCAGGGGGGCAGATGGCACAGAGCAGGATGAGGTTTCCTGGTGACCTGGGAATGCTCAAGGGTCTGTCTCTCCCAGAGCACCGAGAACCCAAAGAGAGTACACTGGCAGCCTGGGGGACTCGGGGGGTGTCAGGACCCCTGGGTGCGCAGGGGAGGAAGGTCAGCAACTAACCCTTCAAAAAAGCCCATTCTTCATGGAAACAGACCTGTCCTACCCAGAGACCACAGAACAGGCTGGAACTCCTGCAGCTGAGTCCCACTAACCGCAAAAAGACATCATGGGCAGCCCTAGCCCTGTAGGAAACAAAAACCATGCAGTTACCTGCTTCACTGCATCCTCATAGGCTGGAGGCTGCTTTACCTCTGACAGGGCTGGGCTTGACTTACAAAAACTTGGGGATGAAATAGAAAACTTTTGGCCTGACTGCGCAGCCATCTGCATGGGGAGATACAGGGAAATGGAGTCAATGCACGGCGGGAGGCCCGGCGCTCTCACCCCTGCTGGGGTTGGTGTGGTGCCAGGGAAAATCACGATTTTGTGGGTCAAACAAAAACAAAATGCCTGGGCTGTGAGCAGGATAGAGGCAGGTAAACCAGCTCCCTGACCTGGCTCTGAGATGCAGGGCCAGGCTGGCCTCTGGTCACTGCCAGGGCACAGACAGGGTGTCACAGAACGTCCTGGTGCTCAGTCAGCTGTGGAGGCACAGGACAAAGGGAAGACAGAGATGCTGCTGGTGGTCAGCTGTGCTTGGCCAGCGATGAGGCACTTCCCCAGCCACCCCCCAGCCCCTCCCCATCACCACCTGACTGGGGGCATCTCACAGAGCTCAAGCCAGGGAAGATCACGCAAAAGAGGGAAACCTCTGCCTGTGCCAAACACCTGTGTATCTTTGCCAGCTTTTTGCCAGGCTCCCCTTCCAGGATGGACCACGTTTGAAGCACAGTGCCTGCCAGCTGCTGTCCCCATCACCTCTAAGGTCCTTGTGTGTCCTTCCCCACTGCCTGGCCATGGCTTTGTCCCACAAAAACCAGCACCAGGGGATTCACCCTCCAGGTGGGCTGGATCCAGGAGTGGATCCAGGGCAGCAGTGAGGTCACTCTGCCTGGCCATGCACATCCCGGCCACCATTCTGTGGAGGGCAGCTGAAAGGAACACTACCCCTGGCTCATGGGAAACAGCACTGCAGTGCTGGGCAGACAGGAGGAGTTCTTGCTGAAGAAGGACCCTCACTCCTGGGAGTCCCTTGCAGGCAGCAGAGGAATATCCAGGATGGGTGGTGGTGGAGTAGGGATGAGCTGCAGGACACAATGGAACCATCCCCTCTGTACACCCCCAGCCCTTGGGCAGGGAGGGAGGAGCTGGAAATGCCCCTGCAGAGCCTCTGCTCCCTCCTGACCCTCACTGACCACTGCCCAGCTGCCCAGAGCAGCCCTGCTGCCTCTCTTGGCTATCACCTCACAGCACTGTGTCCCACTGCCCATTGCCCCCACAGCTCTGCTGTGGTGCCCAGTTCACCTCCACAGCCCCAGGCACCCCCTGCATCCCCTGCTCGCTGCTCCCCATTGCCCAGCTCACCCATACCAGTGTTCCCATCACCCTCCTCACCCCTACAGCAGCCCCACTGCCTGCCTCACCCCACTGCCCTCCATGCCCCTTCCACTGGCAGCTCTGTCTCTGCCCTCCCCACCCTAAATTGCTGCCCTTTCCCACCTCACTGGCCATGCTGTTTGCCAGCTGCCCACAGCACCTACCTCACTGTCCTCTGGACACAGCACTGAGCCCCACTCTGTGCCACTGTGCAGGGCTGCACCCCAGGGCCTGCTCGGGGCTGCCGTGGGTGGGTTGGGAGCAGCCCTGCTCTGGCGTGGGCTGCCCTGCACACCCAGGCTGCCCCTGCCACACCCCCGTGTGCCCACTCTGCACCCCTGGCATGGCACCGACCACTGAAAGGTGCTGCTGCTCCCTGGGGAGCCCTGGGAGGGCCCTGCATGGACTGGGGCTGCCATCAGCAGAACCCTGTGCTGTTTTGTGCTGGCAGCGTGTCCCCCTCCCCAGGCGTTCGTACCTGTCCAGGGGGCTGAGTGAGGAGTGGTGGCTGCTGAGGACAACTCTCTGCTGGGCTGGTGGCCAGCTGGGGAGGCACAAGCTCTCTCTGACTGCAGACCTCAACTGCCAGCCCTGCTCCAGCTTCCTGAGAAAAGGCTTCCCCGGGGCAACTGCTCTCCTCCAGCTCAGTGGTGAAAATCCCTCGCACACTGCTGGGAGCCACAATGGCTTGGCAAGATGTTGGGAAGCCCTGCAGCCCTGCAGCGGGGTCTCCCAGGGGTGTAGGAACTGTGCCAGGGCTCTCCCAGGAGCTGAGGGATCCATGCTGGTGCCTCCCTGCTGTGTATAGAGCTGTGCCAGGGCTCCATGGGGCATGGGTAGCTGTGCCAGGACTCCCCCAGGGGCAGAGCAAGCGGTGCCAGGACTCCCCCTGAGGGGAGAGGCAGCTGGGTTTGGGCTCTTTTAGGGTAGAAGAAGCTGTGCCAGTGCTCCCCCAGGGAAGTGGGAGCTTGCCAGGACCCCTCCAGGGGCAGAGAGAGCTGTGCCAGGGCTCCCCAGGGCAGAGGGAACTGTGCCAGGGCTCCACATGGCAGAGCATGCTCTGCCAGGACTTTCCCAGGACACGGGGAACTTTGCCAGTGCTCACCTAGGGGCAGAGAGAGCTGGGCTGGGGTCCCCTGGGGAAGAGGGGAGCTGTGCCAGGGCTCCGTGGGGCATGGGAGCTGTGCTGTGGCCGCCCCAGGGCAACTGGCTGTGGTGTTTGGCTCTCCAGAAGATACCCTGCAAAGGACCCTGCAGTGCTATCAGCTTCCAACCCATCGTCCAGCTGGGATACTCTCTGCCCTGCCAGTGGCCCCGGGCCAAGAGGAAAGGCCTCCCCCAGGCAGGTGTGACCCCGTGGGGGCCCGGGCTGGCACTCACCGGCGCTGTGCGGAGGCAGCTGCTGCCCGGCGGGGACCCGCTGCGGCCCTCGGGGGACACGGGCAGCAGGTAGTGGCTGTTGGGGGACGGCGGCAGGCTGATGTGCTGGGGGCTCTTTGCAGCCCCCAGGGGAGAGTGCTGGGGGGAGCACTGCGGGCTCAGGAATGTCGAGGAGGTGATGGCGCTCTGCCCTGCGGGCTCCAAGCAGTGGCTATTTACAATGTGGGGCACCTGCGGCACCCCACAGTTACTCAGCTTATCCGAGCTGCCGGCCTGGCCTTTCAGGGCCATTTGTTTGGATGCAAATGGACAGCTGGACACGGTGTTTTCTTGCTTGATAGGGACACCAAAGAAATGCTGAGCAGGCTGCTGCTTCTCCTCGAGGCCGTTGCTTCTCTTTCGCTTCTGGAGCTGCATCCGCAGCTCTTCCACCTGCCTCTGCTCTTGCTGCAGCTTCCACGTCAGTTCATTGATGACCTTCTGCTTCTCCACCAGCATCTTGTCTTTCTCTGTGTCTATTCCTTCCAGTTCCAGCTGGATGCTCCCTCCATTCATGCTGCTCATGAGGCTTTCCTCAGTGCTGCCTTGAACTGGAGATGGCTGGAGACCAAACTGTGGAGAAGACATGGGCCCATCGTTGAAGGTGTCTGGCAAAGAGCCGCTCACAGAGAGGTCAGAGGAGGCGGGCGAGATGGGTGGGGTGGAGCTGGTGCTGCCAAAGTGGTAGAAGCCGTTTGATAACATGCTGGTGGAGGACTGTGACTGGTAACTCGACAGGGTGCTTGTCGGAGTGACTGGGAAGGTGACGGTGGTGATCTCACTGAAGTTTGGCACCGTGGTGCTGCTGCACTCCTGGAAGGGCCGCAGCCGCTCCATCAGCGCTGTCTTGGTACCCGACACGGGCAGGCCTCGTATTCGGAGCTGCTGCCTCAGCTCTGACACCTGGAAGGAAAGTCACTCGTGGTCAGTCTCAGGGGCAGATAAGCCCTTTCGAAACCCAGTGCTTCTAACAAGGAGTCTCGGATCACAGGCTCGCAGCTTCCAGCTCTGAAGCTCTGCCCTCCCAGGTGCTCCCTGTCTCACCTGCAGTCACCAGAGTCACCATGCACAGGCCTGACCACTGCACATCCTGCAGAATCTCAACCCTTCCTAACAGGAAAACCTTCCTCCTTCCTCCAAGAATGTGACTCCTCTCCATAACCAGCAGTGGTCCTTGGGTCATGGAAGACACTCAGCATTCCCTTTCTAGCAGTAGATTTCTCCATGAGCAGAGGACTTAAACACAGACCAGGAGCCAGCTGACAGCTCAGAGAATGTGACACATACTTTGGAGCCACCTGCTCTATGCTCAGGCACACGATTCAGTCACCTGAGCTGGGGCAAGCTCACATTATTTCTACCTCTGGGCTGCCCCCAGATCTCTGCTCCTAGAAGGATTTGGCCTTCCCCATGGCTGAGGGTCCACTAGCAAAGTATAAAAGAACAGCTGATATGAGGGATTCTCCTCTATGCCCTCTCTTACCTACATGAGAGGTGCTCAAAACAGTTCATGTACCAGGAGGTACCTGCTCATGCAGAGAGCTGAGCTGGCCTGGCTGCAGTAACCACTGGGGAGCTGAGACACAGGGGAGGCCATGCTGCCCTACCACCTTCTGGCTGGTCTGTCAGAGCATCCATAATGTCCACCCTAAAACCACAGAGGGATGGAGCCAGGAGCTGCAGGAGCAGCAGCTCAGATGATCCTTTAGCTTGACCTGCAGTCTGCCTAGGCTACACCTGTGGATTGCTGATACCCAGGCCAGAGCAGTGCACCCTCTCATCACCTGCAGAGCAGCAAGCCCTCATGTTCAGAACCTCCCCAGTGACCAAGCCCTGCCCCAGGGTGCTGTGCTGTGCTCCTGGGTGGCTCAGAGCACAGGGTTCAGGTGTGCTGATCTGTAACACCGTCCCTCCCAGCCTAGGGCACTCCCCTGACACACTCAGAGGCGGCACAGCACGCTCAGGCTGTGACATTCTGCTCCTGCAGTGACAAAGTTTGCACTCACTTTGAGATCATCCAGGTTGGATGGCAGAGGCCCTGGCTTGATAGATGAGACACAAGTCTGGCCTGAAAAGGTGGTTTTCACTGGAGAAAGAGGGGTGTTGTTGACAGAAGCTGATGAAGAATTTGAACTTTTGACCATTTGCTCGTTTGATTGCCTGAAATAACAAAGGAGATTTGGGGTGAGTTGTCTGTTCCCCCAAGGTCCTTGTGCCCAGCATCCCATCCCTCCACTCCCTTGCTGTCTCCTATATGAGACTTAAGGATGGCCAAGGAAAACCAGGCTGGGCTGTAGGAGATTGCTCCTACAGGAGCAGGTCACAGGTACCCCGGCCAGAATGGCTTGGTAGGAGTTTGTGCAGTTCCCAAGCTTTTCTGTTCAGTGGCATGCCTCTATCCCCTTGCTCTGGCACAAATGGATACAGCAGGGGAAAGTCTGGAGAGAGACAGGACTAAGTCCTGCTGCTGGCACAGTGCCACTCACTTTAGCTGTCCTTGGTGCATCCCGGGGTAGCTGAAGTGCTGCTGCTGCTGCTGCTGCTGCTGCTGCTGCTGCTGGCTGAGGATCTGGAGCTGCAGGAAGAGCTGCTGCTGCTGGAGCAGTCTGGCATATGCAGAATCCATGGGTGGAGGGGACTTTTCTGCTTTCTGGTCTGGAGGGATGTACTGGTGGTACTTGAGCTTCTTCACTTTGGGCTTGGTGTCTTTGGGCTTTTTGTGACGGTTCTTGCTATCGCTGGATGATTTGGACTGTTGGGCCAAGAAGGAAAGGAATTAGGTGTGAGAAGAGCTCCTGTCATCACCATGGGACCTCAGAGGCCTGGGATAGAACAAAGGCAGCTCCTGCTGGCACCCTGACACCCCAGCTCCAAGAGCTGCTGAGCCTGGATGTGGGGGACTCCCTCGGCACTGTGTCCCATCTCAGCTGTGCTGGAGAGCACATGAAAGGAGGATGATCCTCCCTGCCTGGAAGGTACTCCAGTGCTGCCTTGTGTCTCCTGCTCCCAGCCCCAGGGGATGATTTCAGTTGAGGACTCAAGAAACTGCCTCTAGCAAGGTGTATTGCTGTATCTTGTACCATTACACAATGAATTAAATTAGTTTTTGACACAAGGTTTGTCTGCCTGAATTATTCAAAGCCTTTAAGGCCAGACACCCAGAGCTCCCACACATTTGGGGCACAGCACATGGGCACTTCAGGCTTGGATGCAGCCGGGTGCCCTGGGCTGGTTCCTCTCCGGGGCAGTCTGGAGGCACCGGCATTACCTTCACGGCAGAGGGCACCGGGAGCGTCGGGCTCTCCTGCCCCGCTGGCTGCTTGGGACTGTCACACTGGCTGCCCTGCCCCGGGGCAGTGTCCGGAGCGTGGCCATCGGCACTGGGGGGACGATCCTGCAAGGGAGAGGTGAGAGGGGTTGTGGGGCCGGACCCACGGGCTGCCCAGCCTGGACAGGGGCACCTGGTACCCCGTTTCCTCACCCCATGTTGTTCCCACTCCCTACAGATGCCTCAGTGCATTCCAGTCCACTCAAATCTATCCCAGCCACATCCCCAAACTATCCCAGTCCTTTCCCAGTCCTCTGTCTCCACAGTCCTCCTTGGTTTTCCAGCCCTCTCAATTTTACCTGAGCCCCATATCCTTGTTCGCTCCTTCTGCTCACTGCTGGCCGCTCAGTGTCCTCAAAACTAGCTCAGTCCTCCCAGCTGACCTGTGGATGCCCACAATCCCTCTGGTCCTCCCCCACCCCAGTTTGCCCCAGTTCCTCCCTTTCCCCCGGTCCATCCCAGTCCCTGCAGTCTGCCTCAATCCACTCCAGTTCCCCCATTCCCCCCGTTTCCCCCCAGCCTCCACATTCTCCCCGTTTCCCCCCAGCCTCCCCAGTCCCCCCAGTCCCCCCAGTCCCTCGTTCTACCCCGGCCCGGCGCTCCCCGGGGCTGCAGTACCCGCATCGGCGGGCAGAGGGCGCGCCGGCCCCGCGGTTCCCCCGCGGGTCACAGAATCGCAGAAAATCACAGAATCACCCAGAACCACAGAATTAACCAGGCTGGAAAAGACCTTTGAGGTCATCGAGTCCAACCTGTGACCCATCACCACCTTGTCACCCAGCCCACGGCACTGAGTGCCACATCCAGGCTTCATTAAACACCTCCAGGGACGGTGACTCCGCCACCTCCCTGGGCAGCCCATCCCAGTGCCCAGCCACCCCTTCTGTGAAGAAATTCCTCCTGGTGTCCAACCTAAACCTCCCTTGGCACAGCTCAAGGCTGTGTCCTCCTGTCCTGTTGCTGGCTGCCTGGGAGAAGAGACCGACCCCCACCTGGCTGCCCCCTCCTGCAGGGAGCTGTAGAGAGGGACGAGGTCCCCCCTGAGACTTCTCTTCTGCAGGCTGAGCCCCTCCAGCTCCCTCCGCTGCTCCTCACACCGCTTGTGTTCCAGACCCCTCACCAGCCTTGCTGCCCTTCTCTGGCCACTCTCCAGCATCTCCACATCCTTCCTAAACTGAGGGGCCCAGAACTGGACACAGCACTCGAGGTGCAGCCTCACCAGTGCCCAGTACAGGGCAGGAATCACTTCCTCGGCCCCGCGTGTCCCTCCTGTGCTCCCTCCCCTGTGCCATCCCCGTCCCCCCGAGTCTCCCCTGTTCCCTCGCATCCCCCCCGGCCCCAGGACGGCTCTCCCTACCTGGGGGGCCCCGGCAGGGGCGGCGGGAGGCGGCTCCGGGGCCTTGGAGCCGGGGGGCGGCTCGGCGGGGCCCGGGGAGCCGCGGCTGCGGGGCCGCTCCGGGGACAGCCCGTCGTTGCTGCTGTCCTCCTCGAAGGCGAAGGCGTCGGCCGGGCGGGGAAAGCCGCCCTGGGTGCCTGTGGGGGCAGAGGGGCGATGGTCAGAGCCTGCGGGGAGCGGGGAGGGACGGGGGGACCGGGTGAGCCTCGTAGGGGCCTCGGCCGCGCCCACCGCCCCCTCGCCGGCCGTGGGTGGGGGGCACACGGGGTGCCCGGAGGCTGCGGGAGGGAGAGCAGCGGGGTCCGAGCCGTGGGCAGGGCAGATTGGGAGAGGGAGAGAGGAGGGGCGTGAGGAACCGGGACCACGGACTGTGTACCCTGGGAGAGAAGAGGGATCTGAGGAACCGGGACCATGGGGAGAGGGAGAGAGGAGGGGCGTGAGGAACCGGGACCACAGACTGTAATAAATGAGTTGGTTTCAGGGTGTTGGTTATTACTGTTTAAATGAGATATAAAAGAGAGGAGCTGAGGGTGGAATAGATGGACATGTTAATTGAAGGGAAGTTGCGAGACTGTACGGGTGTAATGCTGGGATGTAACCCTGGATGGGGATATAACAAGGACCCAATGGGTTTAACAGAAGGAACTTTCTAGTCCATGGCTTCGTAGGGTACAAGGGATGAGGACGATGCCCTGGACTGGGACTGGAGAACGAGCCAAGCAATGAAGCGGAGTTGTTTGGAAATGATTGGTGAGGAATGCACGGAGGTACAGACCGACCAGCCAACAGGGAAGGCACCGATCAGCACGAGGATTGAGAAATGCACCAGTCCGGTGGCACCAGAGACTCTAAAAGCCACCAGGTGCTCTGCACCGCGTCCTCCTGCGGGCCTTGGGCTCCAAGGGAGCGCCCAGTGGGTCTCAGTGTCTTGGTGGTGGATTGTTTTATTCTGGCTTGTCGCGCGGAGCCTGGGCTTATCCTCGGTTCCCGCTCTCAGCAGGTAATAAATAAACGAGTTGGCTTTTCCTTTCAAAAGTCTCAGCCTCGTTTACAACATGGACTGTGTGCCCCGGGAGAGAAGAGGGATCTGAGGAACTGGGACCATGGACTGTGTACCCCGGGAGAGAAGAAGGATCTGAGGAACCGGGACCGTGGGGAGAGGGAGAGAGGAGAGGTTGGAGGAGCTCGGCCCGCCAGCATAGCAGAGCTGGTGCAGACAGCTGGGACTGGTGCAGGAGGAGCTCTGCCATCCTGCCCTTCCACTGGGCTGAGATGGGAGAGGGGCACGAGTCGCTCTCCCTCATCTGAGCACCCCGGCTGAACACCCACGCCACGCATGGGACCCTGTCCTCAGCAGAAGGACTGAGGGTGAAATGGGCTCAGAGTGTGATCCACCTGCTCATGGCACGAGAGCCAACAAGGGTGGACGTGGCTGCAGGTGCACAGAGGTTCCCACATCCTGTCTCTGTCCACAGGTTTCACCCACAGAACTGGTTCAAACCACTGCTACTGCCTGCCCCACAGCCCGAGGCTGCTCCGCCTGCACAGCTCCTGCACTGTTATCTGCTAGTCAGATGGGCAAGGGCTCTTGACCCCGAGGTTTTGATGATAAATAAAGTGCTGAGAAAAAAAAAGGGGTCTCATGTGAGCCTCAGGAGAGCTGCAGGTGGGGGTAGAGGAAGGAGCAGCATGGCCACACTCGTAATCTCCTCGTGCTCATGTCTGGCATTTGTCAGGCAGCTTGGCACACTGATAGCGAGGTGACAAATGGGGAAATAGGAAGGGCCTGGGGACAAGCTTCCACCTGTCCCTGCTGCTGGTCTAGCAATGTGCACCTTCTCACCGACACGCACCTCCTGCTCTGACCCCTGCCCCTATCTGAGAGATAAGGGTTATCTCCCCTCCCTGCGGCTGCTGGTGCCAGGGTGGGCGAGGACAGAGCCCTGGCCCCCTGCCTGAGCTGCTGCCCAGACATGGGCTGGGGAAATGGGATCAGCGGTGTTCAGCTTGCTATTTTCATATTTCCCGGGAAATAGGGCCTGTGTCCTCTCCATCCTCTCCATCAGAGGCAGCACCCAAACAGGTCCCTGAGGAGCTGCAGCATTGCATGGTCCACCTGGGCTGCATGGGAGCTGCTTCCTATGCCCTCAGGCCAGCGTGGACATCCCCTCTCAGGAAAAATGACTCCAAGCAAGGAGGACTTGTGGATCTGCAGGGCTCCTGCTGGGCTGGCAGGGAAGCGTGTGTTGAGAAGTGGTGCCAAAGCTGGGAGCACAGGGGACCTTCAGGACACAGCGACAGCCCAGAGCATGACAGGAATGTGCTGCATCCTGCTGCTTGATACCGCAGGCCTGTGCCAATGGGGAATGCTTCCCTTATCTGTCCTGCTCTCACCCAGCCCAGCCTGAGCATATTGTTTCTTGATCCCGTGTCCCTGCTGTAATCTCAGGCAGGATGGTGTTTGCTCCGGGCTGTTTCTAATGCACTGGGTATTGTCCTCTTGAGCGCATTGGACAAAGTGATGACAAGGACCTGGTAAAAAAAGTTTCTTGTATCACTGCTCAGCTATGCAGGGCACTGGCGGCCTCCTGTCACTGGGACGTTTGGGCTTTCGGTTGGGGTCTGGCACTTTCTGCTCACCCTGCCGGAGGTGATTAGAGGAACACGTCAGCTGAACTTTCCACTGTATAAACAGTTGAGATTCCAAGGTTAAAGTAAAATGATTTTAAACCCTGTCATCTTTCTGGTATTGCAAAAACAAAAGGCTTAACGTTCAGAAGTGCCAGTGCTCATCTCTGCCCTGTGTTCAGCCCTTTGCCCCAAACCATGAGTACCACAAGGTGCCTCTGACTCCAAAAATGAACTTGAGGATCCTTCAGCTTGGGTCTTTCTTCTGCAGAAACCTGAGGGCTGGGACAGTATTCCTGCTGCAGCTGCACCACCTTCTTCTCATGGCATCCTATGGTACCAAGCAACTTCACGTTGGACCCTAATGTGCTGTGTGTTTCACCCTAAATGGGATGAAACTGGCTTACAAGGACACGTTTTTCCCCAGCAATGTGATAGAAGAGCATTGTGAGAGGGAGAAATTTAAAACTGAGCAAATCATTTTTAAGCCAGACTTTTTGTTTTTAACAGTTTGGTGCCGTAAATCTCTGTTTACCACAAGCTCCTGACAAGGCAGCTGGAGAGATGCTCTATCCAAGATTCAAGCTCATTTGCTCAGCCTCCAAACCTCAGCTCCAGGGGATAAAGTCATGCTCAAACTGCCTCAAATGTTTATATAGGGGGAGATTTTTTGAAACTTTTTTTTTTTTCCCTCTGTTCTCTCCTTCAGTAAGTGACCGGGGAGATCTTACTTGAACTCTCCTTAAAAATTCCTCTTCAGGCAGAGTCCTGGAACATTTCACCTTCAAAGAGGAGAGCTGCAACATGCTGGGAGTGGAGCAGCTCCAGGGCCAGGCTTTAGAAGCTGCTATACATACACAGCCTGCATTTTGCAGCCCCCAAACCAAGAGCAGGAACATTTGTGGGTCAGGACAGAGCAGTATCTGAGCCTGGAATATTTCATGTCACTTAAGACGGTTTCTGAGATGAAATGAAAGTCAAAGTGCTTCCTGTTTCAACTCTCATTTTTGGCTTCTCTCCTGTCACTCCAAGACCCTTTCTGTCCCAAAGCCCTGCCATTGTGCCCAGCTTGCTCTGATCTCCAGAACAGACCCTTCAAATGGGATTATGCCAGTGGAAATGAGCCCATGGATTGAGGAACTGTAGCAACAGAACAAGCAGCTTCCAGGGGCAGAGCAGCTCTCAGTGCCTCATTGGAGACCTGAGCACCAGTTTGGACATGTGGAGATGGTCCCAGGCTTCAAAAATACAGGTTGCTGTCCTGTCACTGCAGGACCCTGATGGCTTTCCTGCTCCCTTCTCTGCTTTCAGACCTCCCTGTCCTGGCACCGAGCCCTGGTGAAATTTGAGTCACCTTTCTGCTCTGTGTTGGCTCCCACTCCAGCTTCCCTGCAGCAGCGTGGGGGAAGTAATTGTGGGTGATTCTTCCTCCCTCCTCTGGTGGGGGGACGTGATGGAGGAAAACCAAGCTTAGGCACAAGGCAGGTTCTGGGTCCTGGTTGGTAGGAGTGTACCCTGTTTGGGGGTGCAGGCCCCCGCTCATATTCTCCAGCAATTTAGCACCCCGAGGGTGCTCCACAGGCCAGGGACACAGCATCCTGCTCTGCTGGGTCCTGCATACCACTAGCACCAGTGGTAATAAAAAAGAGAACCACAGCTTTGCTGAACTGGGGCCACTTCACCCCCATTTACTGGGATGTGAGAGCTTGGCAGGGCTCAAGTGGGAGAATCTGGGCTGGTCTCACAATCACACCTGTGCATTCAGGTTCTCTCTCATGCTGAAGGAAGGAGTGTCTGTCTCCAATGGTATCACTTCTGTGCTCAAAGCCTTGGGGAGGGAAGGGGTGTAAGAAGGGAGGTTCTTTCTGAGGGAACGTGGCTGAGCAACTGTGCATGTTTCAGTGTCACTGCTCTGAGAGTGCTGTGCTCACAGGCTGTGCTGGACTGGACTGGTTACTGTGAAAATAATGACATTTAAACAATAACTGCAGCTCTTACATCCAGGTTGGTTGCTTCCTGCTGTCTCTGTGGTACCTCCTCGTCCCCTCGGCAGCCCCTGCCCCACTCCACGCACACACACAGCACACACATTCCTGTCACTACCTTTTATGGCCTCTTTCACAGCCGAGTCAACGGGAATAATGTTCTTCTCCACCAGCTCCAAAGGACCCGGCCTGAGCGCAATCTTTTCATTGAGGTCGTCTGCCAGTCGGGCTCTTTTCAGCTTCATTTGAGTAGACTGGATGGACCCCTCTGCAGCCGAGTCTAAAAGGCCAAACAGAAGCATCAGGACCAGGGGTTCCTGTGGGCACAGCACTCAGTGAGAACCTGCTGCCCTTCAGCACAGCCTCTGGGGCCGTGGCCAACGCCTGAGCGTGGCTCAGCACAGCAGGATCTGCTCTGCTACACTGGGTGGGGTTTGGGGCACGGGTCCTTCTCTGAGCCTCAGGCCCAGCTTCTCCATTCCCAAACAAGAGCTTTTGTCTACCAGCCTGGGCTTGCAAACCCAGCCTGCAGCTGGAGCATCCTCTGCAAGGCCCAGGAGTGATCTGTGATGGAAACTTCATCAGCAAGCTGCCACAAACAAGGGCTGAAGGGGTCTCCAGCTCCTGCCTGCCAGGAGCACACCGGCTCCTTGTGGGCTAGTGCAGATGGATCCCTACTTCTGGGAAACAGCTGGAGAATAGGACCATTGCAGCGCTTGACAACTGGAGTAAATGGCTTACACTGGAATTAAAAATGCTGAGTCTTGGGCTGTGGGCTTTTGGAGGTGACATGACTACAGTGCTCCAGGACTTCAGGGAAGAACGAGCTGGAGAGGAGCAGAGCAAAGGCAGGTAGATCTGGAAGCTACAGCCCTGCCAAAGCCAGCTAAGAAGACCCCAGTTATTGAGGGGTGACAGAAGAATAGCAACTTAAACAGAAAGATTTCCTGAACAAAGCTATCTGGCTCCTCTCTTGGCACAGGTGTGAGTAGTGAGGGAGTGGCATTCTAAATCAGACCATTTCTAAACCCTTGAGGGTCTAAAGTAGGAAGAGCTGCGTGTAGGTTGTTCTATCTGCAAAGCCTGGACACTCTCTGGAAGAGACACTGTGGGCAACACGAGCTACAGGGCTTGATACCATGGAAAATTCTCTGCAGGAGGTCAGGAGAGCTGGTCTAGGGCCATTCCTGGCCTCAGGTTATAGAGACAGTGAACACAAATGAGCTCCTTGAGGTGAACAGTAACAGAAGGGGTGCCTGTAAAGCACTTGGATGATGCGAACTGTCTCACCTGGCCACTTTCAATCACCTCTAGGTCCTGTTATGAACAAAATGGGTTTGTAAGTCCACGATATGCCAAGACACAGCTCCATGAAATGCAGAGCAGGATGGCCAGAGGTGTGAGCAGAGGCTGCAGGTAAGGGGGTGTGGGGCAGCACATGCATCTTGCTCAATGCACAGCCAGGCACTCTCTGCTCTCTGCAGTCTCTCTCCCCAGGCTGGCTCTGCCTGTCCCTGTCCATGCCCAGGCACTGCAGCTGCCTCCAAGCCTGGTAACAGCCCCCACCTTCAGTCCATCTTGCTTCTATTATTTAACCTAAGGGAAAGACACTCTCCATCTCTTAAACAAGCAACGGTGCTAGCTTATTTTAGGGATGGAAACCCAAGGGAAAAGCAAGGCAGCAACACTGATCCAGCATGTGACGCTGGCTCAGCCCTCCTGCCTGCCTGAGGGAAAAAGAAGTAGAGATTGCATCCATGCTGAGAGCAGAGGGCAGCATTCACAGCTGCCAGAGAGTGATCTGCTTCTTCCAGGCAAGTGACAGGACTCAAGGAGGGAGGGAGGCTGCACATCCTCTCTGTCTCTAAGGATCTTGTTATCTCTGGAGATAACAAGGGACACTGTGGTGTTCTGCTGTCTGTGATGGGATACAGCCCTGCCAGCTCTCTGGCTGAGAGGGAACAGCAGGATGGGAGAGGAGAGAGCTGCTGTGGCTCACGGACTGATAGCAGGG
Source organism: Corvus hawaiiensis (assembly GCF_020740725.1). Classification (NCBI taxonomy): domain Eukaryota; kingdom Metazoa; phylum Chordata; class Aves; order Passeriformes; family Corvidae; genus Corvus; species Corvus hawaiiensis. The sequence continues at coordinate 10,844,862 of NC_063231.1, forward strand.
CTTTTCATACAGCTCTGCTTGGGTCACTGACTGCACGGGCTGTCACATAGAATATCCAGAATTATAGCAGCACAAAAGATGTCCAGCTTTGGGAAGGTGTTACAATGACCTGCTACAGGGATTTCAGTGCCCTGAACAACAAATGCTCTGGGTTTGCTCCTCATGATCAGACATTGGCACCAGTGTCTAACAGAGTTCTCTCTCACAGCTGTTCTGTACCTCACTGTTCCCTAGAGCATCTTACACTGCTCCCTGCAGTAAGATGGGAGAAAGACTGGATGGCCTTGGGGCTGTGTCTGTCAGGGAATAAAAGCATGTACTGCTTCCTGAACATCAGGTCTGGACAGAATTTCATACGTGTCCCATTTGAGTCTGCCCCCCATGAGCAGCTGGGACAAATAATGGCGATGAGATTCCTGAAGGGACACAAGAGGGGCAGGAGAAACACAAGTGCCAGGGCAGGAGACACAAGGAGTATGTGGGAGAAGCTCGGGCAGTCTTACCTTGTAGAATGTGCATATTGACCAGGTCTGAGCGCTCAGGCCTGCTTCTGATCTTGTGCTTGAGATAATCTTCAGTCTGCAGAACACAAACGCGAAGTTACCTGGCTATAGAGCAGCAATAAGGTACTGAGAGCACCTGCCCCTGTGCCATCCCACGATTCTTTTGGATTTATGGCAAGCTGGGTTGAATGAGCTCCTAAATGACATTTTTCATCACTTAAACACTGGCTTGTCCTTAGGCAGAAGCTCTTCAGAAAGGGACCAGCGTGCACGGAGCTGCTGACAGCTCGCTGTACCCACTGCTTTGCAATCACTATTGGTCTTATGCCTAAAATGTTATGAGAACTCATAGGAAGGGTGAGACCTACTCTCTGGGAGTGGTGGGCCTGCACAGCATGTCACCTCTGAGAGCTGCACCAGGGCAGCTCTGGAGTGTCCTGGTGGCTTCTGTGGGAAGCCCAGCACTCCAGAGTGAGAGATCAGGTGGAACAAGTCATGAAGCCACTCAGACTCTCTACCCAGGTCAGCCACGAGGCTTAACCTTCCTGCAGCCTTGCAGCCCCTGTGCTCTGTGGTTCCTCACCCAAGCTATGATATGGGGTTGGGAAAATCTGCTTTGCAGTCACTGCAGCTGAGCTTGCAATGGACACAGTCCTGGAGCTTTGTGCGAACTCCCTCATGGCTTTAGGAACAGAGAGGCACACAGAGGTACAGTAACACCATCCATAAGGGCCAGAAAGTCAGCCTTGAGGGCAGATGACCTCAAAAATACAAATATAGGCTTATCCCCTGGTGAAGAAAAGCTAGAGCTCAACTTAGACAAGCTCTTAGCTAAGCTGAGCTGCAAGAAGAAATAGTACAAAAAATTGTACATAGTTCAAAGAGGTTAAAATCTTAAGGATAAATATAAAGGAATAGTACAAGCATCTGGAGCAAAATAGGAAATCCACAGTACAAAATGTACAGGATCATGAGAAAAAGATCTTATAAGGACTTCTGCAGCCAGGATCAGGCAATGGAAAGTGCTATCTGTGTTCCATAAACAGGAGAAATAATTGTGCATACTGCTGAGATGGCTACAGGATTTAATGCCTTTTAAAAACCATCCTCACTAAAAAGATAAATGGCTCTTTATCAAACAGGTGGCTCAGCCAAGAACCTTCATCAACAAAAGAGAAGAAGCTCCAGTTGTCAGGGTGGAGAACGGGTTAGAGGGCTCTCAGAGGAGTTAAAAATTCCTGAACAGTTTGAGACACACGAGGCTAGAGTAATAGCAACTATAGCAAAGGAGAGAATAATTTCTAGCTTTAAAAGAGATGGGAAAAAGAAACTAGGAAATTATAAAGCAGACAGCAAGATATTGGACCAAGTAATCAAACAATCTATATAAATGAATTTTGAAGATAGCGAGGAGGTGAGCAACAGCCAGGATGGATTTATCAAGAACAAGTCACATCACACCAACCAAAATTCCTTCTATGGAGAAATGACAGTTTTCTATTATGGGAATAAACAATGAATGTCATGCAGCTTGACTCGGAGCATGTTTTGACATTATCTCACATGGCTTTCTCACATGCAAGCCAGAGAAATTTGTTCTGGATAAGACTAATATAAAAAAGGAGCATAGCTGTGGATCACCAGAGGAATTGGAAATGGCTCAGAGTAGAAACAGAAGAATTTATCAAATCCTATTACAAAGCAGTTTTTCCTGCTAGCCAATATATTAATTAATGCCTTGAATGATAGAAGACATACTCCTTAATTCTGAATCATTCAAGGCCAACAGATTACAGTGCACCATGATTTGGCACAATTGATGATCTGAAATACATGTGCTACAGTTTCAAGAAGGACATTTGGGAAGGACTGTGTTCAGGTCACAGTTAGCCACAGCTAAGCCAGCTGATTAAGCACTGCAGTGGATGAAGACTCAATGCACCAGAGATGCTCCTGCAGTGGTCACTGGACAGGGCCTTAGGCAGAAATTAGTTACTCCATGCATAGGAAAAGTCTAAAAGGCTCTGGAGACTCCAGTGATCAGCAGCTGACCCACAACCCCAAACCAGCAAGGAGACACAGCACAGGGTGTCAGCTGGGCCCTGTTCTGTGCCCTGCATCTGAAAGGGTCCAGGGAAGGGTCTGGGCAACAGCTACAGACATCACCATTGAGCCAGAGATGGCATCATTGAGGGGGCTGAGGGGAGGGGAGGTTGGTTGATCCAGGGGTGAGATGGCTATTGGGACACAGGATGTGAAACAGCTTTAAAAAGTGCTGCAGGAAAAAAGAGACACAGTTCTGCATATCACACAGTAGAGAGCTCAAACCTCAGCAGAACAGCTTGGGCTGGGAATCAGGGACCACATGCTCACAGCACAGGTCAGAGAGCACCGGAGCAGGTCACTGGCAGTGGGGTGTCTGTCTGTCAGTGCTCACACACCAGAGCAGGTTGTAGGGCAGTGGGGTGTCTGTCTGTCAGTGCTCACACACCAGAGCAGGTTGTAGGGCGGTGGGGTGTCTGTCTGTCAGTGCTCACACACCAGAGCAGGTTGTAGGGCAGTGGGGTGTCTGTCTGTCAGTGCTCACACACCAGAGCAGGTTGTAGGGCAGTGGGGTGTCTGTCTGTCAGTGCTCACACACCAGAGCAGGTTGTAGGGCAGTGGGGTGTCTGTCTGTCAGTGCTCACACACCAGAGCAGGTTTTAGGGCAGTGGGGTATCTGTCTGTCAGTGCTCACACACCAGAGCAGGTTGTAGGGCAGTGGGGTGTCTGTCTGTCAGTGCTCACACACCAGAGCAGGTTGTAGGGCGGTGGGGTGTCTGTCTGTCAGTGCTCACACACCAGAGCAGGTTGTAGGGCAGTGGGGTGTCTGTCTGTCAGTGCTCACACACCAGAGCAGGTTGTAGGGCAGTGGGGTGTCTGTCTGTCAGTGCTCACACACCAGAGCAGGTTGTAGGGCAGTGGGGTGTCTGTCTGTCAGTGCTCACACACCAGAGCAGGTTGTAGGGCAGTGGGGTGTCTGTCTGTCAGTGCTCACACACCAGAGCAGGTTGTAGGGCAGTGGGGTGTCTGTCTGTCAGTGCTCACACACCAGAGCAGGTTGTAGGGCGGTGGGGTGTCTGTCTGTCAGTGCTCACACACCAGAGCAGGTTGTAGGGCAGTGGGGTGTCTGTCTGTCAGTGCTCACACACCAGAGCAGGTTGTAGGGCAGTGGGGTGTCTGTCAGTGCTCACACATCAGTCAGGACCGGCCCGGTGGGGCTGTTCTGCTCTGGGGCAGAGGCACGACAGCCACCCCCGCAGCCCCTCCATGCTGAGGGGCCAAGCCCTGCTGAGCCAGACGGCCCCAGGAAAGCCAGCCTGCTCTCTGTCCTCCACCCCAGCAATCTATTATAGGACATCAACTTCAAAGTCTGCTGCGCTGGCCTGATGCCAGCCTCTAACATAGCCAGTGACATGTTTAAACAAATAATAGACATTTTATTTACTAAAGTCTTTACAACGCCTTACCCTTCCCCCATATTTTTTCCCAGCTTATTTCCACCAACACAATCCCATGCTTGGACCGTGTGTAGGTTTGCCTGGTTCTTGTGCCAGGTCAAAGCAAGCTGGTGTCTGCACCTGAGTGCATTTAAACTCATGTAATGCATTTCCAAGTGATCCTTAGATCAGGTCCTGACTTGGGCTCAGCTCCAGCTGCTGTCCTACAGCTGCATTGCTGCTGTGACTTCAGTTCCTTTGGACCCTGGCTGTTAAAAAGCTGCATTTGCATCTCTGGAGTGCAAACGATGAAGACTTCAGATGTGAGCTTTCTTAACACCAGTGAAGCAGAAGAGCTTTCAGGACACATGGACAGTTATCTGCTTTCTCTTTGTACAACATCAGCTCGGGGGAATATCAGCTAAACAACAAATGCCTTTGCGTAACTGTCTGGAAACAGCTGCTGATCTTCCTGGTCCCAGGTCTAAGCAGGGCAGCTTTGCAAGGGAATAATGTTTGTTATGGTCTGTGCTCAGTGTCTTCATTACCACTTTCTGAAAACGCCCGTGGTTTGGGATAGACTAGACCATCCTTCCCCTTTCCCCAGGCAACTAGCCAGTGAAAGCTTTTGAAGAGAAAGACAGAGAGACACAAATGTATACTTTAACTGTAAAATATATGACACTTCAAGGATACTTTGGATTGCTTGAAATTTTGTAAGCATACTAATTTTTCAGAGTCATACTGTATTTCTTGTGCTCGCCATTTATTACCACGGGAGACTTGGGGCAAGTGATTTGGAGTGTGTTTAAGTTCAGAAGAGCACTTCCCTGTATTTCACAATCATTTTTCCTTGCAAAGGTCCTTTCCCGTGTGACTGCAGGCACGTTTTGTAGATTAATGGAACAAATTCTCATGTTCAAGCAAAACCTGCATGATTAATTGCTTCCTTTTCTGGGATCATCCCCCCAGCTTGGTCAAGACTGGATTGTGGGTAATTGGAAGACAATGTGACTTCCCAAAAAGTGATCAGGCCACAGAGTTTCAATGTGTTCTGGAAATGGCTACTGCCTTTGGCAGTGTTTGGGGAAGCCTGGTAATGGGGTGGGTGGGAGCCTGGCCCATTTCCCCCTTGGATGTTGTGTCCTGATGGCCAAGCTGCACTGCCGAGCTAAAAGCCAGAGCTCCTGCCTGGTGACAAGTGGGAGTTCCCTGGGGATTTGCTCCAGGTGGCACCTGCATTGCCCCTGCACACTTGCTGACCGTGTTCCCTCAGTCCTGGCTGCTGCTGGCCCTGCTCTGAGCTCGCTGACAGCAGTGCAGAGGAGCGGGCTGTGGATGTGACCCGGAGGGGGAAGCAGCAGTTCCACTGCTTGGACATTTACTGCAAGGACTGACAAAGCCATGCTGAGCCGTGCCCTGCCCACAGCCTTTTGTAAAACATGGGGCTGCTGTAAAACCCCACAGCTCAGGGCACTGATGCCCCCTTTGCCATTTTTTTAAAGCTTCCCTGCTCGGAGAAGGGTGCTCCAGAGCATTTGTGAGCCCTGGCTTGGCCTCAGCATGTCTGGAAGCAGGGCAGGCACCCTGCCCCTCATCCTTGGCCACCTGGCCTGCATGGAGGGTGCCAGAGGAGGGGACAGTGGTGGAAGGTGCTTTCAAACCCCGTGACTCATGCAAAGCAAGCCCATGTGTTCCCTCATTGGGATGGCTGCAGGAGTTACCTTGGCTCGCTCCAGACTTTTTCGCTGTTCATGGAATGCAGATGGGCTTTTCAGTGCTGCAACAGGAAAGAAAGAGGAGCAGTCAGCACAGGAGCGGAAGCAAGCAGCTACCAGGATATTCAGCAACAGCATTTTAATGAGTGCTATAAAAATAGCAACACAAACGAGCTGTTCTCTTTATTGTGCTGACTAAAAATAACTCAGGAAAGCTCTGGGAAATCCCATGCTCTCAGCCAGTCCATGGCAAGAGAGCAGGGGGGATGGAGAGCATGGGGAGAGCAGGAGGCACGTGGGCAGGGAGGGGTGCAGGCTTTGAAACACAGTGCTCTGTGGGACACCTCAGGGAGCAGATACATCTTTTCCCTGTCCTGTTCCCTGCAGGTCATGGAAGGCACCACAGCTCCAGAAAACAGATCCGGGAAGAGCGAACACCTGTGAGGGACCTCACCTGAGAGTAAAACCTGTAGGTGACTAAGGCTGGAGGTCAGCAGGAAAATTAATGCCTGCCTCAGCTCGTGGGGTCTGTGGGGCAGCCTCCAGCAAGGGCATTGCAAGGTATTCCTTTATCCCTCTCCTGTCACTGACCATGACTGGACATTTGTCCTGTCCCCTGCCAGGTATTCCTTTATCCCTCTCCTGTCACTGACCATGACTGGACATTTGTCCTGTCCCCTGCTCAGAAGGAGATGTGTTACATGAGACCTCCCTGCACGGAGACAAGCAGCAGACCATGTCCTCAGCATCTCCTGACTCCAAGGAGGATTAACACAGAGGTGCTCCCAGAAAAAGGCCAATAATCCCTGGCTCTTGGACCAGTGAACACCAGTCCCATGGAGCAGTCTGTACTGGAGTCATGGAGAACCTTGCACATTTCCTTGTTTACTGTGGTTCGGTAGAAATCGAGGCAGAATTTACATGGTGAAGGGGTTAATACTTCTCACATCCTACAAGAATTCTTTTCTGTCTGTGTAAGCAGACAAAACTAACTGTTCCTGTTGGGACAAGGAAGGGGAAGGTGTCCTGACCCACAAAAACAGTCTGCTGCAACTCTTTCTTTGGCAACAAAAATTCTCTTTCCATCTTCTGAATGGGATCCAATAAAGACAGAAACTATTTTCATGCAGGCCTTGTTATCCTCCATCAGTCTAGGGGAGGATGAAAAGAAGACTGGGGAGAAACAGGAAAGGTTTGGGGGTCCTCTGAATTGACTTTTGGTAGCCAACACCCAGGCAACCCCTGGAACATCCAGTGAATCACAGAAAAACCCAGAAGGCACATTCCTACTCCTGACATTTGGAAAGCAGACAAACAGACAAGCTGGTGTTGCTGTGCCATGCTCCAGTGAGCAGCCACCAGCACTGGTGACAGCTGGTTTAATCAGAAGCAAAATCAAATAGTGCACATGAGAAAATGAAGTTAGCAAGAGAGATGAGTTTCCCAGTCCTGCTCGTGTGAAGTACTGACATTGGCAGCGTGCTGCAGGCACTGACCAAGTGCCATGCTATTCAAGAGGAAAGTGCTGCGGAGTTTAGTAATTTACCAAGATTTTTGGAGGAATGATGTGGGTGCTGCAGCTTGTATTAGTCTGCAGAACAAATACAGACACTGCTAGTTCAGAGGACTTGTCAGGGGATGACATTTCAGCATGAAATGGGTGAGGGCCTGGAGGCACCAGGGCAGAGGTGCTGTGTGTGACGTTGATAACCCTGGGACAGTGGCTTTAAGGTTTCAGTGAGAGGACGAGGTGGTGGCTGTGTGTAGCAGGAGGGCCTTCAAGCACAGGTGTTTCTGCAGTCCATCACAGTCAGGGGGACTCACCTGCTGGTCCTCAGAACCAACATGGCATGGGAAGATATGGTTAACAAAGCCTTGTTTTTCATAAGGAATGCCTGCACATGCCCAAGCCATGGGGAAGCTGGCTGGGGCTCCCATGTATTAAATGCTAACATCTGACACTTCCTCCTGATGTCAAATTCAGCAGTTAAATTCTGCGTGTTTGTTTTTATAATGGCATAAGTGCCTTTTCTTCTATTACTTTCAGTGAGTGAACCGTGCTCAAGTTTCCCAAAATGGTCTTCTTGGACAGAAACCAGACTGCAAAATGTCAGCCTAGAAGCTGGGAGTGCAAAGAAGCTGTAACTAACAGGAAAATACCCTTCAGTTGCCATCAAATAAATTTGGCTGAATACTTTGCAGTGTGTAAGGTTTGAGATGTCGGGTGCCACGTGTGACAGTGCAGCCTTGCAGAGCAGCCCCAGGTGTGCAAACCTCTCAGGGGACACTGCTGCCCTGTGTGTGTGCAGTGGGGTGTCCTGCACAGTGTCCCAGTGTCCCCACCTTAACTGACTGGACTTTGCAATTTGGGAGATGTTAGACATATTTTTGGCCACTGACTGTGTTCCTAGTTCTTGCATTACTCTAACAAATACCACAGTATTTTGTTTAAAGCTTCAGCTCCTGGAGTCTTGTGATCAGAGTGCAGGCGGCATAAAATCTGAATGTTTAAAGAAATAAACAAACAGGTGAAAAATGGAAAGAGTATGCATTTATCAGCCTTAAAACCCCATTGAGCATTTTGGCAGTCATGATTTTTGTCATCCTGCTCAAGTTTTCCTAATGCTTGATGCTGACAAAAGTGTCCTGAGAAGGTGTCTGTTGCTTGGCCCAGTCCTTGGGGGGGCAGGGGATGGACAGGGTGCAGCAAGCAGTGCTAGAGCCATGCTCTTAGAGAGGTGGTGTTCTGCTGCTTAGGCAGGAGCTCCATCACAGTCTTCAAGAGCAACCAGAAGAGACAGAAGTGACACAGCCTCTGGAAAATTGTGACCTTAGCAGTGAACCCAAGGGGTCCTTGATGAGACAGAAAGGATAATCCTCTACCTGGGTCCCAGATAACCACAGATTTGCACATGGAACCTGAGCTAGGTCAGGATGGAGTATTCCACTGAGCAGGGCTGAGCTCCCAACATCCTTTCTCCAGTGGTGCTACAGGTTTCATGATGCACCTGCAGGTGCAGAAGGGGATTGTTTTCATTCACTGACTTTTTGGGCTCTAGCAACTTTCTGCTGCAGAATGATTTTATGACAATGCTCTCCTGGAGCTCGTCCTTCAGGCTCGAATGCCAGGCGAGCAGGGGTGGATGGGGTCAGAGAGGGAACACGTTTGTCACTCTGCAGCAAGCAGCCCCTGTGGGGGTTCACTGGCCTCAGGTGTGCACTGACAGCCCTGCCATGTGGGATCAGCATCTGGGTATGTCTCAATCCTCCAGGGGCTGCCTGTCTGCACCAGGGCCATGGCAGTTCCCCAGAGCTGCCTTCCTCCCCAGCCTCCTGGAATGAGCCCTCTCATCCTCTTCCTTGTCCTGTCCCAGAGGCTCCTGGCTTTTACAGGAGGTTCTCTGCCCTTGCCTACGTGAACAGCTGTGTGAGTCCTCTGCTTGAGCTGGATATGCTTGTCCTGCTACAGTGACCTCTGGGATGGGGAGCTCTGCAGCTGAAATTTTGGATGGTGTAAGGTAAGAATCTCTCCTTGCTTCAGTTTGAGCAGGGGCATTATGGTCTGTGTGACAAATGCACTGTACGGCACCAGGGATCATCAGATTTCTGCAGGGCAGGAAGCAAAGTCCCCCTGGTAGCACTTTGCTCCGAGCTGTGTGGGTCTGAGCGGGCAGCTGGTGCCAGACAGTGCCCCAGCAGCGCCCAGGATGAGCACAGCCCTCTGAGCCAGGATGAGAAAGGAAGAAGAAGATACTCACGTGGCATGATGCCTTGGTCTGCCAGCTGCTCACGGGTCCTTCTCTGCTGGAGCCGCAGCTGTAAAACTGTGAGAGAGAGACTGTCAGGGAAAGGGGCAGGATTGTACTGAGGTGCTAATACAGGGACAAAGTGTGTGGGGTCTGCCTGTGGCACAGAGGACTGGCACTGATCCCTGCTGCTGCTGGACCAGCCTTGTGAACAATTTAGCTCATCCCATCACCCAGGTAACCATTCCTAACTTTGAGTTAGTATCATATTCTACACCTTTGGTTTTGCAAATTTGTCTTCAAGAAAAATCCTTATCACAAGGTAAAACACAAAACTCAATTCCGTGCTTTCCTGCTGGAAGCTCAGTACAGCTTGCCACGAGGACAGGCACCTCAGTCACAACATAACTGCAGAATTCCCTGCCCACCAGCACAGCCCCAGGCTGCTTCTCCTGAGCAGCCCTGAACGAGCTGGGGTTGGAAGGAAAAGAAGGGCAGGAACAGCATTTTTGTCCGTGGGAGCAACCTGCTGAGCTCTGCCAACAGCTCATGTCTACAGCACAGCTTTCCTGGGATGTGGGATGGAGCTGAAAAATAATCCCTTCCAGAGCAGTCCCCAAAGCATGAGGCTCCCTGAGATGCCATTGCTTGTGACTTTTCCATGTCCTCTGTACAAACCATGTTTCACATTCAGAGCAAATGTTTAGTGAAGGCCTCATGTGGGACAACGATCTCCTGCCAAATTCCAGCGCTTCTTCGGACACCAAAGATAGATTCTTGCTGCGAGGGAAAAATGTAGCCTTCAGTATGTGGTAAAGTCTGTGTGTGCTGTTTGCCTTAAGCCAGGGTGAAGCTGGTGGCTGAAGTCACTGGCAAACCTTGCTGCCAGGAGAGTCTCCTCTGCCCCATGGCACGACCCCCAGTCAGTGCTGGTTCTGCCTGTGGACATGGATTTAGACTCTCACACTCTGGGTGCCTACATTGCACCCCCTTATCTGCACCCCCTTTGCAGAAGTCATCCCCCTTGGGGCCCTCAGAACCAAATGAGGCAGTCCATGCTTTGGGAATGCCCATCTTTCCTCCTGGGCTGTGCAGGCAGGTTAAAGGTAAGCAGCTCCTGGCTGGTATCTGACACAGGGTGAGCTGTACCCCAGTTTCTCTCTGTGGAACCTTCTCTGGGAGTGCTCACAATACTGAAGAACTGTGCAGAGCTTGGCACTTTCCCTGAGGAAGAGATGGATCTTTATGAATAGGTGAGCTAAGGGAGGTCAGAGACTGTCCAAGAATAAAACCAATTTGTCGCTCACCCAGGAATGGTTCTCTACTCTCCTAGTCCTGGTCCAGTGCCCCAGGCATTAGAGCATCCTGCCTTCAACTGAGGCAACTTACACACAACATCACATTATTAACAGGAATCAGAGACAGCAAAGCCTTCTGGAGTCACACACACCACCCTGCCAAGGACACAGCAGTGCCCCATCAAGCTGCAAAATATCCCGAGGGAGGATCCTCCATCACTTCCCTTCACAGCTCCCACGTGTGCCGAATTATTTGCGCCATTTCACTCCAACTTCCGACACAGCCAGGCCAAGTGATGCACCACATCCACATTGGCAAGGGGGATTCTAACAGTCTGTGCATTCAGGGCCTGCATTCCCTGCTGCTTCTGCTTGTTTCATAGCCCTTCCTAGCAAACAAACAATTCACCAGCCTCGTGGAGCAGCCAGCTGGTGAGGAGAAAAAGGAGAGGATACAAATCCCCTTGGAGCATAGCTTGGAAGGTGATGATGATTTTCCCTGTGGTGGGTGTAAGATTCGTCATCTGCCCTGATGCAAGAAGTGATGAGAACGTGTGGGTTTCCCTGCCACAGCTCTCCCACTGCTTGGCTACAGGAGCAGTGCTTGGGAACCCAGATTTCCCAGATCCCACTGCCTTCCAGTGAGCAGGGCACGGTCTGGGGGATCCCACCCCACTGCAGCTGCTCCACGCTCCACCTCACAGCCTCTCCTTTGCCTCCTGCCCTGTGGATAGACTGCCACAGAGGGGATCTGGGACTGTGTAATGATAATTTTGTGCGAGGAGAAAAGGTCTCCAATTTGGTTTTTGTGCTGATGGGTAGAAAGGCCATGACCCAGCAGTGTCACTCACTGCTCTGGTGTGAGAGCTGAACAATTCCATGGGCAGGTCACGGAGCTCATTGTGGGCCATGCTGAGCTTACAAACATCCTAAGTCTGGCCCATTCTTAAACTACAGGGCAAGGAGGAAAATTTTATCCATCCCTGTCTGTTCAGACCATCCTGTCAAAAAATGTGAGGACAGGCTAGTGCAAGTACCAGCCATTTCCAGGAGCAGCACACACTCAACATTTGAAGCAGTTATTTCAGCCACCAAATATTCATCCCAATCTGGACCTCCTCATGCAGTAGGATGCATGACGTGACTCTCAAATATCTCTGTGAACTTCTAAAACCTGTTGCAAACCACCTGAAGAAAGAAAGTGGACAGTGTCAGACAATAATGCTGAACATGCCTCGACCAGAGGGAAGCAGCCTCTGAGGCAGTGCTGCAGCTTGGCAGATGCCAACTTAGGGCTTGCACCTTTCCCTTACAACCAAGAGCACTTGAAAACAGGGCTGGAGGAGCCCCTGGCACCATCCAAACCACCACTTAGCTGCTTCTTTCCTTGAAATCTGTTGAAGCTGTCTGACCCCAGCTGCTTTCCTGTCCTCTTCCTTTGCTGCGTGTCTAGAGGCCTGAGCTCTGAGTGCTGTACAGGAATTAAATTGTCATAAATATTCTTATTTTTCAAGGGAACTCCTCTGCTAACTCTTCAGAGGAACATTTATCATACGAAGTGTGGTGGCTGGAGCACTGAAGAGATGATCTTGGTCCCACCCTGCCCAGCATCCTTGTTACCTGCCTGCACCAGCTTGGATGGTGAGAAGCGCCAGCCAGGGAGCAGCCATGCACACTGGTCATCCTGTGTGACCACCAGCTGGGAGACAGCCTTTCTTTCAGCAACCCTGCTGCCTCCTGGGGTAGCCCACGATGAGAAATCCTCCTGGGATGGTGAGACACATGGCAGACCTATCCCAGTGAATTTGCTCGTGTACTTTTTCTGTTAGAAATACTCCTCACTTCCATGCTAGCACCAGGTCCCATTCACTGATGTTGGCTTCCAGAAATGTCCTGTGCAGTAGGGCTGTGTCAGTGGTGCAGACAAGACCTCCTGGCATCAGTCACAGCTGCCTTTGGTGGCCCAAGCTTTGAGCACTGCCTGTGACTTGCAGTCATGAGTCACCCTCCTCTCTAGGAGCTGAGCTCAGAGCTGTAGAAAGCTCAGAGGACAGCTTGGGCCTTGCCTGGCCTGGTGATGCACAGAAAAGACATGTTCAAATCTTCACCCCAGGAACAGGCAGATCCAGCCATCAGCTTCAGCCTGCCAGGACACTTTGAGGCCAGTGCTCAGCAGACAGTCAGGGTGGGATGGGATTTTATCACCTCCTTCAGAGCATCCCCCCACTGGGGTATGGCCAGAACACTCCCAGCACCATCCTCTCCTTGGGGAATTGGCTTGAACAGCACAGGGGGCTGAGCAGTATGAGGCACGTGTCCCATGGAGTGGGGGAAGTGCCCTCCTCACAGGGCTCAGGACTGGGACAGGCAGGCAAAGCCATGGCTGACGTGATCTAGGGTTGGGGCTGCTCTATCTCCAAGAAGGAGACCACTGAAAGCAAGTCCCTGCCCCTTCTGCCACCAGCAGCTCGTTCCTGCCCTCCATGGCTCAGAGCTGGGGTTTGGGGAATGTGAGTGCACCTCAGTGGTGCACAGGATGGCGACAGCTCTGCTGGGGTGGGGGGAGTTGGCAACAAATTGGGAGTGGGGGGGGGGGGGCTCCTGTTGGCAACAGCAGCAGTTTAGTTGCCCATCAAACAGCAGCTGAGCAAAGGTGAAACACAGGGCAGTCCATGGCTGTGGTGTGCACCAGAGGAACCTGCTGACCTGCCCCTGCTCACACACTCATTGGCAGAAAGTGGCCCTGCAATCAGAATTGCAACCAAGTCCAACTCCTGGCCTTGTTTCGGACCCAGCCACCTTTGAAAGGCAGGACTGCTGCAGGCTGTGAGACTGGCTTTCCATAAAATGTCCCAGGTATTGTGTGAGCCTGATGGGGGAGAGGAGCTGCCCCCGGGGTCCTTTGACTGTCCCAAGGTCCCATCAGGGCAGGATCAGGGCTGGCACTCTGGCAGGTTCAATCATGTTGTTTGTGGCCTTCTCAGGACTGTGTCTGTTCCTTGCAGCTGCACCAGGAGCAGGAGTCGGTTCTCAAAGCAGGGTGTGGGCAGGACCATGGGGCTCCTTCCCAGCTGAGCAGCAGGCTGGCACCAAACTCCAGCGTGGAGTGACTCTGAGCTGGGTGACAAGCCAGCCAGCCTCCTGGGTGCTGACAACAGCAGAGCATCGAAGGACTCGCTTTTCTGGAGCTGCTGTTTTGCAAAAACACCTTGGCCAGACTTTGTCTTGAGCCCCTCCATGGATCTCATGGAGCTCACCTGCTCTGCCCATAGCCACGAGCCACAAAGTGATTTCTCTGTAACATCACATCTCCAGGCCAATGTTATCCTCTGACAACGTGGCCTCGGTGGGACCTGTGTGAGCAGAGACAAAGCCCAGAGATGAAGCTGGAAATGGCACTGCTCAGCCAGGACAGCCATGGACAGTCCTTTCCCAGGAGGGTGCTGCTTTATCTCTGCCTGTGATGTCACCTCGGAGCTGGGAGCATTTTGCTTCTAACAGACAGATGTGCTACAACTGTGTGTGTTTACCTGGGAGACTGCACCGAAAAGTCTCTACATTGGTGAGAACTACATTTCTAACCCCAAGTCCAGGTCTTCAGGTACCTTGGAAGAGATACTAGGCTAGCACAGCTGGCTAGCAAGGAGCCCAGACCACCAAATGGGCACAACCAGCTGTGAAATCCCTCCGAGAGCTGTGTCCTTCATAACAAACCCAACCTCACCGTGGTCCTGAGAAAAGGCTCTCACCTTGGAGTCACCCCTTCAGCCTCCCCGTGAGCAGCCCAGACAGGTGTCCCCTGAAGCACAGTGAGGTACATTTCGATCTGTGCTATAACACATGCTTGGCTGACAAAGAAACCCATGACTGCCCACTAAAACACTGAGGTATCAGAGGCCAGAAGAACGAAACCAAGCACAAACTGATCTACATCAAGGCAGTGTTTTACAAAAACTTCACAAAACGGTCTCATCAGTTACAGTGAGGCCGTGGTTTGAACACACACACTGACTGTGACCTGTATGAGTTCACAATCTGAGAGGAAACACAGGCACATGCTTTATCTTTGGACACCACGAATATCAAAATAAAGGTTCTGCCAAAACGCCTGGCCAAACACCCTACCAAGACTTATTCTCTTCTGCCTTTATTGACCTGCTGATTTTGGTCCAAATTGCTCTCGCCACCGGAGGCAGACAGAATAAATTCCTCTCCCATCTCAGTTTCATTCAAGCCTTATGTGTAAGCATGAATGCTTTCCTGCATGGAGCCAGGCAAGTCTTCTCTGCAAACCCACACCCATGTGTCCACAATTAGGTCTTGGTACCCCATGCCAAGCCATGCAGAGCCTGATTTATTGTGTTAAACTTTCACTTCTCACCAATTATCTGAATTACCACTGAAGTTAGGCAGATGTTGGCCTTGTAAGCTCTTTCCATATAGCTGCAAAAAAAGGGTCAGGGTTAAGGTTGGATCTGCATTTGTCAGCTTTGTTTGCTTTGTCCGATGCCAGTGCTTCTCCACTGCTGGAGAACAATTGGTTTGTACTCAGAGCAAGAGATCACATAAATTATCATCTCTGGGAAGAGTTAAATGTGTTTCTGGAACAGCACTTAGATGTCCTGGTTGATGTAGTGCAATCCCATTGACAGCTGGATCATACAGGATAGCATGGCAGACTTGAAGAATCATCATTCCTGCAAAATTTGTCAGGATGACCTCAGACCAGAATATTTATCTTTGACCAAACAGACAAAATAAAGAGGCACACAGATCCTTGAGGATGGGAAGTGGGACCCTGCAGGACTGCAGCATGGTGGTGATTTTCCCTCTCTCCTCTGGAGCGGTTCCTGGTGCCTGGCACTGGGATAGCCACGGTCCCTCCACATGGCACAGCTGTGCTGGTCCTTCATGGGACCACTGGAGAGACAAGGACAGGAGAAACCTCTGTGACACTCAAGGGGTGCTCGCTGGGCACACTGTGAAAAGGCACTGCCACCAGCACAGCAACCTTTCCTGGACAAACACATTTTCCTTGCTACTGATGCTGTCAGATGGAAGCGAGAGACCAGAGAGCTGACCCTGCAGCCACAGCAGTGCCACCATCTCCTAGCTGCCACCTCCTTGCTCTACTTTCTGCCTGGTGCATAACACGGAGATTAAAGGGATTCTGGGATGAGGAAACAACAAGTAGTGTATCTCTAGCTCCCCTTAGCACACTCACATAGCTCCTTCGGCTGCTCAGCGCCTGCAGGCCGTGGAGAGACAGCAAAAGTTTAGTTATTAAGATTTACTTCAGCCCTCTTTAATATTGGCCTGGAATCCTTCAAAAGGGATTCAGACTCATCATGAGTCATGGAGCACAGCTAATCCTTCCCAAACCTGGGGAGCAAACAGAGCCTCACACCTGCCGGCTCCAGAGCGTTTCCAAAGCGAAGGCGCACGGCTGAGCGTGGCTTGGCATTTCGGGGGCTGATCCCTCCTGCCTCTGTGCAAGCTACACAGCTCTGGAGCTGCTGCTGTCCCGTGTCACAGCCCCTGAGCCATGCAGGACGGTGTGGGGCACAGCCATGTGCTGTAGGAGACTTTCAACCCTCTTCCAAGCGAATGGAGGTTGGTAAATCAGAGCTCTGCACCTCCTGCCATCCTTGTGGGGCTTTACAGCTGACAAAACCTGCACACAGAGCAGGCATGCCACAGGAAACTGTCCCATAGAGACTTTGCAAATAAACGAGATTCCATTAAATGTTAGTTCTTTCTTCTCTATTCCCCATGTTATTAAAAATCCAGCACAAACTGAAAGCAGCTTTATTGACTTATTTGGGTTTCTCAGCATCCTGCTCTCCTCCCCTGTCTCACACACTCTGACAACCAGGGTTGTGCTGTGGGCATGTCCCACGTTGCCAGCGGTCACAGCCATGGGGACAGCGAGGTGCAGACACGCATTTGGGATTTTGGTGAGCCCAGCTCCAACAAAATCAATAGGCAGAGAAATCTTGTCAAATGGGAAGCTTGTCTTTCACCAGGCCATAGCAAGGGATAGCGGCTGTGGGAATAAATCATGGACGAAAGAATGCCCCACAAATTGACTGTCCTAGAAATGCTGAAAGGCACTAGAATTTATGGAAGCAAAGACCCACAAAGTTTACTTTTCTTGGAGAATCATTTGAAAAATATGTTTAGAGAGCCCACTGTTGGTTCCATAGTGAAGCCAGCTTACAAATAAACCAGAAATGAGCCTTGAAAACAATCCTGGTTCATTTGAAAAGAATGCAGGGACAATGCACAGCCCGTCCTCCTCTCCTCAGGGAGGTGGCAGTGTTGCTTTGTACATGCTGGAGGAATTGTTACAGACTGAGATTTTTTTCAAACGAACAGCAGTGTACCATAATATACCAACAAAATTTAAGGAATGACTTAATCTAATGAAATGTAAGATCAGAGAGATATGGAAACCACACCAAAGACCTGGACCCAGGCTTTGTATAATTCAGCCAGACTAGGACACTTGTGTTTGCACACACACTCTGGGGTTTTCAGCCAATTGCCAACTTTGTATTTACTGAGAAAACAAAGTTCAAGTTGACCACCCAGCTATCTAAGAGATCCTGATAACACCACTCATGTCTCCCATCAGTACCATAAATCTCCCATTTCATTATCTACAATGAGTAAGGAGGCAAAAACACACACGGCGTGGGTGACATGCCAAACCGGGTGCATGTTCCAACGTGACTGCCCTGTCTGGATTTAAAGCCTCCCATACGGCACACGCAGCTGATTTATCTGCACATCCTCACAGATAATATTCCCAGGGAGAACTTCACCTCTAGGAAGGTCAGAGAAAGCACCTTGACAGCGTTATTTTGGCATTGCTGTTAAAATTTGCAGTATGTTGTGATCATTAAAAAAACTACGAGTCAGGATACCCACTCCCAAAGAGAGCATACTTACTATAGATGCAGCCAGTGACTAAAGGCATGAACGTCCAGCAGAGGGGCTGATCTAGAAGCCACCGTCCCATAGTTCACCTTCACTCACTGA
Organism: Corvus hawaiiensis; assembly: GCF_020740725.1. Classification (NCBI taxonomy): domain Eukaryota; kingdom Metazoa; phylum Chordata; class Aves; order Passeriformes; family Corvidae; genus Corvus; species Corvus hawaiiensis. Next base: position 10,862,650 of record NC_063231.1, read on the forward strand.
ACATCCTCGGAGAAGCCCCTGCCCGGTGCTTCCCCTGACTTATGAGCTGGAGGCATGTTTTACTTGCAAGCCCTCCGCGAGCGGCAATCAATTGTGTGCCTCTGGTTTTATTTCTCTGATGATGTCACTTTAAATACTTTTCATGTTCCATTTGTTATTTTTACTTCTAAAAATGACGCATTTCTTCAAATTCATTTTTCTCCAATTAGTCACAACTTAATGGAACAAGCTCGGCTGCCTGCCTGTCAGAGAGAGTGTCAGGCCCGTCCTCTCCGTGGTTATCCCAGACAGACCTGCAAGAGCACCTGGAATATACGGACGGCGTTAGGCACCTTGTTTATCCCAGATGCCCTTTTGGCTTCCTGCCCAAATCCTTCACAGCAGGGCCAGAGAAGGAGAAGCGGGAACTGCAGTTTTACCAAAATAAACCACAGACATAAATCAAACACAATGAAAAACCAGGAGGAAAAAAGCAAGAGAGAGGAAGGAAGGAAGGAAGATGCGTCTCTCCACTTGTGGAACAGCCTCTGTAAGAGCAAAGCCGTGACAGCTCTACGACCCCTCGAGTCTTTTGCTCACATGCTGCTTCCGAACATTTAATGCAAAACAGTCTGTGGCTGCGGCGTGACAGAGAGAGAAGTTTTAAGAGAAATCTCAAGGTTTTCCCTACCTGATCTGAACTTGCTCCGAATCAGCAAGGAGTGCTCAGACCCCAGGAGTGTCATGGTGACTCAGGGACCAGATCCAGACGCCCCTCACTTAAACCATTAACTTCCTCCACAGGGAAAAGCCGACCAAGCCGTGGCTGGTGCTCAGGATTCATCCAGCTCTCCTGGACTCTCTGGGTGCTTTTACAGCCGGCTGGCAAGGAGCAGCAAGTGGCTTTGTAAGATTTGGTCCCATCCAGCACTGACCCTGCACAGACACCAACTGCTCCCCCTGTGCTGTGTTGAACTAATTAACGTGGAGCCAGCGGGAGCCTCCTCCCGCCCGGAGTTTACTACCAGCAGCTGGGTGTCCTGGCTGATGTCATCGTCTAGCGGGGAGCAGCGACTATCGGAAAGGGTCTTAGCAAAGACAGAAGTTTGATATCTGATACTAATTACTACCGGCCGTACGCAGCCAATCCGGGCGCTCCCCGTCTCAGCCGATTTTGGGAGCCGCTGGAAATATCAACAGAGCCAGGGCTTAACTCTTTGCAGCGTGCTGGGACACGGGCCCCGCACCTCGGCTCCGCAGCGGGGCCGGGGGGTTCAGCTCCCAAAGGCGAGGGGAGGGCTGGGGTCGGGACAAGTGTCCCGGCCAGGGGGCGGCTTTGGGGCGGTCGTTCCGCCGGAGCGCTGCCTCGGATGCCCTCCCCGTCAGGGGGGCACAGGACGCGGCTGCGCTGCTCTCCGGGGCCAGGGACTGAGCTCGGTGTGCTCAGGTGTGTCACCTGGGCGTCCCAGCTGTGCCCAGAGCTGTGCTGCTCGGCGCACACCTTTCCCAGCGCGGGGCTGGACCGCAGGTTATCCACCTGGGATGCTGCCGTGTGCTGCAGGCACCCGGGCACACGTCCTCTCGTGCTGTGGCACGCTGACACGGGATATACGGGGCAGGGCTAAACCTCGGCTCGAAGTTTCCTGTGCCACAGCGATGCCAAGGAGGCTGAGGACGCTGCTGCTATGGAGGATCCCTCCCCGCCTACCAAAGACGCTCTCAGAGAAGAGAAGCTGACTGCAAGCACACAAAATAAAGAGAAACAAACCCTTTGAGGCTCCCCTTCCCCAAGCCCACATCTGGTTCACGTGAGGTAGTGGATGATCTGCTGGCACCTTTTAGCGTGTAGTGTAAATGGTACAAACCAAACTAAGTCAAGGACAGACCTCAGCTTCCCTGACACATGGGTCTCACCTAGGAAGCTGCCTAAATTCCCTCTACGTCATAAAAGTATTTCAGGACTGGTTTGAGGTTTTGTTTGGGTTGGTTTTTGGTTGTGTTTTTTTTTAATTTTATTTTAATCCCGTGGTTTCTGGGAAGTACTCCTAAACTGGGTTGGGGATAGGAATTTTCAGGCTTCTACACTCATGGCCCCAGAGGCTCTGATTCATCAGCGTCCCAATGCTGCAGGCATCTCCTGGCATCTCTCATCCTCATGTCGTCCGTGTGATAGAACCATGGAAGCACAGAATCATTTAGGTTGGAAAAGCCCTCTAAGATCATCAAGTCCAGCTGCCAACCCAGCACTGTCAAGCACACCACTGACCATGTCTCTAAGCACCTAATCTACACATGTATTGAACATTTCCAGGGATGGCCATTCCACCACTGCCCTGGGTTGCCTGTTCCAATGCCTGAACACTCTTTCAGTGAAGAAACCTTTCCTAAATCCTGGCACAACTTCAGACCATTTCCTCTTGGCCTATTGCTGGTTACCTGACAGCTGAGGTTAATGAGGCTGTCCAGAACTGAGCTCCCTGGGCTGGATATGATTTCCTGCTCATGCTACATCTGATGAAGTGGATTTTCCTTAATGACTGGCAGGGGAGAGATGATTTAAATAAATTGTTCTCCAAGCATTGAGCTGAGCTAGTAAACAGAGTTCTACTGTATTGTCTAGCAAGGTGGCCAGAGTCTTGTTCCTTACTAATTTTTCCTAATGTTTAGTCCACTGTACTTGAAATGTCCTCTCTAATGGTTTTAACCACACAATCACTGCTGTCCTGAAACAAGCTCCACCACCTAGCAGAACCATGCCATGAGCAGCTCAAGGACAAGGCAGGACTCGCTGACACCGTGTGTCTCAAACTTCAGGTTTTTGTACTTTTTTGCTTTGCAAACTCCTGTTTGATTTACTGCTCCTGCTGGCCAAAGCTCCACTCAGGTATCCCTGCTCCCTTTGGAGTTCCTAATGCCTGCCTTCCTTCTTTCCTTCTTTCCTTCTTTCCTTCTTTCCTTCTTTCCTTCCTTCCTTCCTTCCTTCCTTCCTTCCTTCCTTCCTTCCTTCCTTCCTCCTTCCCTCCCTCCCCTCAGGGGACACCAGTAGGGGATGGAGGTACATCTCTCTTAGGAGGTGACACAACCTCTAACAAGCTCTAATTTGTTGACTCATCTCAGTAAATTGCTCAACTGCTAAACTCACAGGCCAGAGCTGGTGTTTCCCTGTGATGGTCATTACGTGAGAGTCAGCCCTGACCACATGTACTCTTGGTGTCCTTAGGAAACAGAGGAAACTTGTCTCTCATAAACCCCAGATGAGGCAAGGACAGGCACTGAGTTCCCACCGCAGATACTGAGCCATTTGCCTGGCTGCTGCCTGCTTTAGGTAGCCCAGGAATAGTTATCCCCCCACAAGGTCCTCATGAGTTTCCAGAGTTGTCAGTGCCCAGCCCTCGAGTCTTGGCTGCGTCTGCACCACAATCACTGTTCAGCTCTGAAAAGGGCCTCACCACCAGCTGCGTCACCACCTTTCTCTGGAAGGTGAAACAGGCACAAAGGTCCCAAAGGCTGCAAAGACCACTACTGCTTCCCATTCCCCGTTCCCAGCTCTGCTGTAAGCACCTCTGTTGTAAACTGGGTCGTATTGACTGCAGTGAGTGAAAGAGTGAGCCTTAAATACCAGAATAAATTAGTCATGGCAGGGAATTCCTTTGAACTGAGAAGTCACACCCCAGAGCCATACGGATATCAGCTCTGTGCTGCTCACCAGATCCCAGGAAGCCATCCCTTCTAATCTTCCAACACACCCTATTGTTTATGGGACTGATTTATTTTAAAGCAGATTGTTTGTTCATATGTAGATTTGCAACTATGGGAAAAAGAACCAAATGAGCTGAAGTTTCAGTAAAACCCCTCTGGGGACTTGGAGGGGTCAGTGTGTGACAGTGTCTGTGCCAAAGAAGGGGAATTTCCCCGAACCTGGTATCCTGCCAGTCATGTCTGCTCAGATTGTCCTCTCCTGGAGGAACGAGACTGGTTTGGCTTTGGTTTCTTTTCTCTAGCACCTGGCAGCTCCACTTGGAAAAGACCCCTCCTGCCGTGGCCTTATTTTTTGAATCTTCACAGCATGTTCTGGAAAGACAGATCTGATGGTAGGAACTCCCAACCCTGACTCCCCCATCCCGTGAGCAGAGTAGTGATAATTTGCTGCGTGCTTGTGCAGCTGTGGTGTCCAAGGTCCCACAGGGAGGGACAGCTGTACTGGCACAGTACACACACAGTGCTGAATGTCCCCAGCCTGGCATAACTCTGAATCCTGAAGGAGTGGGAAGGCTGGAAAAAGAGTTGCTTTTACAAATATGTTTCTCAGGAGGAGTCCATTCTTCCATTTGTACCCAATACAGCCGTGATAAACTGAGTACAGGGCAGTAGCCAAGGGCAGGTATCACAGGGAAACCAGTAGCCAAGGGCAGGTATCACAGGGAAACCAGTAGCCAAGGCTCACAAAGACCTCTGGACATCCTTTGAAGATGCCTACTGCCAGGATGTCATCGTTGTGATAGAGAAATTCCTGAGAAAGAATTTCTCGGGAGTTCACGGGGCCACGTGAGCTGCCCGTGAGCGGATCACTGCAGCTGGCTGAGCTCAGGGCAGATGTGAACCTCCTGCTCTGAGACTGCCCCAGCAAAGCTCCAGCCATGCTGCTGATCATGGCCTTTAGGAGCCTGAAGAGAAATCAGCTTCTCTTTGCATGCCTGAGACTTACCTGGGAGTGAATTGCACAGAAAAGCGGTCCTGTGCCTTTCACATGGCAAACAGTCAGGATATTCCTCTCCGTGACCTGGGACAGACAGAGGCTTTCTGAGCTGGAGCTAGCAAGGCAGCAGTGTCTCTGCCACTGTGAAGCAGAGGTGGTAGCTCAGAAAGATCCTGGCTGGGTCCTAGCTCAGGACATGCCCAGAGCATGGTATTTCCTTTGGTCAGGGAGCTGTGAGCAGGGATGGTCCAATCCTTCACTTCTGATAGCACCTGGTAAGCACCATCACAGCAACATTCCACTATCCTGAATTTGCCACTGTCTGCCAGATTTTAAGTGGTCTGTCCCCTCCCTATCTCCTCACAGAGCTTGAGGGCCAGAATTTATGACAGAGATGTCATGAGCTCTTCCCATTCCGACAGCAGACAGCCTCGCTTGAATTGGAGCTGTGAACTATTTATCACAGTGCTGCAAGCATCCAAGCAAGGTCCCTCAATTTATGAAGGTCCAGAAGATATTATGCAATTGACAACATGAACACAAAAATACTTCTGCACTTTGCTAAAGCTACTATTAAGCTGCCTGATGTTTTCATCATAATATTTATTTCTTTGTAAATACACCAAATTCTCCAATCCCGACTCAAAACAGAAAGATCAGAGAATGCAAATAGGGAGATGACATAGCTGTTTAAAGATTATGTAAAACGTTTTTTTGCTAGCATAAATATTTGATTGTAGAACTCTGGCTGTTGTGTTTACCGAGCAGGGATGCGCAGTGAGTGTGGAGAGCTGCCACAGCCGGGCACTGTGCTGGAGGCTGTCCCATGTCCCTGCCTGTCCCTCGCCGTGTGCTCCAGGCTGCAGGCACAGGGCATGCACTGGCACTCATCCCTGACTCCCTGGCTCCGGGCAGATTTTCACTCCTGACACACAGGCTGATCCTTCAGCAGTGGTGGCGGCAGCCACTCCATCAGCTCCAGGAGCCTCGGGATGGAGGGCAGAGGGGATCAGAGCAGGTGAGGGAAGAGTTAAAGGCTCAAGGTCTGAGGCTGGGGAGGTCAGCGGGAGGGGTGATGCTCTCCATGGGGTCGCTGGCTGGAGCACAGTGCTCAGGTCAAGTGGGCTGTGCTGGCAGGAGCTCAAGGCACTCAGGGACCTCCTCTGTCCCATGCAGAGCAGGGGGAAGGGCCAGGCCAGACACAGCCCAAGCTGTCCAGAGGCATGGGATATGGGATGGGAGATACCAGTAGCTCCCTCCTGACTCACGACTGTGGTGGGACACCAAGGTCAGAGCACTGGCCACGGTGGGAGGTCCAGCACGGCAGCACTGCGTGCCCTGAGCACGGCCCTGGTGCGGACTCACAGGCAGTGGAGGATCTGATTCCCCTGTCCCTGTGGGGAGGAGAACTGGGGACAGGCTCTGTGAGTTCCCTGCCAGCACAACTGAGGGCGGAGTACAGTGAGTGGGATTGTGAATTTCTGTGTTTCACAGCCGGGGCAGGCAAATTTCTATTTTAATCTACTGGAGATGACATTCTGGGGATGGTTTCCCAGTGGAGCTGGGGACTTGCTCCCTTCAAGGGACTTCGCTCACATCCACGGCTGTTCTGATGTCTCGGGCCACAAGCAGGATGCTCCCAGGTGCTGAGCTCCCCTTGCAGAGGTGCCTGGGGTAAGTCTCAAATGCTGCAGCCCAGCAAAGCAGGAACTTCCTCCCTCCACCTGGCCTCATGCACGGTGCAAACCAAGCCTAGAGCTGGCTGCCTGTGTCTTTCCTCTCGTAGCCAGCCCCACTGCTCACCCCAGCAAGGGTCCAAGCACACCTTCACACCCCCAGGCCATGCTGCTGGATATGCTCTGCGTGCTGTCCAGGCTGCAGGGTGTGCTCCTGCAGGCCTGTCCTGGGGAAAGGACAGGTGCTGTGTGCAGGAACTGCTTAGCTCTCCTGCCTTTACTGCCAGCCAAATGTGCATCCCCTCCGGGCAGCCCTCACCCCCAGGCTCAGGAGCCTCCGCCAGAGCATGAGGAGGGTGAGGCTGGGGCCAGGGTGATGTCCCTGCAAGCAGGACTTCCCAGCCGGCTGGACTGGTGGCAGCAGCTGCCTGACCAGTGCTGACGGCAATGCAGAACATGCGAGGCCAAGCTGGTGTGTTTTGTAGCAGTGACGAGCCCTTGGCTGCTTTCTGGGTGGCCAGTGCAGGCAGGAAGCATTCTGTGCCTGGTCTGGTTGCTCCAAGCACTGGAGGCTGGCTGGAAATGAGGGAGAGAAGCAATGGCAGTGCCAGTATCACCCCCAGGCCCCCAGATAACCCATTTTGCTGACCTATGTCCCCCCTCACTCTTCACTCTATGGGTGTTTCCAGGACGCTTGGCAGTGCCAGAGGGGCTGCACGAGTCCCTTTGGTCCGTGGAGCAGCTGGCTGCCCAGGCAGTGCAGGCACTGCCAGGCTGTGGAGCCAAGGGGGATGAGTTTGCAGCACACCAAGAGCTGAGGAGGCTCCACAGGGCCCGGCCAGGGGTGACCTGGCTTCTGTTCCCTCCGCAGCAGGACTATGGGCAAGTCACGTCTCAGTTGGGTTTCCTTATCTGTAACTGGCCGTAATGAGGCTAACCCCTCTGTAAAGCTCTTGGAAATCTCCCACCGAGCAGGCCCAGATAAGAGCTGTGTTGCTCTAAGCCCTGCAGCAGCTCCAGAGCTCGAGGCTTCCCTACAGTGCAGCCTGCAGCACCCCATCCCTGCTCCCACCACAGGGGACACGTTGATGCTCCTGCCTGCATCCCTCCCTCCTGCCCACGGAGCCCCCTCGGCACAGCCACTTGTTTGGTGGCTCAGCCCTAAACAAGGAGCGTGTTTTGGGGAGGGGTGTGACGAGCACCAGCCAGGGATACAAAGCAAAGCTGGGCCTGGGTTAGTGGCGAGCAGAGCTAAAGCCCCAGATATACATCGGATGGGCTGGGAGCATTATGTATTCCTGGAATGCCTTCTGGTCTTTATTAAAATGAAACCACAGCCAGCCCAAGAGAGCTCATCGCCCAGGCACAGGGCCAAGTATAAGTTACTTCTACAAATATTTATTTAACCATATCAACGACAAACTCTTTTGTATAAATGTTTTTATTTAATCATAATTTACCAATTATTTTAAATCAATTGTTTGCCTGGTTTCTAAACACTAATCAAGAGGCTTGCATTAGCATTACTCAGGCGGATTAGATGCATTATTTCCCTGAATCTTATGCCATTGCTTGCCTGCCTTGGCCATGGAAGAGGGTGCAGATGGATCCCAAATTTCACTCAAGCTGTCGGATTCCTGGAGGACTGTGCATGCAGCATTGCCAGCCCGCCCCACCCAGGTGACCTCTGGACTCAGCTGAGTTCCTCAGGGATGCACAGACACTGATCCCACCTGGTGCTCTCAGGACAGGACTTTCTTCTGGTTTCCCTGGGGCCTGTTCTCATGGAGATGTTTGCCCCATCACTGACACTTTGAGTGCCCTGCCCTTTCCCTGTTTAGCCCTTATACCTGAGCCCAGAACTTTCACTGCTGCTCCTCAGTGTCCCCTCAGCCCAGCTCTGGCAGGAGTACATGAGCATGGCTATGGTGCTTTGGGGCAGAACAGGAGCCAGCCCCCTCACACATGGACCTTCTCTGGCCCAATTCTCCCACCTCTGCTCCTGACATTTGACACTGCTGAAAAACAGAGGATCTGCACTTCTGCAGGGCTCTGCCTGCTCAGGAGGACGGTGAGCTGTGGTGAGGGCACCCAGCAGAGCTGCTGGGGCGATGGATGCTTACAGCACACAGCAGCCCTGGGGAGCAGCTCATCCTGCACAGCCACGCAGACCTGGGGCAGGAACAGGAATCTGCTTGTTGCCATCTGCACGCGCTGTTTATTTATAAAATTTCAGGCTGCTACTGTCCTGCACCTTGGCTCGCTGCTCGGCAGCGCCTGCTGCAAGCTCCGCTCACGCACGGGTCTGTTCAGCATCTGCCTTCCCAGCCCGGGAGCTGCCAGCTTCCCCAGGACCCCATTCCCCCCACAGCTCTCCACAGGGCACTGGGCTTTTGCTGCCAAAATCCCCCTCACAAGCTTTCCTCCTGGGGTATCTGAGTGTCTTCCTCCACCAGTCACTGTCTGCTCAGCGATGGGAGCTGTGCTGCTGGGAAGCCGGGAGAGCTGGTGCTTGGCCCCACTTCCAGCAGCCTCCCCAAGCCTCCCCTCAGTCTGTGCTGCTCAAGCAGGAGAGAAAGCAGAGACTTTGAAACTCCCCCTGATGGGGAGGGATATGGAGGTGCCAAGCTTTGCAAAACACAGACTTGGAAACGAGTAACCCAGGCACAAACTTTGTCACAGCACTGCAGCAGAGACCCAAAATCACCAGCAAATTTCTTCCAAGATAATTAAACTGCAAACAAACAAAAAGAGGAATTGGGCCAACTTGGATATAACCACGGGACTTACCTACTATTTTAAAGATGACAAAAATAGAAATCAGTGCTCTATATAACCTTCTAATATTTATGTTTGGATTTTTTCCTTACTGATGAGAAGTAGAGGTGCTGCTGGAGCCCGAGCAGTGCAAACATGGGCTGTGTGTGCCTGTGGCCAGAGCTCTGCAACCAGAAAACATCACAGCACTGGGGACAGGAGCTGCCTGCTGCTGGCTTGGGAACACACAGGGAAGGTCTTGGGACAGGTCTCTGAAATGTTGTATAAACACAGGTCTGCCCCTCGAATGCAGATGAAGGGGAAACTCTTGGAAGCAAAACCATTTTACACACTTCTCTAAAAAGCCTTTAAGTTCCAAGGGAAAATGAGCCAAATGTGCCTGTTTTATGATCTCTTATTTCTTACTAACTTCTTTTTAGACATTAACGAATTATTTTTCCCTTTTCATTTTCCTCGAAAGTACTAAGGGGTTTTTCAGGGCCTCACATCTCCGGTTAAGAGGGAAGAGACTCTCTGAGAAGTCCACACCTGAGCCGAGCTGGCTGAGGGATGCAGCTCCTCCCTGTGCAGGGGATGCCTTGAGCCCTGCTCTGCTCTGCGCTCTGTGGGAGCTGCACTCGTCCTTCCCCACTGGGCTGCCTGAGAAATGCACGTGGAGTTCAGCTTTTGTCTAAAGTCACGGGCTGCAAGATGTGACAGCTTTTCCTGGCCAAGATCACGGACAAGATAATGTGGAGATCACTGAGGCCCTTGCAACACCCAAGTCTGTTCAGAGTGAAGACCACAGGAGCAGGTGGTCCAAAGGGGTGAAAGAGTTTGAAGCCACACTAAGAAAAAGAAACTGCCTGACGATGATCTACAGGACAGGCAAAATCCAGTGAAAACTGTCTCGGTAATGAAATAGCAAATACTTGTTGAGGACAGGGACAACTGTAGAAAAGTGGATGTGCTGTAGGACATTTATTCCAACTTATTGTCTCAGTGGAGTGGGCTCCACGCCATGCAGCTTCAGACCCCTAATCCCAAACTGGTCATCCAGACACATCTGGAAATGTTAAATATACTGGGGAGCAAGGAAGGATTCCTGGATTCTGTATTCATTTTAGGCTCAGTATTTACGTAAGATACTTTTCTTATCTTCCTGAACTATTTATAGTTTTGTTTGTATGTTTGGGACACAGACTATCCTACTATGCTTCAATAAATCTGAAATATCTTTGCTGACAAAAAGAAATGTCGTCTGCTGTTCATGGAAAGAGGGAAATCTTTGTATTGAGCTACTTGTGCAGTTAATATTTTAGCAAATGCTCTCTGGGCAGATGATGACTCATATAAATTCTTAATTTTTGTTTCTTTTATGCAAAAAAAAGAAGCTAAAAATTAAATGTTTGAGTTCAAGGCCATCCGTACTATGAAAACTAGCATTAAACTAGACAAAATAAATCTTCCTTCCCCAAGATCTAATATTGTCACTATCACTCCCCACCACACAGATCGAGACAATGTAAAATGACTTTCAAAGGGCTGCCATCACCAGAATGGTGCTGGCGACGTGGTACAAACATGAGGCTCATTCCCACATGGAATTTCAGGTGTTAACCCCCAAAAAAGCCACCTGCCACTGAGCTGGGGACCAGCACCCCAGCCCTGGCACTGGGTAACCTGGGCAAAGGGGTGAGAAAGGGGCAATAGTGAGTGAGGGGAGCAGTAATTAAAAAACACGTACTTTTTTGTCAAGTGAGGAAAGTTTTTTTGATTTTTATATGAGGTAGGGGTTCTGCAAGTGACAGGGAGTTTTTATTTTGGGCTCAGCACAGGTAATTTTGTCAGGCTGCCAAGCAGGCTGATTTAAATAACTCCTTCCAAGCCTCTTTTAATAAAACCATCTCTAAACACATCCAGTTTCTCCAGACAAAAGGTACAGAGGGAGCTTCACAGAGTCCTTGGATTAGTGCAAAATGAGATTTATGGACTCCCTGCGAGTGGCAGCTGAGCTGCCTCCATATCGCAGTGGGGGTGGCAGGCACAGCCCCAGAACTTCTCTCCTGGAGTGGTTTCAGGGCTGTTGGTGCAGAGCATGGGGGTGTGGGATGAGGGACAGCAAAGGTGTGCTCAGCCCTGGCCCCGTCCCACGGGCTCAGAGGGGCAGCTCGTGAGCTACCTGACCCCCCTGGCAATGAGAACAGACAGGCTCTGCTCCTTTAATGCGCCGTAAATATTCTGGAAATGAAAGGAGGCAGGTTAGTTTGATTTCATTTACTCTGAGATTTTATTTTAATGTAGGTTTGATAACTAAATGGAAAACAAATGTGGGATATTAAAGGGAGGCGGCCCAGCCCAGCGGCGGGAACGGGACCGGTGCAGGAACATTTTTCTAAAGATCCCTTCTGGAATGTTATTTTGAACTCCTTGAAACGGCAAAGGTTTTTAGACATTGTGTGTTTTGTTAAGTGTCCCTCGGGAACACTGGGTTTAAAATTAGTCAAACTCTTTCACTTTTTTAAACCCTACCCCAAAATAGTTCATATAAAATTTGGTGGGAATTCTGCTGAGAGCTTAAATTGGCTGAAACAGACGACCTAATGGAAATGACATTTGGGGAAAAAATGTAAAAAACCTGGTTTTCTTTCTGGCTTCCAATGACATAATCAGGACATGGCAGGACTGCCTGCTCCTCTGAGTATGGCCCTGACCCTGGGGCTCTGGTCACCAGTTTCCCTCGTACGGGAGAAGGAGGGAAGCAGCTGGGAGAGAGCTAAAAGAGGGAGATGACGGCTCTGGTACGGTACTGCCCGTCCTCTGTGGTTGGATTCCTCTGTGGGCTGACGTCCGTCACCCTCAGAGTGCAGAGCCTGGTGAGCAGGTCAGCAACACCCACATCTCCATCCAGAGGCGCGTGGTAGAGCTGTTCCCTCTGATGGGACACCTGGCTGGTTCTCATGCTCGGGACAGGAGGAGCAGACAAGATTCTACCGAGAAGGAAATACATTGGAGTTCTCTGGGTGACACCTCCAGCCCAGGGGGATGTGGCTCATCTTCCTGACAAACACCTTTGGGACAGCTTCTGGATGAGACTACATCACCTTGCCCTCCAATGGGTTTTGGTTTGGATCCGTGCCCTGGTCCTGTTGTCCTCTGTGGGGTGTGAGGAAGGGTTGCACTGGCAGTACACACCACTCCTCCATCAGCTCCTCCCTGCTCAGCAGTGGGCTGTGGTGGTTCCAAACATGTCCCAGAAACATGTCTGGGACCTTCCCCAACCCGGTAGCTTATTTATTCGGATCATTTTGTCACTTTGGGAGATAAAGCTGCCTTCACACACCTCAGGTTCCTCTCAGCAGAGCTGGGAGATAAGGGCTAAAGGGTGCTGGCTCCTACTTGCCGTGAGCCTCAGAGGATTTGAAGGACAGGCCTCTTTGGGAAGCCACCTCTGCTATCACTTTGACAGGTGTCAGCTGTGTTCTGAGCAGCCAGCCACAGCCAGAGATTAGCCAAATGTGTCTCCTGCCCAGAGTGCTCAGAGTCTCCAGACATGGCTTCACAACCCAGAATGGGAAAGGATTTTGAGTTGAGATAGGGGGCTTTATTCAGAAATGGCCTGACCTAAGGACCTCACTATCAGCAGCCCCAGCAGCCACCACCGATGGGGTCCTTCCCAAGAGGTGATAAGAGGGAGGAGGGGCTGTTCTGCCATCACAGACCCCACTTTGGTGTCTGGAGTGCAGGGGATGAGAGTGTCCTTTGCAGCCCGTGTTCTGACCCCTGCAGCGTGCCAGAGACACCCCGGGGAAGGGGTGAACCCTTTGGAGAAGCAAAGCTGGGTGAACTCTTGCTGCATTACGGAGAAGATGCTCAATTTGGGGGGTGTCCACGCGCCTGTGGAAGTTCTATCAGCCGGTCAGACAGGCACTTCCACTTCACAAACACAGCCACACCAGCCAGCCGTGCCCTGGAGCCTCCATCCTGGTCCTACACGCGTGTGGGGTGTGGGAGCACGGCTGGGGAGCAGTGGGGTTCTGAGGAGGTGGGATGTGGTGTGGGAAGGGATGAGTCAGTGTGTGGAGAGTAAGCTCTCGCAGCGACGGGGCACAGCATGGAGAAGGCAAGGGCTGCTGGAGGGCAGATGGAAAAGCAGCCAAGAACAACACGTGTCATTGCAGATGTGTAGGGCCACCGGCTCCTGGGGGCAATGGGGGCACCTCAGGTTGGAGAAGGCTTTAGGAGAACGAGCAGTGGCTGGCACAGATGCTCAGGGAACCTGCCTTTGTCACCCACCAGCTCAGGGAAGTCCCTCTCAGGCAAGTCACTCCTTGGCCTGCTTCCTCTCCCACACGGGGTTTACTGAGATGTCAAATTCCTCTGGATGGGGGTGTCCCTTGTCGTGGGCTGACTCCTATTCTTGTTACCTCATTGTAGAAGGCATTTTTCTGGAATTTGTGAACTGTTGCCTGTCCAGTCAGACTGCCTGGAGCTCCCTGCAGCTTTCTTCAGGCTTTTGCTTCCCAGGCATGCCCAGTCTATGGGTCACAGTGCACAGCCAGGCACAAGGGAGGCACGTATTCCGGGCAGGACGTTTGTATCCATGGCATGCATCTATTGCAGGGCCCGTTCTGGTAGCACTGAAAAATGGCATTCCTTATGGTACCCACATTTTCATGCCAAACTAAACTTTCTTGTCCTTTTCAGAGGTATTTATAGATGGGAATCTTGACAAGAATGAGTTTCTGTTTTGAAAGGAATAGTTTTATTTATTACTAACTCTGGTTTGAGAGTGTGTGTGTGTGTGTGCTCAAAGGTGCAAGCAAGCGACAAAAATGCCACCTAAAGAATGTGCAAAGTGAATCCCTGGAGAGAATGATGAGGGAAAATGAGACAGTCTTTAAACTGGATGCTGAAAAACTTGACAGAAACAAATATGCTCCTCCTGGATGGTGTGTGGGGCCAAGGAGAAGGGGCAGAGTCCCAGTGCTGGTGTGTTCTGTGAGCAAACAGAGCTGTGCTCACAGGGGAACCTTTGCTTCCACGCTGCAGACTGGTCTCACCTCACTGCAGCACAGTGGGCTCGGCTCCAGGGCCTTGCAGAAAGGAATTGGTTTTGTCCAGAGGAAAACCACTGGCTAAGAGGGATTGTATGGAGCCGCCCTCAGTTAGACTCACTAACATCTCTGGACTGACATCGGGGCTCTAGTGGGAGCATGGGCTGGCTGGGGGGACAAGACATTCCAGCTTGGAACGGGTGTGGTCAGTCAGCAGTGGGGTCAGTCGGCAGTGGGGTCAGTCAGCAGTAGGGTCAGTCGGCAGTGGGTCAGTCGGCAGTGGGGTCAGTCGGCAGTGGGGTCAGTCAGCAGTGGATCAGTCGGCAGTGGGGTCAGTCAGCAGTGGGGTCAGTCGGCAGTGGGGTCAGTCAGCAGTAGGGTCAGTCAGCAGTGGGGTCAGTCGGCAGTGGGTCAGTCGGCAGTGTGGTCAGTCAGCAGTAGGGTCAGTCGGCAGTGCGGTCAGTCAGCAGTAGGGTCAGTCGGCAGTGGGGTCAGTCGGCAGTGGGGTCAGTCGGCAGTGGGTCAGTCGGCAGTGGGGTCAGTCGGCAGTGGGGTCAGTCAGCAGTGGATCAGTCGGCAGTGGGGTCAGTCAGCAGTGGGGTCAGTCGGCAGTAGGGTCAGTCGGCAGTGGGGTCAGTCAGCAGTGGGGTCAGTCGGCAGTGGGGTCAGTCGGCAGTGGGTCAGTCGGCAGTGGGGTCAGTCAGCAGTGGATCAGTCGGCAGTGGGGTCAGTCAGCAGTGGGGTCAGTCGGCAGTAGGGTCAGTCAGCAGTGGATCAGTCGGCAGTGGGGTCAGTCAGCAGTGGGGTCAGTCGGCAGTAGGGTCAGTCAGCAGTAGGGTCAGTCGGCAGTGGGTCAGTCGGCAGTGGGGTCAGTCGGCAGTGGGGTCAGTCGGCAGTGGATCAGTCGGCAGTGGGGTCAGTCAGCAGTGGGGTCAGTCGGCAGTGGGGTCAGTCAGCAGTAGGGTCAGTCAGCAGTGGGGTCAGTCAGCAGTGGGTCAGTCGGCAGTGCGGTCAGTCAGCAGTAGGGTCAGTCGGCAGTGGGGTCAGTCGGCAGTGGGGTCAGTCAGCAGTAGGGTCAGTCAGCAGTGGGGTCAGTCAGCAGTGGGTCAGTCGGCAGTGGGGTCAGTCGGCAGTGGGGTCAGTCGGCAGTAGGGTCAGTCGGCAGTAGGGTCAGTCGGCAGTGGGGTCAGTCAGCAGTGGGGTCAGTCGGCAGTGGGGTCAGTCAGCAGTGGGTCAGTCAGCAGTGGGGTCAGTCAGCAGTGGGGTCAGTGAGCAAGTGTGGTCAGTCAGCAGTGGGTCAGTCAGCAGTGGGTCAGTCAGCAGTGGGGTCAGTCAGCAGTGGGTCAGTCAGCAGTGGGTCAGTCAGCAGTGGGGTCAGTCAGCAGTGGGGTCAGTCGGCAGTGGGTCAGTCAGCAGTGGGGTCAGTCAGCAGTGGGGTCAGTCAGCAGTGGGTCAGTCAGCAGTGGGGTCAGTCGGCAGTGGGGTCAGTCGGCAGTGGGGTCAGTCAGCAGTGGGGTCAGTCAGCAGTGGGTCAGTCGGCAGTGGGGTCAGTGAGCAAGTGGGGTCAGTTGGCAGTGGGTCAGTCAGCAGTGGGTCAGTCAGCAGTGGGGTCAGTCAGCAGTGGGTCAGTCAGCAGTGGGGTCAGTCAGCAGTGGGGTCAGTCGGCAGTAGGGTCAGTCAGCAGTGGGGTCAGTGAGCAAGTGGGGTCAGTCAGCAGTGGGTCAGTCAGCAGTGGGTCAGTCAGCAGTGGGGTCAGTCAGCAGTGGGGTCAGTGAGCAAGTGGGGTCAGTCAGCAGTGGGTCAGTCAGCAGTGGGTCAGTCAGCAGTGGGTCAGTCGGCAGTGGGTCAGTCAGCAGTGGG
The DNA here is from genome assembly GCF_020740725.1 of Corvus hawaiiensis. Classification (NCBI taxonomy): domain Eukaryota; kingdom Metazoa; phylum Chordata; class Aves; order Passeriformes; family Corvidae; genus Corvus; species Corvus hawaiiensis. The sequence goes on from NC_063231.1 coordinate 10,878,675, forward strand.
TCAGTCAGCAGTGGGGTCAGTCAGCAGTGGGGTCAGTGAGCAAGTGGGGTCAGTCAGCAGTGGGGTCAGTCAGCAGTGGGGTCAGTGAGCAAGTGGGGTCAGTCAGCAGTGGGTCAGTCAGCAGTGGGTCAGTCAGCAGTGGGGTCAGTCAGCAGGTTTGCTGGGTGTTTCCACCACTGCCATAGTGACCAAGGGGACACCCGTCGGCCGTGGTGGGACCGGCCGCACGCACGTTGCTGGCGGCAGCAAGCTCTGGGAACACAAGATGTCAGGCATGTCCCACCACCCCTCCCCTCGCTGGCTGCTGCTTCAGTCCCACCTCCATGTCCTGGACAGCCAATCCCTTTGGGTCTCCTTTCTCCAGATCCTGGATGCATCCACACCATTCTACCCCCGCCAGTGCCTACGGGCTCCCATCCTGCGTGCCAGGGCTGGAATACACTCCAGAGTCTGTGCAGGCAGAGGTTGTCCAGCAGTTCCACGGCACTGGGAAGGCAGCAGTGAGGTCTCAGGAAACTCAGTGCAGAACTCTTGGAACCACCTGAACTGTCCCCAAAGCTCTGCTGGGTTCCCAGCTTGCTGTGAGTACAATCACTGCCTCAGCGAGCACAGAACTGCGTTACCGCTCTGGGCTGCAGTGGTGGACAGTTCCCATCCCTTCTTGGCCACAGGCCAAATGACCAAGGTAAAATCACGGCTACAGCCTGGGAGAAAAGAAACAGATTTGGCTTTGTAGGGTTGTGACAGTGTCTGCATCTCGACATGAGCTGGGGTGGAGAGGAATTCAGGGAACTTGCCCCTCCCAAACCAATTGATTCAAAGTATTTTGATGGCAGATTGTACACGGAGCAATTAAATAAAGAACAATGCAATGCAAATAGCTCAGAAATGAGAGAACCGTGTGGAGCAATGTTCAGAAGTCCAAGGAAAAACCACAGACATGAAATTTTAGCTGAAACCAGGAATAATGTTAATGGTTCTCACAGATCTTCCCGTGGTCCTTCTGCTGCTGTGAAAAGCTGCAGGTCAGCTTCCCAACAGTGCTGAGAGCAGCTCCCGGTGCCAGCAGCAGGGACATGGTGCCGATCCATCCATCCAGAACTCTGGAGCACACGTCTGCCCAGGCCACATTAACAGGCTCATGGTGGCAGCCTGAAGGAGTGAATTTCATATAATCATGGATAGGGTTGAAAGGGACCTCAAAGATCATCTCGTTCCAACCCCTGCCATGGGCAGGGACACCTTCCACTGTCCCAGGCTGCTCCAAGCTCCACCCAACCTGGCCTTGGGCACTGCCAGGGATCCAGGGGCAGCCACAGCTTCTCTGGACAACCTGGGCAAGGGTCTCACCACCCTCGCAGGGAAGAATTTCTTCCTGGTATCCTATCTAAATCTCCTTTCTTTCAGCTTAAAGCCATTCCCCCCTGTCCTGTCACTCCAGGCCCTCATAAACAGTCTCTGTCCATCTTTCCTGTAGCTCCCTTCAGACACTGGAAAACCACAATTAGGTCATCCTAAAGCTTCTTTTTTCCCAGCAATCCCAATTCTCCCAGCCTTTCCTCCCAGCAGAGCTGCTCCATCCCTCTGCTCATCCTGGAGCCTCCTCTGGGCTCTCTCCAGCAGCTCCAGGTGCTCCCTGTGCTGGGCCCTGGGGCTGGGGCAGCTCTGCAGGTGGGGTCTCACCTGAGCACAGGGGCACAATCCCCCCTGCCCTCCCTGCTGCCCACCCTGGGGCACAGGGAATTTCTGGGTCCCAGTTCTCACCCACCAACACCCCAAATCCTTCTCCCAGGGCTGCTCCATCTGCTCATCCCCAGTCTGGATTGCCCCAATCCACATACAGCACCTTGCACTTGGTCTTGTTAAACTGCATGAGATTCCCACTGGCCATTTCTCGAGCCTGTCCAGGTGAAATTTCAGATCCCTCTTCCCATTTCACCATTGGTTTTGTCATTCTCAGTGTACAGAGGCCACTGTGTTCTGTATCTCAGTGGCTGCAACAAGCACAGCAAGTTTCAGTCTGCAGCCCATGTGATGGGGCCAGGAGCCTTCCAGAGCTTTGAAACAGAGGTACCAAGCTGCCCTTTCCTTCATGAGCAGCCCATGAAGAAAAAGGACCTTTAAAAACAAAATTATTTCAAATAAAACCAGGAAGTTCAATGTGAGACAGAGTGGAAATCAGCAGACTTTGCAAACAAGATGCCCTTGGCCCACTGAGACCTGCTGGGAGGTCTCCTCCTCGTATTTGCTCTTTAAAGGGAAACCTTTGCATGGGAGAAGAAATCTGGAAGGGATGCTCACATGTCAGTTCCTTAGACATCTCCATTTCACATCGTCCCTCCTTCATCTCTGAAAGAGGCCACGATGCCAAGGCCAACTTCCCAAGCAAGCTAAGGCACCGTGGCAGCTCTGGAATGCATTTCTTATTATAATCCTAATTGTGTCTCCTATTGCTCTGTATTTTTGGAGCTATTTCTAATATCACAAATATTTGTGTTGCCCTGATTCTCTGAGATTCACGTCCCATTCTCCCATGCCATCTGCTCATGATGCCATCTCAGAGGGTTTACTAGGGTGGAGAACCAGGAGCCCTTGGAGGATTTATGCCAAGTTGGGAGTCCCATGGTGTAGGACTCATCTTTAGCCCATCCTACAGAGGCCCATCTGGATCTCATCCTCCTCACTGACATACCCCAGCAGCAGGAAAGGCTGGGGCAAGGGACAGGGCCTGACCCTGTCCCTCAAAGCTATCTGGGCTCCAGGGTCTTGGCTGTGAGCCCTCTCCTGCACTGAGATGGGTCAGCCCCTCTTGTGGAGAATCAAAGGTCCTTGGGACTTTCCCTCTTACCAGGGGGAGTGAGACACCTTCAGGAAAGAGATGATTGAATCCTCTTCAGAGATGTTTTGACACCAGAACTGAACCTCACCTCTGTCTCCAGTAAAAACCCAACCACTGTGACCTGGCACTGCTCTGCTGCAAATTCTTATCTGAAGTTCCCAAGATTTGATGCTCAGCCAGCTCAAGGGATCCACCTCATCGGGTGGATGTGTCAGGGATAGGGAATCACCTGCCTGAATGCCCCCATAACATCACTCAGGGTACAAAGTCTGCCCTGAATCTTCCTGCAAGTGAAACCTGCCTCAGCAGAAAACACAGGCAGGGTTTGCAAGGTGCTGATCCCCTGAGCAGCGTTTGGGCTGTGGGAACGGGCAGTGGGAACCCTGTCAGCCCGGAGCGCCAAGTGAAATGCCACGGTGACTCAAGTGGGGAGTCACGGCCCCTCTTTCAGCCTCTCTGTGCAGCAGCTGACCTGGGACATCCCATGCTGGCAGAGGCAGCCCAGACCCACCTGCTCCTGTAGCTCCTGCTAAAGGGCAATTCCCTCTGTCCCTGCAGCCCTGGGAGCTCAGCTGGCACCGGTTTGTACATACTGTCCCCTGTGTGCAGGCAGCTCCACGGACGGGCAGCAAGGCGGGCTGGGGTAAACCACAGCAGCTGACTCAGCCAACGCTCCTGATGCCCAGGTGTGCCAGGACATCAGGAGGGAAGGGATCAGCAGTGTCAATCCCAGTGACCCTTTCACAGCTGTGCCCACGGTGGTGCTCAGGCAGCCAAGGGCTCTGTGCTCACCTGCCCTCCTCACCCACCACTTCTCACCCAAAGCCTTGTTGGCTCAAACCCATCTCAAGGTCCAAGTGCTTCTGAATTAGGAGATATCCACCAGTGAAAAGTGGTGGTGAGGCACCCCCATGCTGCTCCAGGAAGATCCTGAGATGGGTTTCCTGTCCCTAGATATGCTGTTGGAGCTGTTTGTGGTTTCCTTGCTGGCCCATGTCGGTCGTGTCGCCGCGTTCCCTGGCAGCCACACTCCCCCCTTGAGCAGAGCCTGTCCTGAGGATGTTCCACAGCAATTCCCAGGAACTCATACAGCTCTTCCTTGGAAGTGCTCTGCTTCCTTGCCATCCATGTGTGGAGAGGAGCTCTGTGCTGTGCCTGCTCCATCAGCACACCACTGACCACCTGCCAGACGAGCAGGATTTATCATCACCTGTTTGAGCTGATGCAGTGGTGCCTGGCTCCCTGTTCTCCCTGCAAGGACCCAGAGGGCTGTGGCAGGGACCAGCTCCTGCTCCCTGAAGGCCTCTGGAGAGACAGACTGGAACGTTTCCAAATGAAGATGATGGGTGGCGAGAAGAGCAGGGTGCCTGGCACACACTTTGCTTTGTGACTGCCCCGTGACTTCACCTTCCAACCTCGCCCTTTTTGCTCCCTCCAGAGCAGGGTGAGGAGGAGCACTCAGGCACTGCTCCCTGCAGGTGCTGGTGCAGCCCGTGCATTGCATTCCTGCTGTGTGCTGGGCACCCTGGGCCCAGCCAAGGGCTGGCCATGCAGGTGCTGCGAGCCAAGGAGCTGTGCTGAGCAGCACACCCTGCTCAGGGCTGCAGCCACGGCTCTCACCTGCCCAGGGAGAAGCCATGACTGTGAATGCTTTAGTAAATCCATGATTTCCACCTCTGCTTGGGAGCCCAGAGGAAAAAGTGTAGAGGCAGTGTCAGGGGGCTTGGGCAGCCTGTGACAGTACAGAGGCACGAGTTGTCAAGGCAGCAGCTCCAGCACAAAGCTCACAGCAACACCTCATCCATGGGGAGATGTGCAGAAGAGATCACAAAGCTCATAAATAAACCAGGTCAGGTTTTGGAGAGTTCTTCACCCCCTGGTGCTCCGAGCAGTTGCTCAGCACCCCCTGGAGCCAGTCACACAGTAAAAAGAGGAGCTCTGCCAAGATGTGTGCTCAGCATGGCTTGGTGTCCAGCTAGCTGGGATTTCTGGGAGCGCTGAGGTTCCTGGTGAGCACGTGCATGGCTGCTCCTCGCTGGGGCAAGTGTTTGCAAGGCAGAAACATGCACATCCAATCCCAAGTGAATATTCATCTGAAAAGCCATCCCAGAGTGTATTTTTGGGTGTCCTGTTTAAAAGCCATCCAGTCAGGGAACAGAAACAATGGCAGATGATTCAAGCTATCAGTCACACGATGTGAGCACGAGCAAAGAGCCAAGTCGAGGGATAGTGGTTTCCACTCTTTGCTCGTGAATAAGGGCACATTGGCAGAGCTCTGGGGGAGCAGCTTGATTTCTGGCTGTGGGGTCTCTGAGCTCCCCCTTGCCAAGTGCTTGTGTGAGGAGGCTTGCTGGGTCTCACCAGGAGAGGGGGGTTAAAAGCTCCTCAGCGTGAGAGAAGCTGTCACTACCCTGCACTGATGTGTCACAAGCACATCCTTCTTTCCCTCCACTCACATCTCGTCAGGCTCCTGCCTCTTCCCTGCTCCAGATGTGTGATAAGACGGATTTACCGACTTCCCATGTGGCTGGTGCTTGTCTCTCCCTCTCCCCATTACTGAGCCTATTACTGAGCCCTCTGCACGCCCTCTTCTCCTCGCCTGGAAGTGAAGCCCAGATTTGCCGGGGCTGTGCAGGGAATGCAGGAGCTGCATGGGGCACACATACATTGTCTGCCCTAGGAACAACCATTGTGTGGCTGTGTGGTACAGAGATTGGTTGGGGGGTGACTTCTGAGAGACCATTTGTTGCTTTTGAGGCCCACAGAGCCAGAATGTGAGTATTCAGCTAACCCTGTCCATCTGGCTGCACACTGCCTCTGCTCAGCACCCAGCAACTCCTGGCCTGGAGAAAACTGAACTTCAGGGTGTGCTGGGAGATGAAAGACAGCAAAACAAACACACCAGTTCAGAGGAAGGGCCGATAACCAGAGCCTCTGCTTCAGCTGTCCTCAGCTCCTTGGCCCTGCTAATCCCCAGTGCCCAGATGAGCCAGACACGGAGCTGCTTCTGCAAATAAAGGATCACTGAGCTGGACCTGCCCCTACACACAGCAGTGTGCTCTTATTCTCCAGGGAATTGTGTCCATTGTGAAGGGATTTGACTGGTCTCCACTGCGTGTAGGGAAGGCTGTTCCTGTATCTCACTCCTGACCTTCAGACTGTGTTTCCTCATTTTCAGATTGAATTCATAACAACCAGTTTATACCCACTTGTTCTTCTGCCAGCAAAGATCTTTAGCTTAAAAAGTCAGGAACAGATCTTCTTAATCCCTGGAATTTACTTATGTCCAGACTTATGTCCAGAGAGCAATGAATGTGTCTCTCTTGAAGCAGGCAACCAGATCTGCATGCACTTTTCCAGGCATGGTCTGTCCAGAGCTCCTGGCATCATTTTGTCCCTGTCATTCATGCAGGCGCCATCCTGAGACATCCTGGCATTGCATTTGCCCCTTTCACAGTGACTTCAGTGGGTCAGACTTGTCTTATGATAAACTCATAAGACCGGCACTCCGGTCTTCCCCACGGTTTCCAGTTGCCGAACTCCCAGTCTGGAGCAGAAGCCCGCTTCCCGAGGGTGTGATTCATGCTGGGATGTCACAGCCAATTTCCAGCACTCCAAGATCATCTAAAACTAAGATGCAATCCCATTCATCTCACCAGCAGTGTTATTTCTGCCAAGGTCTCTCCTGCCGTGGCCGACACCATCACCACAGCAGCCACAGTAGTGCCCCCAGGACCCAATGTTTTGTAAATTGTATTAATTATTGCTGTGTTGAGGGGCAATGTCTTACAGGGCATTCAGAGCTCCAGGAAGAAGCTGAGGTCCAAATCCTGCTCTAAGGCTGTTCCCCAGTGTGACATGCTGCTGAACCCATGCAGTGCATAGCTGGGAGACTGTCACTGCTGTGTTTTATATGGTGCTTATTCTACTGGGAAAAAAACCAGAATTATTTGGTCTAGCAAATTTAGTTTCCATTCTCTGCCGTCCCCAAAATTTCCTGAGACTGGAAAAAGTTGAAACCACAATGTTCTCTGACAATAATGCAGAGGACTCACCACCTGAGGAGTCAAAACCCCAATCACTGGCTGTTAAATGCACTGCAGCATTGCAGACATGAGGTTTGGCACAAACCAGAGGCTTTAGCACGGAAAGTGGCAGAGAACTTGTGGGAAAACCAGGCAGGGAAAGGGAGCCAGAAGGCTGCAAAAGGCCAGTTGCTGCTCCTGGAGGGCTACAGGCAGGTAGTACAACCTCAGAGCTTGTAAACTGGTTTTCTTCCTCTGGCCTCAGAAGATCTCTGTTATTTATCTGCTTCAAGTAGATGCAAACTGTTTCTGAGGTATCCCTGAAAATCCTGGACACACCTCCTGCTCTATTTTGTCCCTTCCCCTTTCCCCTGAGTGCCTCTGGGGTGGAGGTGAAGTGCTGAGACTCTCAGGGGTGGTGGGGCTGAGCTTGCGCTGGGGCAGGTTGTGGGGCTGGACCAGCTGGCTGTGTGATGGACAGGATGCAGAGAGTGCTGCTGGCAGGGTCGGGTGCTGCTGGCAGGGTCGGGCGCTCCCTGGAACTGGCAGCAGGTTCCCAACCACCTCCCTGGCAGCCTGCGGGTCCCTGTGGGGCTGGAGGGAGGCCGGGCTGGGGCTGGGGCTGGGAAGGTGAGCAAGGCAAGCACAGGTGAAGTCAGTGCCAGAGCCTCCCTGAGCCCAGCACCGCTGAGAGAGCTCTGCCTCGGCACCCAGTGAGCTGCAAGGACCCTCCAGGCTCTGCCAGGTGCGGTGTGTGATGGGGCAGCCCGTGATGGGGCAGCGGCCTCTCCTTAGTGCCACAGCGCTGCGCAAGGAGGCGATGGCTGCCCCTGCTTCTGGGTGCCCTGCCCTCCCTGCGGAGCTGCTGGGCTGGCTCAGGGAGCAGCTGGCTCCAGTCCTGGCACCCCCTCCTTCCTGGAGCTGCCTCAAATTCCTTGCCTGGATCTGGTGCTGGTGGTGCCTTCTCTCGGAGACCTGTGCTCCGTGATGTCACAGCGAGCCAGAGCCCAGCTGGGGAGCCCGGCTCCGCTCAGGGAGGCTGTTCCTGCCAGAGCCAGGCTGGCATCTCCCTCTGGAGGCTGCTCCGAAGTGTCTGCGCTCCCAGAGCAATCTCGCTGTGCTTCCCTGTGCTCCGCTGCCGGCAGGTCTCCGTCCCGTATCAGCAAAGGCGATCATCGCCCAAGGGCAGGAAGCGAGCAAAGTAAAGCAGATAAAATCAGTGAGAGTGGAGACCCAACAATGAGTCAGGTGAAGGTGAAGTACGGTCTGGAGCCAGCTGCGTGTGGGGTTTGGATGGGGACTTCTCCCTTCCTGAGAGCACATGCCATTGTGAGTACACGCACAGCCCTCGCTGGGAAGGGCCCTTTCTCAGCTCATTCAGTTGCACCAGTGCCAGAACTCGGAGGGGGGCTTGGGAACCTTCCCCCTCACTGCCTCGAAACCCGGAGAAAATATTCCTGACTGTTGCAGCATGAAATCCCAGAGCTGCCCCCCGTGAATCCTCAAGAGAGCAAACACGATGGCACGGGCACGTGTGGGGCTGGATGGGAAAAGGCAGGGACTCCGTTTCCACTTTTGTTGCTCCCCTTACCAATAAAGAATGAAACACAGACCAGATAAATTAAAGCCTTGCTTTTGCCCCTTTGGAGAGCCCAGGAACCTTTGGCGGCTCCACGCGCTGAGAGCACGTGCGGCTAAAGCCAGACGAACAGGAAAAACTGACCCAGCATCTTCAAAGGATTAAGGCAGCAGGAGTAAGCTATACACCATGTAAGGCTCTGACAAGGGGAAGCAGAGCTTTTTAATGAATCACTGCATGGTCTGCTCTCATGTGCCTTTCCCTGTGGGATGAGGCACCGTGATAAGCATTCCCTGACCTGCCTTGAGCACTCAAACAGCGTTTCATCATTCCCCTCCCCACGCTGCAGACAAGCAGGACAGAGACACAAAAGCTGAGAAACGAAGCTCACATCCCCCCCTTGGCCTGTGTCATCTTCCTTTCCACCAGTAAAGCTGATCCCTCCCTGCCCTTTGCAAGGACATCTCCTTCTGGGCAGCCTTTGCAGCCTCTCGTCTCTGGTCGCAGAGAGGGGAGAAGTGACCCTGGCTCGCCAAGCTCGAGATCCCAGTTCCTATAGGCTTGGAAGGTTTAAATGATGCTGGAAGAACCATGTCTACATGAAAAGGGGTTTAAAAGCAATCAGGGAATTGAATACAGAGGAGATCTTGTCAACTTTCTGGTTCCATTAGCACTGTCAGGAACACTAGGAATATAGACATTACATGGTTTGAAAATGTTTCCAAGAGTTCTGTGTATTATTATGCTATCTCTGATCTAAACCCCTGTTAGGGATTTCATGGTCTTAGCCTGTGTTTGAGATTCAGCACATTAATCAGTGAGATCTCTCTGAGATGTGTCAACAAATTCAACCCGCTGTTCTGCGTTAGCTGCTCTGAGTAAATGAGCACCGTGTTTAGGAGCAGCTTGAACCTGCAGGGGCTGAGTCACCGTGCAGGACCTCACGAATGAAGGAGATGTACCAGAGCACCTTTCCAGTGGAGATTGCAAAGAAACAGACCAGGGACACAATCCCTTCTGTCCACCCTGGCTGCTCCCCTCTTCATAGCACTTCTTTTGAGATGTGGAGTTTCAGAAAAGGGCAGCTAAATATTAAGAACTTGTGTAAATGGAGCATTTGAATGGGTATGTAACCCATGGAGGATGAATGCTCCATATGCCCCACAGCCTGCACACAGAGCAACCAAGAGACCAAGCACGGAGTGTGCCCAGGCCTCAGAGTGCTCTCTGGCAAGTGGGGGCCTGTGTCCTGTCTGCAGTGTCCTCTGCGTGGGAGGAGGTGGGAATCTGTCAAAAGGCACTTGGGAGAAGGGAGTGACAGATTTTTGCAGCCTGCTGTTCTCAGTCACAAAGCAATTGGAGGTGTAGTCATGGAGCCAGCAGAAAGGAGGATGGAGAATCG